>NC_086099.1:118108864-118408864 GCF_963921235.1 Mobula hypostoma | reverse complement strand
CAAACAGATAAGCTCAAATACCATAACTATTCACAGCCACATTGAAAACAAGCTGCAAAAATAAGACATCCTTAACAAAACAGGGTCTGTAATGTTAATCTAATAGGCCATAATTAAGAAACCCAATTTATTTTATTAAAGAACAAGGAGAAGTGCCCAAAAGTGGTAATGAAGCCCATCTGTAAACCTATAAACATGACCAGTAACACTGACCATTAGTGCAATAGCTATTTTTCCAAATGTAGCAAAAATAATGTAGTCCAACAGTATTCATCAAGCTACTGCATGCCAACTCACTTGCACTTCTTGACACACCCATTTTTTCACAAATGAACATGGACCAGAAAAAAACAGGCACAATGGAGAGGAATTAATCAGCTTATACCCTTCCTCAGCCACAATCATTTCACTTCAGTGCAAGTACAGCTACACAAAAACAAGAGTGTTTGTTTGAAGGAAATAGAACTTCTGTATACACTTCCTTGAGTGACTTTCACAAGTATTGCTTTATATTGGAATTCGCAAGAGAATTTGCCAGCAATTGACCAAAATAGTTTTCTGTGGATGTTAGAACTGCTTCCTTGTGAACAAGTTCTGCAAGTTTTTAAATCAATCTGATTAAGGGCCATGGTCTTTAGTCCAAGTATCCATGTTCCAAAAGAATAACAAGTCTGGCAGTGCTAAGTAAACACTCATCCACCCCCCCAAAATGTTTCATTTCATAACAAAGATGCAAGTTACTTTGTGTTGTGATTCAAACAATGTAACTAATCTCAAAATGAAAATCTTTAATGAACACAAGGTGATACAAATAACTCTTTTAATGCAAGGAACAAGAGGATTTCCCCCCCCCCAGAGAAAATCTATCCTGGTGCACACTACAGTAGTGAAAACACCATCACCCAAATACTAGAGCTTCTACAGATATGACAGCAAAAATTAAAGCTACTGACAGTCAAGAGCTGACTTTGCTTTAAGTATCAACTTTAAAAGGCCCATTCACCTTGATAAATGCAAGTACACACAGCAACTTTAGAATAAACTTAAAAAATGCAGCAAAAGGAATAAAAATGCTTGGATGTGCCTGAAGGACAAAAGCAGTATTTCACCAGAAGTTCATTGCATTAGAAGAGCACACAGATTGGGTTGGCGAGTAAAGATCACGCACGAAGAACAGCTAAAACTGGTGGAAAGAATCCTCTCTGGAAACCACCAATGAAAGAAGTTCAGAAAGTCAGCACTCTGTGAATTTTGACTTTCCCATCAGCTCAAATCCAATCCAACTGTGGCTCCTTAAAAACAGTTAACATATTGCAAATTAGGGCCACCAAGAAAAATAAAACTTGAAAAATCAGTAAGCATGATTTGTGGACAATGCATACTCAAGTCCCATCCAGCTGAAGATTATATGAAGTTTCAAAGATGGATCCTCAAGTCTAAGCCCAAGAGAGGACAATTTAATTCAATACCACCAGGTGGGAGATGCAGACAAGGTATTCTCTCAAAGGAGCAGGAATTCAAACATCAGCATTCCATTGAATTTATTGACTTAATGGAACTACATATGGTATGTGGAGAACAAAGAATTTAAAGTATTGACTTCCCTCACCCACTACCTATCACCAGCATTAATATTTTGAGATTTGAAAATAGACTTCTTGCATGCTGTTATGACGAGAAAAACTCCAATCCATTTTGAAATGGTAAGAATTATTCCAAAAGATATCCATTTCAATTCTCAATAAATCAAATTAAATTCAGGATGGAGCAAATAATGTGTTGCAAGCTTAGATTCAGAAGTGTAGCTTTAACAGAATAGTGCTCAGTGACGAAATTTGAAGAGCCACTATTACAGCACAGAAACAGGCCCTTTGGTCCTAGGGTGTCTGCACTGATGATCAAGCACCCATGCTCACTAATACGATTTTATATTCAGCCCATGTTACCATCTACTCTTCCCAATAAAGGTGCTGGCAACATTCTTCCCTCTCTTCCCTCCCCCCCCCCACCGCACTACAAAAGGCTGGATGCAGTAATGAGCTTTACCTGACCAGTGATCCTTTCTTCAGGCAAAATTTCAGGTTTTACTTTCAGCAATTTGACAGCAATTGGTTTTCCAGTCCGTCTGTCAGAGGACACTTCGAATTCCACATCATCTGCAGGTGATTTAGATTGGTTATCAAGGCATTAAATTGTCATACTACACCAAATGTTTTTACTGAGTTGCAGTGCTCCCTTTACCATCTTACATTCAGTTAGTCTACCAAAGCAGGCAACAAGTGGCACATGTATTGCAATTTGTCAAATACAATGGGTGTTCTAATTGCCAATGCTCCATGAATTTTAGCCCAACTCAGCAGATTTGCACGGTGGGGAAGACTGTAATACAAATTTCTTAGACTTCCCAACCCAGCTAAATTTGGCACAGCGTCCTAACAGTTATGTAACAGAGACAAAACTGATTTCTCATTTGGCACCAAGCTTCCTACAAAGAGCCTGAAACTGGGCCAGAAATTCTTAAATACAAACTTCTCAAAAGGATCAAACCATAACATTCGGAAGAAGGCAGGACTCGCATAGAAGCATTCTGGAGGGTGTAGCTCCAGAAATGACCAACTTCCCAACAATATTGATGTGGTAGGCCAGTAAAGAATACCTAGGGAGCCAGGAAGTATGTTGGGCACAGTCCAAACTCCAAAATCAGAGTGTAGATTCGTCTTTAAATGTAGGAATACTATATTAGCAGGCAAATGTGTCAGAGAAGATGGGGAAAAAAATCACATTAATGAGCACAAATCTGGGTTACTGCATTAGTGATTTACTGCTTAACTATCAACCCGGCAAAAGGTGTACCATCCTTTTTACTTATAAGAAAATGCTAAGGGCACGTACATGTGCGTGAACTCAAACAATTCCCAAACAGGACAGATGCCGCATTACATTTATGAAAATGCTTAACAGGAAATGTTTACAACACATTGGTTTTTCCTCTAGGAAATACAAGCCCCAGGGAACTGCATCAGCAGAATTTTAAAGCCTTAGCTTTCTTTTGAAAATTAAATGGGAGCACTGCTTTCAAAACACAATAGCATGGTAAATATTGAAAAACAATTCTGCAGAAGGTGGGACATAGCAAGATCTGTGGTGGAATGAGGAGAACATCAGATCTTTTATGGGTTGTAGGGCACAAGCAGCAGTGAAACCATAGTGTGGACCCAATTGAAAACACACCAATGGGAAGTTCTCATGTACAGGCAGGGCATCTTGTCTGAAGCAATGCACTATTGGGAGTTGCAGTAGCTATTGCAAGCTCCTTACGGTAATTCTGTTTCATTCACTTCCATCAAGTAACATTTTAGCTCATTACTCCCTTAAAGTGTTTACATCACAAACCTCAGCTCTTTCCCCAATATCCATTCTCCAAATCCTTGTCCCAAATGAAAGGCACAAGCTGCACTCCAAAAAAGCTACTCGTGTGATCAGGCAGGAGAGGGCATGGCAAGAAGGGCCTGAACTGCAACTGTCAACCCAATTAATGCAATCATATTACCCCACAGTATCACCTGACTTAAACTATGTTTCTTTTACACGTCTTGTCCTCTTCACTTATGCTGTCTACAGTTGTGGGTCACATTGTAATTGACAGTACAATGTTTTAACCATATATAACCATATAACAATTACAGCACAGATTCAGGCCTTAAAGATGAAAAAATCTTATTAGAACACATTTACTTAAATCATGAGATTCAATGGAAGTGTCTGTGTTACAGTGAAATGCAGGTAAGTGATTACCTTTATTTCCAAGAAAGCAAAAAGAGTGACCTCTCAGGACAATACTTGGGTGAATGACTTAAGTTTTCCCCAGGCCAGAATCAGAAAGTTTGGACTTTTACCCAGAACAGTCACTATAGTATAGGTTCAAGGAGGGCAAATAAATTCACATGGATGGGAATAAAAACAATATGGTTACGATCATTTAAGGGCCAGTTATATCCAGGACCTCTGAAGAGCAGTGTTCTGAGGTACTTAGCTGCACTATCCATAATACCCTTCCATCATATGGTCATAAGCACATCCATTGATTGCGATGCTCAGTTCCACATTCACATTTCCTCAAAGATTCCATGCCTGACGCTGCAACTGGTGTGGTCTGAATCTTGACAGTCAATGACCAATACCAACAAGAACAATCATCTCCAAATATTCTCATCAGCATTACCATGTCAAGTTGCTTAATGACCCTAAGGATCACCTAAAATTTAACTCGATCTATCATAAATGCCACAGCACATCACAGATAACATTGTGAAGCCTGGAGGAAGCTGGCTCCCATATAAGGAACTAAAAATCAGGGAAGACTATTCCCCTGAATTCAAATCCAATCCCCTCTGTCCATTCAACACACTGCAGCTGCATTAGGTGCTAGCTGCAATCATCAAGATAAATAATCAGAAGTCACAGTTCTTAAGGTGAATGACAATCTTAAGTATTCTAATTAGATTTTAAGCAATATTTATAAAGACAAAGTCTCTATAAATACAAAGTACAATTTCTGACCTTTAGAAATCCACTAGATTAAAACTTGCCTTGTGAAATAGGAAAATGGTTCTATATGCTCTAAACTACTGAATGTGGCCGCCGCTTTGACTAGACAAATACAGATGCAAATCTACCACCCAAGAAAATAAGCACATTTATGACTTGCAAAGACATTTTCCCTATGTCAATTAATGGTGAAGCTTGGAAAAGCTCTCAGATTAACCCTTCAGTTTTAAAAGAAAAACCACCTACAGTTCTGTATACCCTCATAATTTAAACACAGGAATACTTGAGGTTCTTTAAGGCAATGAGTTTTATTATTGTTTTCCTTCTCAATCACCGTTGCATTATACTTCATTAATTAACTTATGCATTGTCCCATGTTTACACAGAATTCTGATTTATGGCAAAAGTCTGCCAAAACAGAATTCTAAACTCAGGTAATACAGATTTACTGTAAAAGAGCCCCACCAAACTATGCTCTGTGACCAATCCTATTCCATAACAACTGTGGTTGATGGAGAGCTGAGCACCGAATGCCTCAGCATACTTTGCTGGGAAGAAAAACAGTTGTGCTCTTAGTCCCTTGACTTCACAAGTTAACTCTGTGGGTAAGGCGGCGTACGGTGTATTGGCCTTCATTAATCGTGGAATTGAATTTAGGAGCCGAGAGGTAATGTAACCCTGGTCAGACCCCACTTGGAGTACTGTGCTCAGTTCTGGTCGCCTCACTACAGGAAGGATGTGGAAGCCATAGAAAGGGTGCAGAGGAGATTTACAAGAAGGTTGCCTGGATTGGGGAGCATGCCTTATGAGAATAGGTTGAGTGAACTCGGCCTTTTCTCCTTGGAGCGATGGAGGATGAGAGGTGACCTGATGGAGGTGTGTAAGATGATGAGAGGCATTGATCGTGTGGATAGTCAGAGGCTTTTTCCCCAGGGCTGAAATGGCTGCCACAAGAGGAGACAGGTTGAAGGTGCTGGGTAGTAAGTACAGAGGACATGTCAGAGGCAAGTTTAAAAAAAAACGCAGAGAATGGTGAGTGCGTGGAATGCGCTGCCAGCAATGGTGGAGGTGGATATGATAAGGTCTTTTAAGAGACTTTTAGGTAGGTACATGGAGCTTAGTAAAATGGAAGGCTATAGGTAAGCCTAGTAATTTCTAAGGTAGGGACATGTTCGGCACAACTCTGTGGGCCGAAGGGCCTGTATTGTGCTGTAGGTTTTTTATGTTTCTAATATACTGCCCATGTACAATGTTTAATTATGCAACATTTAAAATGGTGCTCATTTAAAACATATCCAATATTTAACAGCAACATGACATTCACATTTCAAGACACTTGCTCATCTGATTTGAAGTAAATGATCTTGAAATAATTTAGTCCTGCTTATAACTTAACTCCACCTAAGAGCAAAACTATAAAACAAGGTTATCTTTGTAGAAGTTCCTCTAGTTGGAGTACTATACATATCAAGCAGTGACAATTTCTCACCTCCCACTTTCAGATCTTGAAGATTACCACTGTACTGTGAGCAATGGAAGAATAGCCTGGCTTGTCGTTCAGTGCACTGGATAAAACCATATGATGACAGCAGCTTCTCAATAATGCCTGTTTCACGCAGGGCTCCTGAGGTACCATTAGCAAAACCAGAGTGGCCATTGTTATGCAAGAGGTTTGGATCAAAGCTCATCTGTGACAAGAATATAAAAGATATTATTGAAATAATGAATTAACGAATTATTGAAATAATGAATTTAACAGAAAGTGTACCCTATAATCACTGCAAACCAAAGCAGACTAACTGTGTAAACAGTGATAATGATTACAGACAACCAGTATCTTAAGCCATTATTAAACTTACAGGTTTAATAAATTCAAAAATCACGTATGTAGAAATCATGAGAAAGCAATTTGTGCTGTGAGGGGAAGGCAGTGAAAGTACACTTTCAGCAAATATTCAATATTCTTCAGTTACTCACCACATACAAGTTCTTAGTAAGTGGTTAGTTGTGGTGGCTAGGATACAATAAGTGTTATTTTATAATAACATTGTTAAATTTTAAGTATTTACTGCTACAAAATTCAAGTATTTCAGAAAGAATATTTCTTTAAAGGTAAGAAAGCTGTTAATGATGTTACTCAAGGATGCCGAAAATGTAGATCACTCTGCATTCTAGATTTCAGCATTAAAACATACACATTTCAAGTCTAAAGTCTCTGGGATAAGGATAATTTAATCTTCATGCAAACAAATGAAATGTCATCCCAACTAACAACTCGAGTGAAGATTAAAGTTTAGATGATCACAGTATCTGCGACAAGAATAAGTGAAGCAAAAACAGAACAATATAATCACAAGTTTGAATTTAATATGCATTTAATTAGCAATACAAATCTGCTTTGAGCATCAAGAACTATTACTATCCAGAAATGTTTGCTTCTATTCAAAAAACCCAAGTTGCCCTAGCCTTGCTAAATTTTCTTTGAAACCACTGAGGCAATTCTAATACTTAAGCCAAAAAAAAAGGGTGCAACATTTGAATGGTAGTATTTCGAATATTCAACAAAATCTCAATTTCTTCATGCTAAATATGACTTAGAGTTTCATTAAGTAAAAATTGCTATGATTATTTTGGCTAAGATTCGTTCTTCAGCAGTAATTAGCACATTTTAATGCTGAAAATCTGTATCATAAACATTAACCTATTCTCTCCACATCTGATGGATCTTGGGTACAAATTACTTTTAAATATGGTGCTCATGCAAAAGGTGCAAGCCATCCCAGGTGTAGATATTTTGCTTCAAAGACCTCTGAAGCCAGTAATAGTTGGTCATGTCAGAACCACATACTCAATTCTCATTTAGATTTACAAGATTAAGACCGAAGTGGCTGATTAGTTAAGTACTACAGATTATATTACCAACTACAAATTTAATGCTGCTCATACCCCCTAAAATAGTCAAAGACTCAGTTTAAACCAAAAGCATTGAACTTCAGTCCATGCAACTGTATTTATAACCAAAATTAAACTATTGCTGTTACCACATGCTGTTAGCACACAGGATTAAACACTCAACCTTCCCCACTTACTGATCTCTGATAAAGTGGAATTCTCTTCTGTTTTTTAGCACTGATTGAGGCTGAACGTGTTGATGAAAGAGGGTGACAGAGATTATGAGAAGCTGAAGGAGTAAGATGCTCTGAAGACACAGCGTAGAGATTCTCCATTTTACAGCTGGAGTATGAAGGTAAAGTATTACAGAACAAACCTGGTCACATTTTGTAATCAATACCTATTTAAAAAAAACATGAAATTCACCACAAACTAAAACTCTGTGCCATAATATCTGGACATAGTGGATAAAACCTGTAATTCCAGAAATGTTCTCTAGCTCAATCTAGCAAAGAGCGGAGCAATGCAGTTTAGGAAATAGCAAATTGCATTCTTAATCTACTAATGGTCTCAGCCAATTGGTGTTCATGGCAAGGTAACTGAAAGACCCTTTTAAATCTTGTAGCCACCAGGGTGAAGATCAGTTTAAAGTTCAATTCAAAGTGCATAAATGTCACCCTAGACTACCTTAAGATTAATTTTCTTGCAGACATTCACGGTAGAACAGAAATACTATAGAATCAGTAAAAAACTACACAAAGACTAGCAACCAATGGGCAAAGGACAATGTGCAAATATAAAGTAAAGTAAATAAATACAAAAAACAGGAGTTGTAGAGTTTTTGAAAGTGAGTGTCCCAGATCATAGAATCAGTTCAAAGTTGAGGTGAATGAAGTTATCCACGCTGGTTCACATAGGAGAATCAAAATCTGATTGAATGGTGCAACAACCTCTCACTTAACGTCAGCAAAGCAAAAGAGATGAACTGCACCCAAGCTTTAAGTTTGCTTAAAGGGTGAATTTGTTGCTGGCTACAGTTAGAACAAGAGGGGCAGAGGGCACAATGGAGAAAGATAGAAAAAGCTATTCCAACATTTCTGAAGCTCAGTAGCTTGTTTAAGTGGTGAGTATAGCAATTTTACCAAAACGCAAACAAATGAGGTTCAGAGGCATTAAGTGCTCAATATCCAAATCAGCTTCAGTTTCAAGTTTTCCACAGGTCAGCTGCTTCGAAAACAGCTGCATAGAAGTACAAGCAGTTTAGAACATTTGACAACTGTCCATTAAGATCCAGATACGTCTCACATCCAAACAGAAATTCAACAGGAGTATTACCTACATTTCACCTACAAATATTACAGCCACAACAGCAAGTCAGTGTTGGGGTACTCACCTCCGACACCAAAATCTTTTACCATCTACAAGGTACAAGTTGTGAGCAAGATATCATATCCACTTGTTTGGGTAGGTGCACAGCTGCCATTTAAGCTTAACACTATGGAAACAGCATCCCATCTACTGAAATGACACCGACAGCACACCAGTGTACGACAGTTACAAAATGCACTGCCGTAACCTTGAAGTGAATGACTATTTCTCACATTCTTCACATACATGAGTAAAAATCTTTATGTTATGTCTATGTCTAAATGTGCAATTTATAATAAACAGTATGTACAGCAGGACAGTCAACATTGAAATACAGTTGTGTCAGCATGAATTAATCAGTCTGATGGCCTGGTGAAGAAGCTGCCCCAGAGCCTTCTGGTCCTGGCTTCTACGCTGCAGTACTGTTTCCCAGATGGCAGCAGCTGGAACAGTTTGTGGTTGGGGTGACTCGGGTCTCCAATGATCCTTCAGGCCCTTTTTATACAGCTGTCTTTGTAAATATCCTGAATCATGGGAAGTTCACATCTACAGATGCACTGGGCCGTATGCGCCACTCTCTGCAGAGTCCTGCGATTGAGGGAAGTACAGTTCCCATAGCAGGCAGTGATGCAGCCAGTCAGGATGCTCTCAATCGTGCCCCTATAGAAAGTTCTCAGAATTTGGGGGGCCATACCAAACTTCAACCGTCCGAGATGAAAGAGGTGCCTTTTTCACCACACAGCTGGTATGCACAGACCACGTGAGATCCTCAGTGATGTTTATGCTGAGAAATTTAAAGTTGTTCACCCTCTCAACCCCAGATCCATGGATGTCAATAGGGGTTAGCCTGTCTCCATTCTTCCTGTAGTCCACAACCAGCTCCCTAGTTTTTGTGCCATTGAGGGAGAGGCTGTTTTCTTGACACCACTGTGTCAGGGTGATGACTTCTTGTCTGTAGGCTGCCTCATTATTATTTGAGATTAGGCCAGTGCAGTGTCGTCAGCAAATTTAGTTAGCAGATTGGAGCTGTGGGTGGCGATAGTCATTGGTATAGACAGAGTAATGGAGGAGGTTTAGTACACAGCCCTGAGGGACACCGGTGTTGAGGGTCAGAGGGGCAAAGGTGAAGGAGCCCGCTCTTACCTCATGCTGGTGATCTGACAGGAAGTAGGGAATTATAGTGTTGAATGCTGAACTGTAATCTAAGAATAGCATTCTCATATTATCCTTCTCCAGATGTGTAAGGACAGTGTGTAGAGCTGTGGCTATTGCATCATTTGTCGATCGGTTGCGTCAGTAGGCGAATGGTGGGTTACTTGGCCAAGCCACTTCCAACAGCACAACCCAAACTAGTGATCTCAATACAGGAATAAGGAAAACAGGAATGAGAACACCAGCTACAGACTTCAATTTGCAGAACATGGCTTGGAAATCTCATCTCAACACCACCTTCTCAAAAGCAGTGGTGAATGCATTAAAACTAGTAAGATCAATGGCTAGAAAACTAGAAAAAAGGCACTAATATCAATTACATCTTTTCCCAAAGCAATACCTAGTTATAGCCAGAACTATACTAAATACCAACACCAACTTTATTTGAAAACAAAGTCCACTGAATTTACACTTGAAAATTTGCTTTTGGTTAGTTAACTTTTCAACAAGTTAACTTCGGCAACTAGGAGATTAAATGCAAAATTTCAATCTCAAATATCTTTTTGGTATTCAAATGCTTTTGGACCAAGTAAGCATTTATTTTTTACTGCAGTGTAATCACTCCACAAATGTTGATAACCAAGTGGGGAGATCAAGCCAAGAACAAAACCACCCCATTCAGTAAAGTGTACAATTTTGTTCTCACCCACAAAGCAGCTCAATACTGTTGTTTTATTAAAACTTTTGGATGAAGCTAGCATCCCTTATCATCATCACACCAGTGGTCCAACAGAATACTGTTAATTGTTGCTTTAGTTGCTGTGGACCCCAGCTACATATTTAAAAAAAGCTTCCAAAGCTTTTCCAAACTTGCATTCCTTGATGAGAGGTTGAGAAAGCTTTAGACTTTTGATCAAGCTCATCACCTGCCCTGACAGCTCTTTCAAATCAATGTCAAATCAAGGTTGTTCTGTGAAGCACTCTAGGATATTAAAAAGGTGTAAATAAAGAACAAACCGCACATTTAATCCCTGCTTTCCAACAGTGGATTTACTTTCTTTCCTTTGTACCATTACATTTCCTGTTTGTACAGGTGACTACCATATTACAGCCACCAAGGTTTATAGAAATTTGCCCTCAAGTAAATAATTACCCAAAAGTTTAACATACCAAATATATTTTCAGGAAATTTGTAAATAATTAACTAATTTTCTTTCTTTCAACTTGTTTCTTGACACATGTATAGGTAAAGACTGTTTCAGAAAAGGACTGGAAAAAAGTATTTCTCTCCAGATGCTGCACAGGCTCTAGAAAATTTCCAGCACTAATTACACTTCCAACATCACTATTTGACTCTTGGGATACACCAAATTTCTTGAGTTCTTTTGAGATAAATTTCCTTGAAGTTAACATTTTGGCACAGTCAATGGACAGTGGTAAATTATAATATAAACAGTAAAAAACTAACCATGGGTAACTGGTACAAAGAATGCAATTGAAGATTGTTTCAAGCACAAGAGCTCACATATCTGAAATAAAATGGGATTTTATTTTTGGAAATAAAAATGCAGATGTTAAATTGTCATTCCCAGCAGAGAAATTAAAAGAATTGCAATAAAATTTTCTCAAAATCAGTATCAAATTTTCATACATATACAAAGTTATATGTTGTGGACAGTCCCTTTTAGATTACATTTAAATGTAGACTTGCTTGGTGACAGCAAGCAATTAATCCTCATCAAACCAGGTTTCTGATGTCCCACCTGATGAGGACCATCAGGGAGACAGACGATGGGGCTAGACATGCCCAGGCATCATACCTGATGAAAATAGCAGAGTTTGTCATTGTAACATTGATTATAATCAATATTTGCACCTGGCTGGAAGCCCAAGAAAAGTTTATTCACCATACAAGCCAGGAAAGCATTAGATCCTTGTTTATTTAGAGATAATGTGCAGAATAGGCCCCTCGAACCATAACACCCAGCAACCCTCGATTCAACCCTAACCTAATCACAGGACAATTTACCTACTAACCAGTACATCTTTGGACTGGGGGGGGGGGGGGGGGGAGAGAGAGAGAAGGGAGAAGAGAACTGGAGCTCCCGAAGAACAGCCACACATTTCATGGAGAAGATGTACGCGGATTTCTTACAGAGTACTCAGATTGAACTCTGAACTCCGACACCAAGCTGTAATTGCATTGTGCTAACCTCTACACTACCATGGTGTCAATTGTTCTTTTCATGTCAGGTAATTTACAAATACAAGTCACAAGAGGAAGTATCAATTATGATAGTAACTAATATTCATACCATTTCCTTACTGTTCCACAGTATTACATCCACTTTGGGTCAATAGCAAATTCCTAATACTATGGGCAAGGGGGTTTGCAACCTAGGGATCAAAGACCCATTGCTTAATGGCATAAAACAGGCTGGGAATCCCTGCTGCAGATTATATAGGTTCAGTTGAAGGAGGGCTCAAGCGCATGTCATTCTTGACTTTTTTTTTCTGGTTTCCACTTGCAACCATTCAACTATTTTCTTGAGATACCACAGATTTCCAGGGAAAACATGTCGTAGTGAAATATACAGTCTGCACATAATACACTACATTTTGGTCATAAATACTATGCAAATGATAATGTAATTATTTATTTGAAGTGCTTTGGCATATTTTTACATAAGATACAGTTAAAGCAAAGACACGAGTTCAGAGATTCAGCTTCATAAGTAGACTCAGGAAGACCAAGCAGAATGGCTGATCAAATCACTAATTGTGAAATACAACCAGAATATTAGATATTTGTTCTCCAGAACTGTACATCAGGAACATATTACTATTTATAACAGGTACAATTAATAGACAAGTGCTTGTGAAGTTAGACCTAAAAGCTGTGGGGATTTGCCGAAGATAATGGCACTGCAAACTCAAGTGTCCAATACAATGCCATACACACTTTTATTCCTGTTCTTCCTCACCGAAGTAGAACACAATAACTTCAGAAGAGATAGCAATGTCCCTTTTATCTAACACTGGTTTACACTCCAAGTCAAAATATAATCAAAGTTCAAAGAAAATTATCAAAGTATTATATTATGTACAACCATGAAATCTATCTTACAGGTAGCCACAAAAACAAAGAAACCCAATAGGTCCCATTAAAAAAAACCATCAAACACCCAATGTACAAAAAGACTAAAGTTCGCGCAATAAGGAAATCAAGGATTCAGTTGCATGAAGTATTGAGGTCTAGGTTTTGAAGCTTATTGATTTATGAGTGAAGATGGTATTGAATGCCAAGCTGTAGTCAAAGAGCAGTTCACTGTCCAGATGTCCCAGGATTCAATGAAATGCTGTGGTCCTGTTATGATGGTAGACAAACTGGAGTAGATACAAGTCATTTATCGGGCAGTAGTTACTATGTTTCATCCCAACTTCTCTAAATACTTCATCAGTGGAAGCAAGTGCTGCTGGACAATAGTCATTAGGATAATCTTCTTGGGCACCAGTATAATTGAAGCAGGTGGGTAAATAAGACTGCTGAAGTGAGAGATTAAAGATAGCAGTGAGCACTCCAGTCAGTTGATCATCACAGATCTTCAATCATCAGCTGCTTTTCATGGGTTCACCATCATCTAGGAATCTCTCACGTTGCCCTCAGAGACTGAAATTACAAGGTCATCAGGGGCTGGGGGAGCTCCCTGTTTTGAGCGCATCTGGGAGTAAAACCTTGTTGTCACCCATGTTGCTTGGTTTCACTCTGTAGGAAGTGATGACATTCAAGCCCTGCCACAGCCATCAAGCATCTTTCAGTGATTCAAGTTTGGTCTAGAATTGCTACTTTGTATGCAAGATGGCTTTACATTGTACTTGGATTTTTTTTTTAAAAACTTGGTCATGAGGCTCAAATTCCACTGATCTGGCCCTCAGTAGATTGTGGATCTCAATTCATCTAGGGCTTCTGGGCGAGGAAGACTGAATAAAGTTGTTGAGAAGTACCTGTCTACGACTGATTTTATAAAGTCTGTGACAACTGTAGAATATTCGTTCAGATCCTCTGACAAGTCCATTCCAAAGACTTGGAACAATTTTATAACCACTCCTCTGCCTCCTACAACCACCTCTTTGTTGTCCTCATTTCTGGAGCATTACTCTTTAGTGCCTGCCTGTACGCAGGTAGGAGGAGGACAGCCAAGTGATCAGATTTCCTAAAATGAGGTCAAGGCAACGAATGGAAAGCATTCCTAATTGTGGTATAGCAGTGGTCAAGTATGCAATCTTTTCTACTGCACCCAAATCTAATCCATTTTCCCATCAGACATTGTATTGCTAATACCAGCGAAAACCTAAGCCAATTTTATTTCATAAAAGTTGCTGGTGAACGCAGCAGGCCAGGCAGCATCTCAAGGAAGAGGTGCAGTCGACATTTCAGGCCGAGACCCTTCGTCAGGACTAACTGAAGGAAGAGTGAGTAAGGGATTTGAAAGTTGGAGGGGGAGGGGGAGATCCAAAATGATAGGAGAAGACAGGAGGGGGAGGGATGGAGCCAAGAGCTGGACAGGTGATTGGCAAAAGGGGATATGAGAGGATCGTGGGACAGGACGTCCGGGAAGAAAGACAGCGGGGGGGGGGGGGGTCCCAAAGGATGGGCAAGGGGTATATTCAGAGGGACAGAGGGAGAAAAAGGAGAGTGAGAGAAAGAATGTGTGTATAAAAATAAGTAACAGATGGGGTACGAGGGGGAGGTGGGGCATTAGTGGAAGTTAGAGAAGTCGATGTTCATGCCATCAGGTTGGAGGCTACCCAGATGGAATATAAGGTGTTGTTCCTCCAACCTGAGTGTGGCTTCATCTTTACAGTAGAGGAGGCCGTGGATAGACATGTCAGAATGGGAATGGGATGTGGAATTAAAATGTGTGGCCACTGGGAGATCCTGCCTTCTCTGGCGGACAGAGCGTAGATGTTCAGCAAAGCGGTCTCCCAGTCTGCATCAGGTCTCGCCAATATATAAAAGGCCGCATCGGGAGCACCAGACGCAGTATATCACCCCAGCCGACTCACAGGTGAAGTGTTGCCTCACCTGGAAGGACTGTCTGGGGCCCTGAATGGTGGTAAGGGAGGAAGTATAAGGGCATGTGTAGCACACATTCTTTCTCTCACTCTCCTTTTTCTCCCTCTGTCCCTCTGAATATACCCCTTGCCCATCCTCTGGGTCCCCCCACCCCCTTGTCTTTCTTCCCAGACCTCCTGTCCCATGATCCTCTCGTATCCCTTTTGCCAATCACCTGTCCAGCTCTTGGCTCCATCCCTCCCCCTCCTGTCTTCTCCTATCATTTTGGATCTCCCCCTCCCCCTCCAACTTTCAAATCCCTTACTCACTCTTCCTTCAGTTAGTCCTGACGAAGGGTCTCGGCCTGAAATGTCGACTGCACTTCTTCCTAGAGATGCTGCCTGGCCTGCTGCATTCACCAGCAACTTTTATGTGTGTTGCTTGAATTTCCAGCATCTGCAGAATTCCTGTTGTTTCCAATTTTATTTCACTCTAACCAAGAGACAGCACTAACTGAAGCCTTAGCTGAGGCTTAATATTTAAAAACACCATTTTTAGAAAAGTAGTTTAATCCAATAGCTTGAATTAAGCAACCCCTATACAAACAAAATGCACAACTTTCAAGCATACTTAACTATTGGGTCATTTGAACACTACAGTGAATTTTATAGTACTAACTGTGGAACAAGTTACAAACCATATATAGCTTCAGAGGCCTGGATTCTACACCCACTAAAGTGTGCTTATTTCAAATTTGAACACCATGTTGAATGGGATACAAGATAGAAGGCGATAGTTCCCCTGTGGAATTGCTAAGGTTTTGATTGAGGGAAAGAGTGCAAGTGTAGGTTAGACTAACTGGAATCTTATATTATGCATAGAAACTTCTGCACACATACATAGGTCTCTTCGGATGGCCCAAGTTCCAACAAGCATTTTCCTCTACTGTACCCACACAGTGGCATCATAAAGGCCAAAGAAAATAAAAACTTCAAAATGAGTATAGGATCTGCCCGCAGTATCATCCTTATCAAAGTAGTCTTTAAGAACATGGGAGCAATTATAACAGGGAGCAAGATGAGGTATGATTTCCACCATTTTAAATCAAAAAGATTACTTTTGTGCACTGTAGGTTAACTCCATTCATCTGAAATGACACTGAAAAAGTGCTACAAATTAAAAATGCTCATGTTTTACTAGAAATGCAGATTTTGAAATCTTGGCTTGGTAAATAAGTGGAAAGTAGAAAACTTCACATGCACTCTCATGAATAATGGAAAGTTTAAATTTGTTGAACTATAGGGACCAGATGGAGAGACCAGTACATGGTACAAAGTTAAGTAACATTTACAAACGTACTACTCGCAAGATCAAGTTATGCAACTCCAGAAGGCCAGGAATGCTGCCGACTGAATAAGCCAGTTATCTCTGCCACTTCAAAGAGCAAAAAATCCAAGCCTTCCCATGAACAACCTCAAGTGCTTGCACCACTGGAAAAATTCCCTATCAAAGTAATTAAAAAATTCTGTATTAAAACTAACAGTGACAACAAGCCTCAGTCTGATGTACTGAAACATTAGAATGAGCTTTATTGTCACTGACATTTGTGAAATTTGTTTTATGGTAGTAGTACAGTGCAGTAAGGTCTCATGATCTGAAAGTAAATTACAAGTTACAATAAAAAAAATTAGTGTAAAAGGAATAGTGAGACAGTGTTCATGGATCACTCAGAAATCCTACTCAATTAACAAATAATTAAATCTGAAAGATCAAGAAATGTAGGACACCAAAAAACTACTACTATTCACAATGAACACAATGGTACCAGAAGTATTTAAAAGGTGATGAAATTTACAACACCCAATAAGTTTTTGAAAACAGAACTGAATCTTACACTAGGCATTCCAATTATCTACACCCATTCCCTACAAGTCTTCTTTTCCCTTCAAATATGCCAATGCTGCAAGCATCAACAGGACATTGCCAGCATATGAGCATCTAACTTGTAGTTTCAAGAAAAGGTCTGTGAATTCTTTGCAATAACCTGGCTTTCTACATTAATTACTCATAAATTGTGGTCCGATCATCTAAGTCACAATAATGGACAAATCCATCTGCCTAAACTAACAACACACAAACTCGTACTTCTCGTCAATACTGAGTACACCATTTAAATAGTCAGTCTAGGCTCAAAAAAGTATATGAACCTCAGGGATAATGCCCTCTACAAAAGCCATTTGGAGTCAGGTGTTCCAATAAATGAGATGAGATGAGGTGTGGGTTGTAGAGGTGCCCTGTCCTATAAAAGCAATGTCAGGTTACTGATAGAGCTTGCTTTTCCAGAAACTGTTTATGTACAACATGTCTCAATTAAAACAACTTTCACAGGTCCTCAGAATTGTGAAGATGCATGAAGCTGGAAAAGGCTATAAAGCCTTTTCTAAAGACCTGAATATTCATCAGTCCTTGGTGAGAAATTATCTACAAATGGAGGAAATTCAGTACTGTTGCTATTCTCCCTAGGAGTGGGCGTCCTGCAAAGATCACGCCAAGAGCACAACATGCAATGCTGAAGGAAGTGAAGAAGATCCCAAAGGTAACAGAAAAAAGTGCAGAAATCTCTAGTAACTGCTAAAGTCTCTGTTCATGTGTCCAATAAGAAAACACTGAACAAGAACGGTGTTCATGGAAGGACACCATGGAGGAAACCACCGCTCCCCAAAAAAAAAACAATGTGGAACATCTCAAGTTTGCAAAGACCACCTGGATGTTCCACAACAATTCTGGGACAATACTCAGTGGACAGATGAGATTAAAGTTGAACTTTTTGGCAGAAATGCACACTGCTACATTTGGAGGGAAATGGGCACTGCACACCAACATCAAAACCTCACCCCCAACTATGAAGCATGGTGGAAGGAAGATTATGGTTTGGGGCTGCTTTACTGCCTCAGGGCCTGGGCTGGGAACAATTAATTCAAAATTGTATCAAGCCATTTTACAGGAGAATGTCAGGGTAGCAGTCCATCACCTGAAGCTCATTAGAGGTTAGATAATGCAACTAGACAATGATTTGAAACACAAGTAAATCAACAACAGAATGGGTTAAAAAGAAAATTCATGATTTGGAATGGCCAAGTCAGAATCCACACCTTAACCCAGTTAGGATGCTGTGGCATGACCTGAAAGAGAGTCAACGTATCCCAGAAATATTGATGAACTAAAACAGATTTGCATGGAGGAATAGTTTAAAATTCCTCCTCACTGTTGTACAAGTTTGATCAGCAGCTACAGGAAATATTTGGCGGAGGTTATTGCTGCCACAGGTTTTACCGGTTACTAAATCAAGGGTTCTCACACTTTTTCCAGCTTAGACTGAATGATTGAACAATGTGCTTAATAAAGACATGAAAAGAATAATTGGTCATGCCAGAATAATTGTGTTATTGTGATTAGTTAAGGCAGATTGCGTTTGTTCATTACTGTGACTTAGATGAAGATCAGACCACATTTAGTAATTAATGCAGAAAACTAAGTTACTGCAAAGGGCTCAAACTTTTTCTTGCAACTGTATGTATTGCCACACATATGCTGAGCATTTGGGAGGCAGTGGTATTGATTTGTCTTCTACAGGTATCTTATACCACTTGAAAACTCACTTCATGGCTGTACCTCCAACTTGCAAATGACGAGTTACAAACAGAACACTGCCTTAACGTAGGGATGAAGTGCAATAGGATTTTAAACACATCATACTGCATTATTCGGAATGCAAGAGAATTAGGAATGAGAACCCCCAACAAAATGCAGAGGAAGTCACTTATACTGCTAAAACATAGCAACATAGTTTGTAATCAATGTTACCTATTGTAATATTTATCTTGCTTTACCTTCGGCCAAATCTTAATGCCCACTGAGCAAATATGCAGGAAGACTTGCATGTTAAAAAATGCTTTTTTACACAATGGACAGAAGTATTGCCAATTTTGAAAGTTCCCAGCAGCATGACAATAGAAAATACTCTTTTCAAAAAGTAAATTTAGCTGGCAGAAACTCCTGCCATTGTACCATTTTATCTGCCATGAGATAGAAGTTCAAGAACACAGCCAAAAGAACTCAAACTTGACTAGAATTTTTCAATATTCATATTAACTGAATCAATAGTCATGACAACGAATGCTCATAATTGCACTATTACATGCTAGTAGCAACTGAATTTTAGCACTGAATGATTCAAACCAAAGAAAGTTTGAGTTTGTATTCAAGCTTTTCTATGCTGTGTTAGAACTAAATTTGGGGAATATAATTTTTCATGGCATTAGCAGAGCAAACTTAAAATGGTAACCTGGTGGCTTACACAATCTGCTAACTGATTAATGTCAAGAGTCTATGAATATCTCAAAATTTCAATAACTGCCGATCACCAATGAGATCTAAAACTGAATTAAATACTAACTGCAAAATGCAGTGAATTTGCAGTGTTCACCATCTTCACTGAACTGTTTATTGTTTCATCTCTCAGACTTACTTCCGAATTTCATCTAAGCACAAGTGCTTTGCCATTTCTTAAGGTGGATGAATATGCTTCTTGTTTACTGGTCAGCACTCAAATTGCTGGAACTTTTACTAAAACCCCTGCAATGGAAGTGGTAGAGGGGATATGAAAGATGCCCCAGAGTTAAGTAGGAAGGGAATGACTAAGGGGAAGCAGGACAGAGGTATGAAGTTCAACGGAGCAAGAACAAGTGGAAAACAATGTGTCTACATGGCTGTCCTGTGTGGATCTAGATTTAAGTTAACTGTTAGAAGGTTTAGAGAATCATGAAAAGAAATTTACTCAACATTGAATGGGGTCATGGCTGCTCAAGGTTAGAGGAGCAGAAAACAGATTTAGAAAGTCTCTAAATGAAGACGTAAAGAACAACAACCAGCAGGTATATGAACCAGGAGTTGGATAATGGGATTAACCCAAAATTCATTTCTAGCCATCATGAATGCAGGCCAAACAGTCTACTCTTCTGCCTTTATTTTCTGTGAATTTTTGAAAACTACCAGTTTTGAGAACAGATTGCTTACAAGCTAGAAACAGATCATACAAAATGAGCCGATCAACTCCATCATTCATTCTATTGAGATTACATGTTGGACATCTGATGTCAACAATGAAGTTTATTGCCATTGATATTGACTTTGCATAATTGAGAATGAGTAAGCTGCGAACATCACATGATTATTAGGTCAATGATACAAAGTTGATTAGTCTTGTCAACTAGCAAGTTCATTGATGGCAAACTTAGCCAATTGCGTCTATTTCGTTGAAGATCAGTCTTTAAAAAGGGCAGGTGCAGTTCAAATAAATACTCACATGGACTAATACCCGCTTTCAAAT
Source organism: Mobula hypostoma (assembly GCF_963921235.1). Lineage (NCBI taxonomy): Eukaryota > Metazoa > Chordata > Chondrichthyes > Myliobatiformes > Myliobatidae > Mobula > Mobula hypostoma. The sequence continues at coordinate 118,388,459 of NC_086099.1, read as the reverse complement.
GAGTCCTCACATTTTCCTCAATTACTGGCAATACCCTTAATTCCATTAAATGTCCACCTTTGACCCATCAATGCCTTAATTACAGGAACATAAAAATTACAGGAAAACCCAAGATAAAATGGTCTCAGTAAAAACGTTTCTCTATATTGTAAATTGATTTAACCAACCCGCCCCCCCCAACCATGATACAAACATTTCAAACTAGACTTGCTTACCGTCAAGTTAAAATCAGTGGATAACATACCTTGAAATGTTGAATATTGCACTTTCACTGCCGTCTAATCTGTTTATCGCACGCTCGAAGTTTACAAATGCTGGGTGGACAGAGACAGGATCTACTAAGCTAGCAGAGAATTCCTATTCTTGCTGCACTAGAGAGCATCCCAGGACAGCAACAAGAAGTGTAGAAGGTCTAGCAGCGGTGGGAAGTGCTCTTTGTAGGCTGTTGAGTAGGCACAAACTTCGGTTTCAGATCAAGCTTTCTTTAGCTGCAGTTTGCTCTTTGGTTGTTTCAGCTTATTTTTATTTGTCAACGTGATCTGAACTTGAAGCAGCAGTTTCAGATGGTAAATTCAGTTCTATTTCACTTCATACTGGAAAGATAATAAAATCAATGTTAAATTGATAAACAAAAAGCAGAAGCACTCAGTGTTAAACAGCATCCATAAAGGAAGAATCAGATTCAACATCTTGGTTCAAGGAACCTTTGCAGATTTAATAATGTTTGTCCCCAGTTGTCAATTGCCAACACAAAATGTTCTCATTTAGAGACACAGCGTGGAATAGGCCTTGAACTGCACCACCAAGCAACCCCAGACAACCCCCCAATTTAATCAATCTATCGTGGGACAATTTACAATGATCAGTAAACCTATTGAATGGAATGTCTGGTCTGTGGTGGGAAACAGGAGCACCAGGAGAAAAGCCACACATTCCCCTGAGAGTGTACAAATTCCTTATGGATAACACCAGTATTGAACTCGGAACTCCGAGTCCCCAAGCTGTAATAGTGTCATGTGAACCACTACACCACCAAGGCACCCAATCAAAAACAAAGTTTGCAGGCAACTGAAACTACACCTGCTGTAAAGAACAAGAGCATTTTGCAGACTAACTGCATCTTGCACATCGGTAAGCAAAACTCAAACCTTTTGAAATTAAAATACTACATCTACTTAATTTTTATTGACTGTTCCAATCTCTTGCAATACCCAGGTTTGTATGGTGGCAAAATAAATTATAATCAGAAGTTAGCTTGATTTCTCCTCACGTGTATTGTCTTAATATCCATGAGACATCACATGGGTGAGGAAAGGAAGAACGGGGAAAAAGCTCATGGTCAGTGACTTCAATTGCATTGCATCTTCTTGCAGATGCTAAACAGGGACAGGATTACATTTCATTCCAATTCATCTCCCCCCAATTACAAATTTGCCAACACTTCTAAGATCACTTCTCGAAATTAGTAACTGGGTTAAAATACCAGAGGATAGTTAATGCAAGTAAATGGAGAGCAACTATCATGCTCCTGATCATGAAAATAAATAAATACTGGATGAACGAGGAAACTAAAGCTCTTCTCCTAAAATGCAAAACATTTAAACTGAAATCATTGAAAAAACAAAATAAAAATTCTTCCAATTCAACACCATGATGAGTTCAAAAGCATTGTGGAATTAATTACAATAGCAATAGCAAGGAATAGCAAGGGTGTCTTGTCTGTTCTCCTAAAAGAGGATTATAGTTTAATCTTACACAGCTATACCTTTGCAGTTGCTCCCTCTCCCAAATACTAATCCAATTTGTAAGTCATGATCCTGTCCAGATGTTAACCATGTACTGCCCCATGCCCTGTATGGTTCTTAAGACTAGAGCTAAAATTAAGAAAATTAGGATGTTTTTGTTTATTAACTATATTGCACTGTTTGGAATGAAATTTCATCCAGCCATAAATCTGCCCTTTCCACCACCCTATATTCTTAAGACTAAGTACTCTGCAAAGTCGTGTATAATCCAAGCCACACCACCACTGATCCGCCATTCAATCATGGGCTGCTCCAATTCTTCCAGTCAACCCACTCCCCTGCCTTCTCCCCATGCCCTTTGATGCCCTGGCTAATCAAGAACCAATCTATTTCTGCCTTAAATGCATCCAATGACTTGGTCTCCACAGCCGCTCATGGCAACAAATCCCACAGATTCACTACCTTCTGACTAAAGTAATTTCTCTGCATCTGTTTTAAATAGACATCCTTCAATCCTGAAGTCATGCCCTCTTGTCCTAGACTCCCCTACCATGGGAAATAACTGCCATATCTAATCCGTTCAAGCCTTTTAACATTTGGAATGTGTCTATGAGATCCCCCCTCATTCTCCTGAACTCCAAGGAATACAGCCCAAGAGCTACCAGACATTCCTCATACAGTAAACCTTTCATTCTTGGAATCATTCTCGCGAATCTTCTCTGTACCCTCTCCAATGTCAGTACATCGTTTCTAAAATAAGCAGCCCAAAACTGAACACTAAGTGTGGTCTCATGACTGCCTTATTTATAGAGTCTCAACATCACAACCCTGCTCTTATATTCTATACCTCTAGGAATGAATGCCAACATTGCATTTGCCTTCTTCACCACTGACTCAACCTGGAGGTTAACCTTTAGGGTATCCTGCACTAGAACTCCCAAGTCCCTTTGCATCTCTGCATTTTGAATTCTCTCCCCATCTAAATAATAATCTACCTGTTTCTTTCTTCCACCAAAGTGCATGACCATACACTTTCCAACATTGTATTTCATTTGCCACTTCTTTGTCCATTCCCCTAAACTATCTAAGTCACTCTGCAGGCTCTGTTTCCTTCTGTTCTTTTAAAAGATCTGAAATGCTAATATAGTCCCATTCTAAGGAATTATAATTCCTTCACTACATATCAACTGCTCTTATGTTTATCAAGGTTCAGTTTTTACCCAAGTTCCAGCATCTGCAAAATTGATTCAATAAACTTTATAAATTGGAATGTACAATAGAATTTCCTGAAGAACAGGTGAAAAATTCAGTGGTTGGAACATTACAATGGGATTATCACTTGAACCTGAAAGACAAGACAGTACATTTCTGGAACTATACATCAACAAGACAGAAATTAATCTAGTCAATCTTCTTCATATTATTGTAAAAGGAAATTCACAACCTCCAGTCTAAGTGACAAAGTAAACACAATTTCCCTCCCTTAAGTTACAAAAAAAAATGCAACAGTCTGTCTAATACAGTTTGTTCCTTTACTGGTTCCATACTTGACACATCCTGCCCACTAAATGAAAAGCAGTTTTAGTCAATATTGACTTTCTCCAGAAACTAAACCAGCTATTCCACAAGTTTGACTGGGTGTCATTGGAACATGGCATGAAGGATCACTAGACTACAGAAGCCAACAAATGCAGAGTCTCGATTTAGACTGCATCCCAGTTGAGTTCAGTCATAATAAATTAATCCTAGGCTTCCTTCTGTTCATGTTTATCAACAATCTGCCATATATTTGCAAATGCCATAACCATACAAGAAAACAGATTGCCATGGATTTGAGAAAGGGAAGCCATGATTCGCAAAAACCCATTTGGGCAGCAATTTTAATTCTGCAAATCCATTTAGCAACAAACAGGTTAATTTAAAGTGGATAACGAGTCAGACTGAAAAATGATCACTGACCACTCAGGCAGGTTTAAATGGAGTATCAGGCAAGTAAAGCCAACCGGAGCAGGCTTGGCCTGCAGTGCAAAGATCAGGAAGAGAAGTCAGATGAGATTTACTAGTGGTCAAAATGATGTATCCCTTAAAGCAGTTCCACTTCTGGCCATGTCCAGGTTGAAGGAGTACAAGTATAACCAGGTCATAAATCATATCCGAACTTGCAGGCAGACACCAGTGAAGGATAATGGGAGTAACCTAAAGTGCTTCAAGGAAATATTAATTCACTTGGCCTACTCATTTCAGTAAACTAATGTTCTTTGCTTTCAGTGTCAAAATGGTGGTGCAAAACTTTATTGAGTACATGGTATAATTCTAGTGACCAATATTATTTCATGATGGAAACCATGGTATTAGAGAAAATATTATTAACAAACTGCAAGAGCCAGATAATAAGCCAGGAGATTCAAATACTATCTGTATTTTCTTAATGTAATGCAAATTAAAAATTAGTTTCAATTTTGATTCTTGGGAAAACTGCTGAGTATCAGCATCATAAATCACATTACTAGAATGAATTACCCCAGTTTATCATTGGGATGTAAACGTAACTTTGCTGGATCAAATAACGACAGCACAAAAAGATCATTACTTATCTTTTCACCTGTTTACTTCTTCGAGCTCAGCCGGCGAGTGAACTTGGACCCGACATCAGGGAGAGACCCTTTCTCATCTCCCCGGCGGTTCTACAAGTTCACTGCCCGATGTCAGAACTGTCAGAAGTTATAAGGCCACCGATACAAAAGAACAATCAGTTTGATAACTATTCCAGCCAAGTCAATGGACTAGTGATACAGAGAACAATCGGTTGATAACTATTCTGGCCAAGTCAATGGACTAGTGATACAGAGAACAATCGGTTTGATAACTATTCTGGCCAAGTCAGTGGACTATTGATACAAAAGTACAATCAGTTTGATAAACATTCCAGCCACCTTAATTAAAGAAAGGAATGTCCTACCTGGTTTGCTGGAGCCAAAACTTAATGACAAAGATAAGAACATCTGTCAAATTTGTGCTTTAATTAAGAAAGGAATGTTGTCTAATTTCCATCAGGTACTGCTTTTTGTCAAAATCAAAAGGTGTGAGAAGCCCAGAGACATCTGATGTAGATCTGAGTGAACTTCAATCATCTTGCTCCAAAGAAGGCAGCTCTGAGACATTATTCAAACACACTGCAGTCACAGACATAGTCAGTACTGAACCCATTGTTTACAGGGATCTGAGAATCCCCCATTCCCTTAAACTTTATCAGGGAGACACACTCAAGGTGCCAAGCTGAGTCTCTACACTACCCAAAATTCTATAAACCAAAAAATACAAACCCAATATCCTTAAGTTTGTTCTCCAGTTCATGTTCAAAATGTTATGACAACTGAGTTTGTGCATAGATTTTAATTGGCACTTGTTAAATTGGATTTCTAACAATTATGATAAAAAAAACAAATTCAACATCAATGCCACACCTTCAAAATTTACCCAAAGTTCTATCAAAGGATAGAACAAGCCATAATTTGAATGATTTCTACAATGACAATACTCCAGCACAAGATTAAATACCCAGAATGCAGGAAAGGTTGTCAATAATCAAGGATGACATTATAAAAGGTGGCATGCAACAAGTGAGAAAAAGAATGGTATGTGAAGTAAAATTTCTGAAATTCAGTAATTTGTGATCTTACAATTATAACAAACCAGGTTAGTACTTTCTAAACAAATAGCTTTCCAAATTTGATATTAAAAGTATATTGGAAATAGTGTGTGGAGCTGGAGATGCAGAAATAGGGAGGGGCATGGCAGTGTTGGAGGTTGACAATCAAGGTGAAAAGTTTTGAGAAATTGCAATAGCCTCCACACAAACTGTAGCAAGATCACAGTGGCTTGATGGGCAATTCGCTGAATGATACAGATATCCCCAAAACTACTGGCCTTAAAAGAAGCCTAAATGCATCACAGCAGCTAGCAATTTAAATTCAATTTCCAAATAAACACTGAATAAAAACTAGTTAGACAATGATTAAACAAGATAGCCTTTTCAAAAATATACGTTACTCACATTTCAACTCAAGGCATCATTGCCTTTTAACTGCTCGCAAGTGATCTCAAGCCATGAGCTCAGGGAGCCAAAGAGTAAATACATTTGATCTTAGAAGAGACACCCTACTGTACAACTGAACAATGAAACAAAAACTGAACTCTGTTACCAATGCACAAATGAACTCTACCAGAAGATTTGCTGGTTCTCAGATCTAGTTGCCTTCTCACAAGCGTCTTTAAATCAAGGAGGGAGAGAACCACACAGCTCTTCAAATCTGCCCTGCCATTCAATATGGGTGAACTATGCTAACCTCCAGTTCATCACAATCCCAAAATGCTTGAACTTTCAAATATTTATCCCTCTCCACCTTAAATTTATTGAATGATCTGACTTCCACCACCCTTGGGGGTGTGGGAGGAGGGAATTCAGGAGACTTACTAAACATGTCGTTTTTAAAAGAATGTCCTTTTGTTCAACACTCCACATAGTAGAAACATCTCAACATTTATCCAATCAAGCCCCCTTGGAATCTTGTATGCTTCAAGAATATCTCCCATTTCAAAAGAAACAAATCCAAACTGTACCACTTTGATAATAGAACAACATAATTTAGGGCAGTCTGTTTGGATAGCATAATGCTTTTACAGTGCCAGTAACAGTTCAATCCTGCTTCTGTCTATAAGGGGTTTGTATGCTCTTCCTGTGACCAGGTACTTTTCCTCCCATATCCCAAAGATGTACAGGTCAGTAGGTTAATTCGTCACATCGGACTGGAAGGGCCTATTACTGTGCTGCATCAGCAAACCATAAATCCTTAGATCCCAGGAATCAGACCACCAGTGAATCCCTTTAAGCAAAATGGCAATCCTACCAACACAATACCTGTTAAACCAGACACAGGGATAAAGTACACACCCCAATCAGATATACAAATCTTAATCACCATTTATAAATTCAGACAACATTGGTGAAATGTCAGATGGCAATACAGGAGGGAAATCAGCTGGTTGAGTGGTCTTGCATCAAGGACCCTGCACTCAACATAAGACTCGGATTGATTGCAGATTACAGAAAATCACACTAGTCCTCCTCAAAGGGTCAGCATCTCTGTCTGGGCCTCAGACATGAACAAGGTATGGCAGTAGCTCTACTTTGAAGAATGAGGGGATTTGGTATGTCGAAGACATTTGTATTTTTCTCTAAGGTGTAATGTGGACAGCATTGGTTGCATCGCAGCCTGGTATACAGGCTCCAATGTACAGGAACACAAGGACTGGAGACAGCCAGTTCCATCATAGGGACATCCTTCCTACTTCAAGACAATGACTCCAGGCAGTATGATCATTAAGGACCCTCAGTATTTAGAACATGCCATCTTCCAATACTACTGTCCAGGGGCCACAAGACCCACACTCACTACAGGAACAGCTTCTTCCCCTGTGCCATCAGTTTCTAAATGGGCAATGGCCTTTACATCTTTGCCCTGTAATGGTGCTGCAAACAAACCACATATTAGGCAGTGATAATAAACCTTATTCTGATTATGCAATCTCGCCCTTTAAGCTGCTCCTTGTGTCCTAGACTGCCTACCCTTTAAAGCTATAGTCATTGTCCATCGTTGTCTGACGGTGACAGAAAATCTGTGCGGGAGAGTTCTTAAAGTGGGGTCTTCCTTAGTTACAGTGGATGATCATGATGTCTTCTGAACTTTGTCACACCCTTCCCTTTCCACGGAGCGTTGCCGGCAAGCCTTCCTGGATCTCACCGATCGCCCAGCCTTTCTAACTGATTACGTATACTAGGACAGGCTCGTCCTCATCTTACCAAGGTACAAGGCCGCGCCCCCCGCCCGCCCCCGCCCTCCCCACCCCGTCGAAGCGGTATACCGGGGTGTAGACACTGACGCCTGTGACCAGCTACTCAGCTCTCACCTGTGGCTCCAACTCAATGCTCATGAGCCCAACCTTATCGACGCTTGTTCGTTATGTGCTGTGTCAGCCTTTAGACATCTCAGCCATTTAAAAAATCCATCCTGCTTCCATCCTAGTATGCCCGTACTCATCAACAAAAAATTCTAAAATTTATCTTGGAAATTATTTATAGTTACAAGATAAATCATTCATGCACGTATTTGAATATTGTTCACATTTCAACAATTATAACTCTACGAAACCTTTCGTTATCAAACACATACGGCTCCAACGCTACCCAAACGTTTGCTCTGTACTTATCCCGAAAATGCATTAGAATGACGAATAACAAATCCAAAGCAACCGAATTAATCAGTTTTTCGGTGAAGCTGCGGCCCCGCTGGTCTGTTTACAGCCTACTAACAGGGTTGCGCAATACCACCTACTTGTGCATAGGATCAATGCCGAACGGAAAGGGGAAAAAGCAAGCGCCATGCACGATGGTATTTGTAGTCTAAACTCATGACCGAACGCCCACCAGCCCGGAAACGAAGACCGAGCAGCTGAAGTACAGGAAGTCCTGCCTCTTTGCCAGGACCCGATTGGTCCTCGGCTACATTTATCAACGTCAATCCATAAAAAGGGGCTCTCCACACACGTAAAGAAAATTTCATGGGGGGAGGGGTGGGGGCTTCCGACCGGACAAAATAACGTCTAAAGAAGCCAAATGAGCCCCCAGAGGGGGAGGGAACGGGCAGCGCCCAATGTATCCACCAGGACCACTCAGGGAGCGCTGTCAGCCACCAGCGCGGAGAAACATGACGAACAAAAACAGCAGGCGCTCCCCCACGGTGGCGCAGCTCCACCGGGCCGGGCCAGGCCGTGCTGGGCCGGAAAACCCTGCCACCACCCTCCGTCGGCCAAACACTCGCCGCTCCGTGCCGCATGTCGCTGGCCTTACCGCCTTCACGGCCAACGGTGTTGTGAAGAGGGGACGAACCGGCGGGAGCCGTTTATCCGCCACTACTCACCCCAACAGCAGAAGCACTCCAGCGCCGCCATAAGCAGCACGGCACATTACGTCGGAATAAATCAAAATCTCGCGATAGTGTCCGGGGGCCCCGGCCAAATCACGCGCGAGCCCGCGTGGGCCGCGGTCGCGGCTGGCTGGCGTGAGCGTGCCGTGCTCGTGTACGTGTACGTGTGTGTCCCGGGCGGGCCGCGGTCGCGGCTGGCTGGCGTGAGCGTACCATGCTCGTGTACGTGCGTGTCCCGGCCGGGGGTACTTCAGCATCGACTTTCCCTGCATTACCGGTTCCAAAGCTACAATTCAAGTGTATCTACATTTACAAACATCCCACTTATCATCTTCACCCTGTACAAAAGCTGAAAATGCTAGACAGCATGCATCTGTGGAGAGAGAGAGAGAAGCAGAGAGTTATTGCCAGGGCAGGATTAGTACGGCAGCTTATTAACTTGGTACCAGGAGGTCTTTCCTTCCAAGTGGATTCGTTTGTTCAGTTGGAGTGTCGTGATACAGTTTAGTCGTTCTCCACAAGTCGCTTTGAAGGTGGAGTACAAAATGACTTCGCATTGTTGTCGGTGGATTCTATATCCTGTAATGGGATATGATGCTGAAGTTACCAGTAAAAAGGGAAAGCTCCTTAGCCTTGGAACTGTTCAAACCAAAGCGTGTACATATCATTTAGGATAGGTTAATGTATAAAGAAGTGAAGCCTGGCTGTTAACCAATCCTCAAATTTCTAGTAGAACTCTGGTACAGGAGAGATTAGGCACACATTCCTCTTATGTTAGCTGTATACACTTAAAATTGCTATTTGATCAAATAACCTCTGGACACTTCTCCAGATGGACTTAAGTCAGAATCTGGTTTATTATAACTGGCATCTGTCGTGAAATTTGTTAACTTAGCAACAGCAGTTCAATGCAATACATAATACAGAAAAAAATATTATAATAATGATAAATAAGTAAATCAATTACAGTACATGTATATTGAATAGATTAAAAATTGTGTAAAAAGAAATAATATATATTAAAAAGTGAGGTAGTGTCCAAGAGTTCAATGTCCATTTAGGAATCGGATGACAGAGGGGAAGAAGCTGTTCCTGAATTGCTGAGTGTATGCCTTCTGGCTTCTGTATCTCCTTCCTGATGGTAACAGTGAGAAAAGGGCATGCCCTGGGTGCTGGAGGTCCTTAATAATGGACGATGCCCTTCTGAGACACCGCTCCTTGAAGATGTCCTGGGTCCTTTGTCGGCTAGTACCTAAGATGGAACTGACTAGATTTACGACCCTCTGCAGCTTCTTTCGGTCCTGTGCAGTAGCCCCTCCATACCAGACAGTGATGCACCCTGTCAGAACGCTCTCCACGGTACAACTACAGAAGTTTTTGAGTGCACTTGTTGACCTGTCAAATCTCTTCAAACTCCGAATGAAATATAGCCGGTGTCTTGCCTTCTTTATAACTGCATCAATGTGGAAAGAAAGTATTGGCATTACACTTGTGTTTTGAATAGCAGTCTACAGAAGAATAGTGTATATGTTTCTTTCTGAGAGCGTTTATTTATGATGAGTTGTGAAGAACTAATGTTATAGAGCACTATTGTAAGGACACTAGCATTAGCATTGCTGGAAATCCTAAGGGTCTTAGGATCTACTTGCTTTCAAGATATGGCATGCCAAGGTACCAGGTTGTTGACGTAGGCGGGTCTCTGTACTATGTTTTCCACAGTTAAACTATCCAACAATACTAAACTTCCATGTCTTCACTGTTAGCATCCAGTTCTACTCTTCCCTCGTTCAGATTGCCGGAATGGCATGCAGTACTAGTTGTTTTTCCCAACTCCACTGAGCTGATAACAAGATCCCTCACCTCGGCAACCTTCTGAAACGGAACCAGGTTGTTCACCTACAATATCATTTGATGAAGCTATAATCATGATTAAAATTGTTATTATTGCCAGATTTCTACATTGCCTTATCGCCCTTGCACCTCCTCCAGCACTGTAACTTTCAAGGCAGCAGAACAGGTTGATTTGGCGCTCTGTCATCAGCAAATTAAATTACTTTAGGACTAATGGCCTTATGTTCACCGGTTTTGTGCCTGACCTCTGAAACCTCTTCGTGAACCAATGGTATCAGTCACAAAGCAGAACAGTACTGTACAGTGCAGCACTCACGACACGCTGGGGGAACTCAGCAGGTCGGGCAGCATCCGTGGAAAAGATCGGTCGACATTTCGGCTCGAAACATCGACTGATCTTCTCCACGGATGCTGCCCGACCTGCTGAGTTCCCCCAGTGTGTTGTGAGTGTTGCTTTGACCCCAGCATCTGCAGGTTATTTTGTGTTTACTTTACAGTGCAGGCCTTTTGGTCCATGAAGTTGTGCTGGCCTCAAAGTCTACTCCAAGATCAGCCTAACCCTTCCCTTTCATATATCCCTGCAATCTACTTTTATCCATGTGCCTAACTAAAGACTCTACTGTATCTGCCTATACCACCACCCCATGCTCTCTGCGTAAAAATAATGTCTTTCCTACATCCCCCCCCTGTAGTTTTCTCCAAATACCTTTAAGTTATGAACCCTTGTATTAGTCATTCCTGCACTGGGATATAGGCCTTGGCTGTATCATGTACACCTCTGTCAAATTGCCTGTCATCTTCCTTTGCTCCAAAGAGAAAAGCCCCCGCTTGCTAAAGCTATCCCCCTAAGACATGCTCTATACTCCAGGCAACAAGCTGGTAAATCCTCTCTGAGTCCTCACTAAAGCTTCCACATCCTTCCTGCAATGAGGCACCATAATGAATTTGTCCACCAGAAAAAAAAACGAAAGGCACAATTTCACAGCCAGTAGAGCAGTGCCTCAGTTCCAGTGACATGACTTCAATCCTGATCTCCAGTGATCTGTGTGGAGTAACGTTGATCTGCTGTGGGCGTCCAAGATTTCCTCTCGTATCCAAAGATGTGCAGATTGGTCACCATAAATTTCCCCTCAGATGTGGGCATGTGGCAGAATCTGGGAAGAGAGTCACTGTAAATGGTCAAAGTAAATTTATTAACAAAGTACATATATGTCCCCATATACAATCCTGAGATTCATTGTCTTGCAGGCATATGCAATAAGTCCATAATAGAAAAATAACCATAACAGAATCAATTAAAAACTGCACCAACTTGTGTGTTCAAAAGACAGCAAATTGCAAATAAATAAATAAATAAGCAATAAATATTGAGAACATGAGATGAAGAGTCCTTGAAAGTCAGTCTATAGGTTGTGGGAAACATTTCAAAGTTGGGGCGAATGAAGTTATTCTCTTCAGTTCGGAAGCCTGATGGTTGAGGGGTAGTAACTGTTCATGAACCTGGTGGTGTGAGTCCTGAGGCTCCTGTACCTCCCTCCTGATGGCAGCAGTGAGAAGAGAGCAGGTCCTGGGTGGTGAGGGTCCCTGATGACGGATGCTGCTTTCCCGTGACAGCATTTCGTACAGACATTCTCATTGGTGGCGAGGGCTTTACCCGTGATGGATGAGGCCATTTCTGGTACTTTTTGTAGGATTTTCCATTCGAGGGTGTCAGTGTTTCCATGCCAGGCTGTGGGGAAGATAAATGGAAGGTGTGTTTGATGCGGTGAACCAAAGGACCTCTTTCCACACCACATGGTTCAATGGTCCTTGTGTCTCTTTTCCCGTTAACCTTTTGGCAAAACTTTTGATCATTTTCCAAAATATATGTCTGTTACATTTTCCTCTTTGAAAACATTCCTGTGAATCCATGAGGACGTTTTTGTTTCTCAGATGGCAGAGCCTAAAAATCTAATCAGGATGGGGCCATGTTCTTGATTTGACAATCCTCGGGAGATAGCATGTGACATTTGGGAAAGGATATTCATTTGACTGCCGCTGCAGCTCATACCAACAGCTGTCAATGCCTTGTGATCTTTGCTGAACTCCTATCTCCCTCTTTTCCAGGGTCTGGAGAATCCTCTCAGTGCTCCTGAATGTCAAGCACAATTCTGAGTGTGCATTGGTGATAGAGCAAGGTCCAGCAAGTTAAACTGCAATTGCACTCTCTTGAATAAATGGACCTTTAATTACAATATGCCTGATATTGCAGATAACTGCTTTCTTAGCTTCACCCTGACCTGATATATATTTCTGTGTCTTAAGATATTTACCAACAGACATCCAAGTGAATGGATTGAAAATCATTCAATGGAAGTCCCCAACTTATAATTATGCATACAGAATCAATGAACTTGGAGGCTTGTGTAAAAAATTAATGGAAAGACTTGCATCTCTAGAGCATCTTTCACAATCCTGGGCACTCAGAAATGTTTAACAGCCAGCAATGTATGTTTTTGAACTGGCAGTAATGTAGGATATGTTGCATTCAGCTACTGCCAAAGAGTAATGTCATAATAACCACACAATCTGTTTTAATGACCTTGATAGAGAAATTAAAATTGGTCAGGGAATTAGAAAGAACAGTTTGCTCTTCTTCAAAGTAGCACCAGAGAACCTTGCATGAAGGCAGGCTTAACATCTCAGCCAAGACAGTGAAGTGCTCCTTCCCCCTGAGCATTGCATGTTTAGCCCTTTATTCTTCACTCTGCAGTGAACCTTCAAATTACAATGTGTATAATCAGTAGTAACAGAGCTAAATGAGCGATAGGACAGAAATATGATTTTGATCACTCAAATTAAACATTTGTGTGTGTATCAGTTTCCTATAGTCCTCACTACAGGCATTTGGCTACACCATAATCAGCTTAATTTCTCCCTCTCCCAATTCTTTCTCTCCATGACAGTATGGTGGCCGGGTCCCTAAGCAGCTTGTGTACACTAAACTAAATAATAATAACTAATCCTAGAAATCGGAATTTGCTAACCATGAAAATGAAACGACAATCGCAGTTCACATAACACTCAAAGGGCTTAGGGAATTTAGAAGGATGAGGGGGATCTCATTGAAACCTTTCAAATATTGAAAGGCCCAGGCAGAGTAGATGTGGAAGGGATGTTTCCCGTGGTGGGAGAGTCTAGGACAAGAGGGCACAGCCTCAGGATAGAGGGGCACCCTTTCAAAACAGAGATGTGGAGAAATTTCTTTAGCCAAAGGGTGGTGAATTTATGGAATTTGTTGCCACATGCAGCTGTGGAGGTCAGGTTGTTTTGTGTATTTAAGGCAGAGATTGATAGGTTCTTGATTGGACATGGTATCTAAGGTTACAGGAGAAGGCCAGGAACTGGGGTTGAGGAGGAGATTAAAAAAAGATCAGCCATGATTGAATGGCGGAGCAGACTCGATGGGCCAAATGGCCTAATTCTGCGCCTGTATCTTGTGGTCTTATTTTTAGTTCATTTTGAGATGCCTGGAGCACCTAGTGTCTGTTCCCACAAGGTTGAGGCAAATCATACATACGAACAATACAAAAATTTATAAAATCCTCTAATTCTGAGGATTTTGTTTTGAGTTTGTATTTAATGTGTTAAAATACACATGGTAGTATCAATAGTATCTAGAAATCATTGCAATTTCATCACAACTTATTGAACTATGTTGTTGTGTGAGCATTTAATCATCAGGAAGAATTCTGAGGTCCTGAAATTACCTTGGAGGGAAAGACACAATTGCATCTGCTCTCTACTTTGAGAATATTTGTCCATGTAATTATTTATTTTAGTAATCCAAACATCATGGTACAAATGTCCAGTTGAGATAATAAACATGAATATTCATAAACTCAGAAAATGAATATTGCCACAATAGTTATTCCTTTTGGTGTATGCATGGAAAAATCCTTGTTTTGCTTGCTTGAAGCATGACCCTTTAGATTGCACAATATGTACTTCCATTGCTAGGTTACCAGATTAGTGTGCAGCAATGACATACTGTACCTCCAGTGCAGAAACATAAACATGATCTGGAAAGTATGCATTGTAAGGTCAAGCAAGGGGAAGCGAGAGAAACAAATCCGACCTTCGGTCCGGCCTTTAATTGTTCACCCGATTCTCAACCAGAAGATAAGAGTGGAAATATAAATGTATTATTGCTGAAAATCCTCAGTTACGGGTCTTAGTAACAAGAGCTAATGTGTGAATGTCCTGTTGCTGTTTGGTCGGGCTCATGGCAATGGCATTAACCTCCAATCAAAGGAAGGTGCTTGTGATGTGGTTTGATATATTTAGAAGCAAGACAGCTGCTCTATAATTCAGGGACAGTAGCAGGTCACATGGAGATACTCGACACACTACATACTGAAGTTATGTTTCTATGTTAACTCAGTGCGGATCACTATCTTAAATGTATTTGCCTTCCAATCTCATTTTTACATCATCTTTCACACTCATAGTTATTTTGCTGTATGACGTAAATGAATATCTATTCACAGAGATGTATTAAATCTAGCCATTGTTGCAATATAGCACCCTTATACGATAGTTCAGACACTTGAACAGATCCTGAAATTCATTGTCTCCGAGGACAAGACAGTTGCTAGTCAGGAATGGGCTTGAAACTTACTGAAGGATTGGAGCTTTGGCATTCATGATAATGAGACGCAGGTGGTATGTTGTCTCCTGGGTGCCAGGATCAGGGACCTCTCAGATCATGTCCATGACTTTCTGAAGGGGAGTGGTGAGCAGCCAGATGTCTTGGTACATATTGGCACCAATGACATAGGAAGGAAAAGAGAAGAGGTCCTAAAGAGAGAATGTAGAGAGCTAGGTAGAAAGTTGAAAAGCAGGACATCCAGCGTATCAGTCTCTGGATTGCTGCCTGTGCCATACACCACTGAGGGCAAGAACAGGATGATTTGGCAGATAAATGCATGGATGAGGAACTGGTGCAGGGGACAGGGTTTCAGATTTATGGATCATTGGGATCTCTTTTGGGGAAGGTATGACCTGGTACAAAAGGGATGAATCCAGGGGACTAAAATTCTTACTAGAGCTGTTGGGGAGAGTTTAAACCAATTTGACAGAGGGATGGGAACCGGGGTGGTAGGGCTGAGAGTAGGGATATGGTTTACAAGAAGAGTTAGTGTATAGTGAATGCCAGGAAGATCAGGCAGGTGATAGGGCAAGGTTGCAGTCAGTGAGATGAGGTGAAGCGTAATGGGACAAAATTGGAAAGGATGTCGGATACAGGACTTAAGGGTATATGAAATGAGTTAGTTGATTTTGTACTGCAGTTAGAGATTGGCAGGTATGATGTTGTGGGTACCATGGCTGAAAAATGATTGTAGTTGGGAGCTTAATATCCAAGGATACACTATCTATTGAAAGCACAGGCAGATAGGCTAAGGAGGAGGATAGGCTCTGCTGGTAAAAAATGAAATCAAATCTTTAGAAAGAGGTGACTTAGGATCAGAAGATATAGAATCCTTGTAAGTAGAGTTAAGTATCTGCAAGGGTAAGAAGACCCTGACGGGAGCTATATACAGGACTCTGAAAAGTAACCAGGATGTAATCTACAAACTATGGTGTGAGATAGAAAAAGCATGTTGTAAAGGCATTGTTACATTAGTCATGGGGGAATTACAATATGCAGATAGATTGGGAGGATCAAGTTAATGCTGGATCCCAAGAGTGAGAATTTGCGGTATGTCCCCAAGGTGGCTTTATAGAGCTGCTTGTGGTTGAGACCACTTGAGGATTGGCTATTCTGGATTGGGTGTTGTGTAATGAACTGGATTTGATTAGGGAGCTTAAAGTAATGGAACCCTTAGGTAACAGTGATCATCATATAATAGAATTTTCCCTGCAATTTGAGAAGGAGAAGATAAAGTCAAATGTATTAGTATTACATTGAAGTAAAAGGAATTACAGAGGCATGAGAGAGGTGCTGGCCAAAATTGATTGCAAGGGGACACTAGTGGGGATGATGGCAGAGCAGCAGTGGCTGGAGTTTCTGCGAGCAATTCAGATGACGCAGGATAGGTACATCCCAAAGAAGAGGAAGTACTCTAAAGGCAGGATGACACAACCATGGCTGACAACAATGTCAAAGTTAACATAAAATCAAAAGAGAGGGCATATAATAGAGCAAAAATTAGTGGTAAGTTAGACGATTGGGAAATTTTTAGATACCAACTAAAGACAACTAAAAAAAATCATAAGTGGGGAAAAGATAATATATGAAGGTAAGCCAGCCAATAATATCAAAAGTGATACCAAAGGTTTCTTCAGATATATAAAGAGTAAAAGAGAGGTTAGATATTGGACTGCAGGTCTGGGGCCAGAGGCTCAGCCTCAAAATGGAGGGACATCCTTTCAGAACAGAGATGAGAAGGAATTTCTTTAGCCAAAGGGAGGTAAATCTGTGGAATTCTTTTCCACAGGGGACCGTGGAGGCCAAGACACTGGGTGCATTTAAGGCGGAGGTTCATAGGTTTTTGATTAGTCAAGGCATGAAAGGCTTTGGAGGGAAGGCAGGAGAATGGGGTTAAGGGGGAAATGGATCAGCCATTTGGTTTGATGGGCCAAGTAGCCTATTTCTGCTCCTGTGCCTTATCGTCTTCAATGCTGCAGTTGCAATAGTTGGATAGTCTTTGGTGGAAACTTATTGATGATTGTTCAGTGTCATTATTACAGAAAAAAAGCATTGTATGATGTCAACCTTTGCCATTTCAGAAGGCAAAACCTAAAATACTGAGGTACTACAAGCAATGTTTCCTCTAACGTGTGCACGTGCGCAAAGGAATTTAAATTGTGCACAAAAGGTTGTCGTGCTCTACCTCGTGGGCATGTTAAGTATATTTCACGATTGTACACAATCACATTTCCTTTTCCAGTTTCTGATGCAGACAGTGTTGGCAACATAGAGTTTGTGATGATTTATCTGCAGAATTTAGAACTGGCTGACATATACTATTTTTATTGAAGAAATTATTGATTCACTATTCCAAAGAAACAAAGTATGTGAAGTTGAAAAGGCCGGCTGGTTCATTTAAAGAGGAATGGCTTAATGAAACAGGAGAAACTGCTACACTGAAAGCTCTTGAGGTCAGGAACGTGCAGCTACGAGAAATATTTCTGTACAATACAGAAACTGGTGTTACCTGCGTGTATTGTCAAGATGCAAAAGTTGCTGGAGAATTTTCAAGTGGGAAGAAGTGGAGTGACATTTGGAAACCTGACTTTTTAAAGTGTCATTTAGCAAGCAAATCACATTAAGACGTATGTTTGGTGAGAGAGCAGATGAACGAGAGCAAAAACAATCAAACCCAGAGGAGCTCAAAGTTCTTATTGACAGTGTTTTACTAGCTGTTAAAATGAATCCCTCTATGTATATTCAGTGTGTATATGTTGTCACTGGGCTGAAAATTGCACAGCAGAAGATTTTTGCACACACTGGTCATCACAAATTACAGGGAACATTGACGTTAAGAATCACTGCCCTGTGTCATCATGAGCAGGAGCCTGAATCCCTCTATTAGATTTGCGTACGCTTTAGATGATCATCTGGTCATATCCTGCACTCTGAGTGGTGTGGCCGCTCTGCACAATGGCACAGTGTGTTGCACCGAGGCGTGGTGGTTAACACTACCCGTGGATAACTCGCAGCTCCAGAGATCCAGGTTCAATCTTGACTTTGGTGCTGTCCATGTGGAGTTCACGTTCCCCCTGGCACTCCAGTTTCCTCCCACAAGCCAACATGTTCTGTGAGGTGATTGGACTGCTGTAAATTGCTACTAGTGCAGGTGGGCGGTAGGAGAATAGGATGGGTGGGAGGAGAATAGAATGGGCTGAAGGCATTTTCTACGCTGCCTAGGTAATGTGGAAACGTAACTTGAAATGAGTCTCCAGAGCATCAAAGATCATGCAAGTGAATGGGAGCTGGAGCTGGAGCTGGAAAAGGAATAGAAACATGGTTCTGATGGTCACACTGTCGCACTGCCTTCAGCAAGCATTTGATAAGGTATGCCATGCAAGGCTTATTGAGAAAGTAAAGAGGCATGGGATCCAAGGGGACCTTGCTTTGTGGATCAGAATTAGCTTGCTCACAGAAGGCAAAGAGTGGTTGTAGACGGGTCATATTCTGCATGGAGGTTGGTGACCAGTGCTGTGCCTTGGAAATCTGTTCTGGGACCCCTTCTCTTCATGATTTTTATAAGTGACCTGGATGAGGAAGTGGAGGGATGGGTTAGTAAATTTGCTGATGGCACAAAGGTTGGGGGTGTTGTGAATAGTGTGGAGCGTTGTCAGAGGTTACAGCGGGACATTGATGAGATGCAAAACTGGGCTGAGAGGTGGCAGATAGAGTTCAACCCAGATAAGTGTGAGGTGGTTCATTTTGGTAGGTCAAATATGATGGCAGAATATAGTATAAACGGTCAGACCCTTGGTAGGGTGGAGGATCAGAGGGATCTTGGGGTCCGAGTCCATAGGACACTTAAAGCTGCTGCGCAGGTTGACTCTGTGGTTAAGAAGGCATACAGTGCATTGGCCTTCATCAACCATGGGATTCAGTTTAAGAGCCAAGAAGTAATGTTGCAGCTATATAGGAACTGGTCATATCCCACTTGGAGTACAGTGCTCAGTTCTGGTTGCCTCACTGCAGGAAGGATGTGGAAACCATAGAAAGGGTGCAGAGGACTTTTACAAGGATGTTGCCTGGATTGGGGAGCATGCCTTATGAGAATAGGTTGAGTGAACTTGGCCTTTTCTCCTTGGAGCGGCGGAGGATGAGAGATGACCTGATAGAGGTGTATAAGATGATGAGAGGCATTGATCATGTTGATAGTCAGAGGCTTTTTCCAGGGCTGAAGTGGCTAGCACGAGAGGGCACAGTTTTAAGGTGCTTGGAAGTAGGTACAGAGGAGATGTCAGGGGTATGTTTTTTGCCGAGAGTGGTGAGTGCGTGGAAGAGGCTGCCGGCGGCAGCGGTGAAGACGGATACGATAGGGGCTTTTAAGAGACTCCTAGATAGGTACATGGAGCTTAGAAAAATAAAGGGCTATGGGTAACCTTAGGCAATTTCTAAAGTAAGTACATGATTGGCACAGCTTTGTGGGCCGAAAGGCCTGTATTGTGCTATAGGTTTTCTATGTCTCTATGTAGGAGCAGAATTAGACCATTTGCCCATCAAGTCTGCTCTGCCATTTTATCATAGCTGATCCAAGTTTCCTCTCAGCCCCAATCTCCTGCCTTTTCCTCATGGACGCTGTCTCAGAAAGGCAGTGTCCATTATTAAGGACCTCCAGCACCCAGGGCATGCCCTTTTCTCACTGTTACCATCAGGTAGGAGATACGGAAACCTGAAGGCACACACTCAGCGATTCAGGAACAGCTTCTTCCCCTCTGCCATCTGATTTCTAAATGGATGTTGAAGCTTTGGACACTACCTCACTTTTTTAATTTACAGTATTTCTGTTTTTGCACATTTAAAAAAGTCTATTCAATATATGCAATTGATTTACTTTTTTATTTATTATTATGTTTTGTTTTAATTATTATTTTTCTCTCTCTCTCTCTCTCTGCTAGATTATGCATTGCATTGAACTGCTGCTGCTAAATTAACAAATTTCACGTCACATGCCAGTGATAATAAACCTGATTCTGATTCTGATCTACCTTCATGCCCTGACCAATCAGGAATCTATCAACCTCTGCCTTAAATATACATAAAGACTTGGCCTCTACAGCTCCAGTGGCAAAGAATTCCACAGATTCACCACTCTCTGGCTAAAGAAATTCATCCTCATCTCCATTCTATTCTGAGGCTGTATCCTCTGGTCTTGGACTCTCCCACCATAGGAAACATGCTCTCCACATCCACTCTATCAGGGCCTTTCACCATTCGATAAGTTTCAATGAGGTCACCCCTCATTCTTCTGAGTTCTAGTGAACAGAAGCCCAGAGCTATCAAACACTCTTTATATGACAAGTCATTCAATGCTGGAATAATTTTTGTGAACCTCTTTTGAACCCTCTCCAGTTTCAGCACATCCTTTCTAAGATAAGGGGCCCAAACCTGACTCACAATACTCCACGTGAGGCCTCAACAGTGCTTTATAAAGACTCAACATTACATCCTTGCTTTTATATTCTAGTTCTCTTGAAATGAATGCTATCATTGCATTTGCCTTCCTCATCACAGACTCAACCTGCAAGTTAACCTTTAGGGAATCCTGCACAAGGACTCCCAAGTCCCTTTGCATCTCAGATCATTGTATTTTCTCTCCATTTAGAAAATAGTTAACCTTTCATTTCTTCCATCAAAGTGCATAACCATACACTTCCGAACATTATATTCCACCTGCCATTTCTTTGCCCATTCTCCTAATCTGTCTAAGTCCTTCTGTAGCCTCTCTACTTCATCAAAACCACCTGCCCCTCCACCTACCTTCATATCATCTGAAAACTTTGCAACACAGCCATCAATTCCATCATTGACATATAACGTGAAAAGAATCGGTCCTGACACAGACCCTTGAAGAACACACTAGTCACTAGCAGCTAGTCAGAAAAGGCTCCCTTTATTCCCACCCTTTGCCTCATGTCAATCAGCCACAGCCTTATCCATGCTAGAATCTGTTCTGTAATACTATGGGCTTGTAGCTTGTTTCGCAGCCTCATATGGGCATCTTGTCAAAGGCCTTATAAAAAATCCAAGTACACTGATTCTCCTTTGTTTGTCCTGCTTATTACTTCTTCATAGAATACCCACAGATTTGTCAGGCAAGACAAATGAGGAAAACATGCTAGCTACGGTCTATTTTACCATGTGCCTCCAAGTATGCTTAGACCTCATCCTTAACAATCGACTCCAACATCTTCCCGACCACTGAGGTCAGATTAACTGATCTATCATTTCCTTTCTTCTGCCTCTTTCCCTCCTTGAAAATTGGAGTGACATTTGCAATTTTCCAGTCTTCCAGAACCATCCCAGAACCTAGTGATTATTGAAAGGTCATTACTAATTAGATTAGATTCAACTTTATTGTCATTGTGCCGAGTACAGATACAAAGCCAATGAAATGCACTTAGCATCTGACCAGAAATGTAAAGAATAGTGTTATTTACAAAATAACTGTGAATTTAAAAAGTGCTACAGCACACAAATATAAAAATACTGAGACAGTACAATAGGAATGCAATACTACTTAGCGCTGTGATGTGAGGTTCAGCAGGGTCACAGCCTCAGGGAAGAAGCTCTTCCTGTGCCTGCTGGTGCGGGAGTGAAGGCTCCTGTAGCGTCTACCAGATGGGAGGAGAGTAAAAAGTCCATGGTCAGGGTGAGATGCATCCTTGATAATGCTTTTCACCCTGCCCAGGCAGCGTTTATGGTAGATGTTCTCAATGGTGGGCAATTGGGTGCCGATAATCCGCTGGGCAGTTTTCACCACACGCTGGAGTGCTTTGCAGTCTGATACGGGACAATTGCCATACCACACTGAGATGCAGTTGGTGAGTATGCTCTCAATAGTACAGCAGTAAAAGTCCGTCAGTATCCTGGGACAGAGGTGAGCTTTCTTGATGCTCCGCAGGAAATAAAGGTGCTGTTGTGCCTTTTTGATCAGGATGGAGGAGTTCAGGGACCAGGTGAGATCCTTGGAAGTGTGGACACCAAGGAATGTGAAGCTTGATACACGCTCCACTACAGCTCCATTCATGTAGATGGGGACATGAGTGTGACTCCTGGCATGCCTGAAGTCCACAATGATCTCCTTGGTCTTCTGGGTGCTAAGGGTCAGGTTGTTGTCAGCACACCACGCGGCCAGGTGCTGGACCTCATCCCTGTAGGCCGTCTTGTCATCCCCTCTGATCAGGCCAACCACCGCGGTGTCATCTGCGAACTTGATTATGGAGTTAGAACCATGTACAGGAACGCAGTCATAGCTGAAAAGGGAGTACAGAAGAGGGCTCAGCACACAGCCTTGAGGCACGCCGGTGTTCAGGGTGAGAGTGGAGGAGGAGAGGTTGTCTAACTTAACTGATTGGGGTCTGTTAGTCAGAAAGTCCAAGGTACAATTGCAGAGGGATGAGCTGATACCAAGCTGGCGAAGTTTGGTGATCAGCTTGGAGAGGATCACAGTATTGAATGCCGAACTAAAGTCAATGAACAGCCTTCTGACGTAAGAGCTGGGGCTGTCTAGGTGGGTCAGGGCAGAGTGAAGTGCCGTGAAGATGGCATCCTCTGGTGACCTGTTGGTGCAATAGGCAAATTGATGGGGGTCCAGGGTAGTGGGCAGACAGGATTTCAGATGTGATAGAACCAGTCTCTCAAAGCACTTTGCAACAATGGGGGTGAGTGCAACTGGACGGAGGTCATTCAGGCCCGTGGCAGTGGAATGCTTCGGCACTGGCACGATGGCGGTGATCTTGAAGCTTGTGGGAACGACTGCCTGGGCCAGGGATGGATTAAAAGTGTCCGTGAAGACCCTGGCCAATTGCCCTGCCTCCACGATCTCTTCGGCCACCTTTTTCAGAACCCTGGTGTGCGTTCCATCTGGTCCAGGTGACTTATCCACTTTCAGACCTTTCAGTTTCCCAAGAACCTTCTTCTCTAGTAATGGTAACTCACACACTTCATGCCTCCTGACCCTTGTAACTTCCACTGTACTGCTGCTTTCTTCCACAGTGAAGACCGGTGCAAAACACTTATTCTGTTCATCCGCTAGTTTGTTGTCCTCCCATTGCTTCCTCTCCAGAATTGTTTTCCAGTGGTTCAATATCCACTCTCGCCTCTCTTTTACACTTTATGTATCTGAAGAAACTTCTGGTATCCTCTTTAATATTATTGGCTAGCTTCCTTTCGCATTCCATCTTTACCTTAATAACTTCTTTAATTGCCTTTTGTTTGTTACTAAAAAGCTTCCCAATCCTCTAACTTCTCACTAATCTTTGCACTATTATATGCCCTCTCTTTTGCTTTTATGTTGGTGTTGACTTCTCTTCAGCCACAGTTGTGTCATCTTTCCTTTAGAATACTTCATCCTCTTTGGGATGCAAGTATCCTGTGGCTTCCAAATTGCTTCCAGAAACTCCATCTATTCCTGCTCTGCCGTCATCCTTGCCAGCGTTCTTTTCCAATCAATTCTGGCCAACTCTTCTCTCATGCCTCTGTATTTCCTTTTACTCCACTGTAATACTGATACATCTGACTTTAGCTTCTCCTTCTCAAATTTCAGGGTGAATTTGATCATATTATGATCACTTTCTCCTAAGGGTTCTTTTACCTTAAGCTCTCTAATCTGGTTCATTGCACAACACCCAATCCAGAATAGCTGATCCCCTAGTGGGCTCAACCACGAGCTGCTCTAAAAAGCCATCTCGTAGGCATTCTAGAAATTCCCCCTCCTGGAATGCTGCGCCATCCTTATTTCCCAATCTATTTGCAAATTGAAGTCCCCCATGACTATTGTGACATTGCCCTTTTGGCATGCATTTTCTATCATGTAATTTGTGGAATACATACTTATTACTATTTGGGGGGGGTCTGTATACAACTCCCATCAGGGTCTTTTTACCCTCGCAGTTCCTTAGCTCTATCCACAATGATTCAACATCTTCCCACCCCATGTCACCTCTTTCCAATGATTTGACTTCATTTTTTCCCTCAGAGCCATCCCACCCCCTCTCCCTTCCTGCCTGTCTTTTTGATACAATGTGTATCCTGTAGTCTTCTTTCAGCCACGATTCAGTGATGCCTACAACATCATACATGTCAATCTGTAACTGTCTACAAGTTCATCTACGCTATTCCGTATACTGCACACATTCAAATATAACACCTTCAGTCCTGTGTTCACCCTTTTTGATTCTGTCTGCCTTTAACACTGCAACTCATCCTGTTGTCTGCAGTTTTGCCCTCTCAACAACCTCTCCTCAGTACACATTGTCTCTGCTTGTAAACCAGTGACCTCATCTTCGGCTCTATCATCCGCTTTTCCTATGATCCTCTTGCACTGAAATATACACAGCTCAGCATCATGCTCAATTTTTTGATTCCTGACTTTGTCTGAGGTCTTACCAACATCTGCCTCCACAACCTCTCCACTATCTGTTCTGGCACTCTGGTTCCCATCCCCCTGAAACTCTAGTTTGAACCTCACCATATAGCATTTACAAACCTTCCCACTAGGATATTAGTTCCCTCCAGTTCAGGTACAAACTGTCCCTTGTGTACCAGTCCCACCTTCCCCGGAAGAGAGCCCAATGATCCAAAAATCTTATGCCCTCCCCCCTACACCAACTCCTAGCCACATGTTAAACTGTATAGTCTTCCCATTTCTGGCCTCACTAGCACATGGCATGGGTAGCAATCCTGAGATCACAACCCTGGAGGTTCTGCCCTTTAACTTAGCACCTGACTTCTTGAACACCCTATGCAGAACCTAAGTTCCCTCTGTTGAACCTCGTCACTCGTCCTACCCATATCATTGGTACCTACATGGGCCACAACCTCTGGCTGTTCACCCTCCCATTTAAGAATGATGAGGACTCAAACCGTGATGTCCCAGGCCCTGGCACCAGGGAGGTAACATATCATCCAGGAACCTCCTTCTCGCCCACAGAACCTCCTGTCTGTTCCTCTAACTACTGAATACCCTATCACCATAAAGTGCCTTTTCTCCCCCTTCCCTCCTGATCCGAACTCAGTGCCAGAGACCTAACCACTGTGTCTTCCCTCTGTTAGGTCAATCCCAGCACTCCACCCCCCACTCGAACAGTATCCAAAGTGATATAACTGTTAATGAGGAGGATGGCACAGGGGTTCTCCACACTGGCTGCTTAAGCCCTTTCTCCTTCCTGACTGTAACCCGGTTTCCTGTGTCCTGCACCCTTGGATGTAACTACCTCTCTAAATATCCTATCTAAATATCCACCCCCTCAGCCTCCTGAATGACCTGGAGTTCATCCAGCTCCAGCTCCAACTCCTTAACCCGGTTTGTTAGAAGCTGCAGCTGGATGCACTTCTCACCGTTGTAGCCTTCAGGGACACTGGAGGTCTCCCTGCCTTCCCACATCCTGCAAGAGGAGCATTCAGCTATCCTGCCTGGTGTCTCTACTGCCCTAGCTCAGCAGATAGAAAGAAGGGAAGGAGAATAAAAACTTAACCTTGAGCTTCAAACACGAGGAATTCTGCAGATGCTGGAAATTCAAGCAACACACATCAAAGTTGCTGGTGAACGCAGCAGGCCAGGCAGCATCTCTAGGAAGAGGTACAGTCGACGTTTCAGGCCGAGACCCTTCGTCAGGACTAACTAAAGAAAGAGCTAGTAAGAGATTTAAAAGTGGGAGGGGGAGAGGGAGATCCAAAATGATAGAAGACAGGAGGGGGAGGGATGGAGCCAAGAGCCAGACAGGTGATTGGCAAAAGGGATACGAGAGGATCATGGGACAGGAGGTCCAGGAAGACGGACAAGGGGGTGGGGGACCCAGAGGATGGGCAAGGGGTATATTCAGAGGGACAGAGGGAGAAGAAGGAGAGTGAGAAAAAGAATGTGTGTATAAAAATAAATAACAGATGGAGTACGAGGGGGAGGTGGGGCATTAGCGGAAGTTAGAGAAGTAAATGTTAATGCCATCAGGTTGGAGGCTACCCAGACAGAATATTTCATGCCATCAGGTCGGAGGCTACCCAGACCTCTTCCTAGAATCGCTGCCTGACCTGCTGCGTTCACTAGCAACTTTGAGGTGTGTTGCTTAACCTTGAGCTTTCCATTTTTTGATTTCTCTGACTGAAGCCTCTCTTTGCAGTTGCTTCGAATAGCTAAAGCCTCAAGATCACCACTCTGACTCTGCCACTCTGATGATGCACTTGCCCCTGCCTTCCTTAAATTTACTCCTGCTATTCAATCTCAAACCCGGATTGGATGTTGGTCTTGGCGATTGTAGGGATGACTTGCAGCGGACTGAAAATCTTGAGCATGTAGCTATTATGAAAGAGGATGTGCTGGAGCTTTTGGAAAGCATAAAGTTGGATAAGTCACCTGGACCGGACGGGATGTACCCCAGGCTACTGTGGGAAGTGAGGGAGGAGATTGCTGAGCCTCTGGCGATGATCTTTGCATCATCAATGAGGACGGGAGAAGTTCTGGAGGATTGGAGGGTTGCGGCTGTTGTTCCCTTATTCAAGAAAAGGAGTCGAGATAGTCCAGGAAATTATAGGCCAATGAGTCTTACTTCAGTGGTTGGTAAGTTGATGGAGAAGATCCTGAGAGGCAGGATTTATGAACATTTGGAAAGGCATAATATGATTAGGAATAGTCAGCATGGCTTCGTCAAAGGCAGGTCGTGCCTTATGAGCCTGATTGAATTTTTTGAAGATGTGACTAAACACATTGATGAAGGTAGAGCAGTAGATGTAGTGTATATGGATTTCAGCAAGGCTTATTGAGAAAGTAAGGAGGCATGGGATCCAAGGGGACATTGCTTTTTTGGATCCAGAACCGGTCACAGAAGGCAAAGAGTGGTTGTAGATGGGTCATATTCTGCATGGAGGTCGGTGACTGGTGGTGTGCCTCAGGGATCTGTTCTGGGACCCCTTCTCTTTGTGATTTTTATAAATGACCTGGATGAGGAAGTGGAGGGATGGGTTAGTAAATTTGCTGATGACACAAAGGTTGGGGGTGTTGTGGATAGTGTGGAGGGCTGTCAGAGGTTACAGCGGGACATTGATAGAATACGAAACTGGGCTGAGAAGTGGCAGATGGAGTTCAACCCAGATAAGTGTGAAGTGGTTCATTTTGGTAGGTTAAATATGATGGCAGAATATAGCATTAATGGTAAGACTCTTGGCAGTGTGGAGGATCAGAGGCCACAACATCATAGCTCCAAGTGCTGATTTACACTCTAAGCTCATCTGCTTTGGGTGAAATGATTCAGGGGAACACAAAGATGAACCTCTTCACTCAGAGGGTGGTGAGAGTGTGGATCGAGCTGCCAGCACAAGTGGTGGATGCAGGGTCGATTTCAGCACTGAAGAGGAATTTGGATAGGTACATAAATGGGTGGTGTTTAGAAGGCTATGGTCCAGGTGCAGGGCGATGAGAGTAGGTTCAGCATGGATTAGATGGGCCAATGGGCCTGTAGTGCTCTTTGACTTAAGGTAAATTAGAACAATCTAATCGAAGTTTCAACTGGGCAGACTGGTGAATCAGGGGGAGCTGAATCTGTGAAGGAACCTTTTGGGTGGAGTCTGAGTGAAGTTTTGTTTACTCCATGGTCATATTTAGACTGTAGGGCAATGACTTCTCTGCACGACTGCAGGAAATGCTGCACAGTTAGTGTGCATCTTCTTGGACAGGGCCTCATATATCCTGAGCTGGAGTAAAAAAAAATGCCTTGGCAGAATCGTTAAAGAGGGGCAGGGAGCTCTCTCTGTTGCAGTGTCACCCTAATTAACAGTACAAAAACAGAGCATCAGGTCAATATTTGTGAGAACCTATAGTATGTAACATTTCCACTGTTACAACAGGGTCTATGCCCCAAGATTATTCAATTGATTGTAAAGAACTTCAGGTGACCTGAAGTCATGTGGTCTAATTCTTTCCTTTCTGTCTTTCCTAGTACTCTCCTGGAGAAACTTTCTGCTCATTCATCCAGTGAAGTGTTTAACAGTTTGTTAACCGTGGTGATGATAGAAGGTGTGCTGGCGGACAGATCTGGGCGAGGTCCGTGAATAGATGGAAACTGGCACTGTGTTTATGTGATCCTTGGAGGAGTCATTGCAGATAATTCCACAGCAATAACTAAAGAGATGAGCGTGGGCCAGAGTGAATGAATTACCAACTAGCTGAAGGGCAATGGAAAGGTGTTGGAGGATGGTGAGTATGGTTGTAGTCAGGATGTGAAGGATGAGGGACAAAGTCTCCAGAGTGACAGTCAGTGTAAGAATGTTTGTGGTTGTGGTTATGGTTGAGCCAAGACCAGATGAGAGAAAAGTGAGGCTGTAAGCTGCTGGGAAGGGCCATATAGCATGGAAATGCATATTTCAATTGGAATACCCGGCAACACTGCAAGATGAAGATTTTGAACTGATTCATAGAAGCCCCTAAGCTAAAAAGGGCATTAGGCACACTTCTATAGGGTAATGTAATGGGGTGATAGATGACAAATATTGTTTGTAATAATTTACAAACACCGTCATTGAGTTTTTGTGTTCACTTTAAGAGATGGTGTCTGACGTAATGATGTCAGTGTAAGGTGACTGCTCTTGGTTTGTTTGTGATGGAAGTAAAGGGCTGTGGCTTTTGTTCAGCACATAAATCTACTCTCGCATGTTTTATTCACAAAATCCTACATTGGTGATCCTGACGCTCTTGAACAATTCTAGTTACTTGATGATATATTGAGCAACGCAGTCGCTCTGAAGCTGCCGAGTTTTGACAGCAGCATGTTATCTCATCGTTTGCACAGGCAGAAGCCCGGTTCGCACTGCAAGAAATCACTGTGGACAATACCAAATTTTCCTACGTCCTCATATTGCTAAATAGCAGTGCACTGAGACTACTAGAAGACATGACTGCACGTGATCAAAATGTCACTCCAAAAACTCACAAATTACAGACTCTGGACTGTCTGGGTCTAAGTGTACCAAACTCTGGCCCCGCTTGCTTGGCCTGGATGACTTCGGCCTTCAGAACTAATGGACCACATGTTGTCTCTTCTGGGCAATCACCATCCTTGTGTTATTCTTAAAGCAGGGGAAAATCTGCAGAGGCTGTAAATCCAAGGCAACACACACCAAAGCTGGAGGGACTCACCAGGAAAGGATTAAACAGTCAACATTTCGGGCAGAGATCCCTTCTTCAGGACTTGGCCTGAAATGTCGATTGTTTATTCTTTCCATAGATGCTGCCTGGCCTGCTGAGTTCCTCCAGCATTTTGTATGCATTGCCTCTATTTCTAAAGAACTCTTGATGCAACAAATGCCTGATCAAGTTTACAGAGCCCTCACTAATATACCCATAGGGAGCTTGCTAAACTGGGTGATAGCCTACACTCAGCCAGGCAGAGTTGCATCGTTCCTCCTCCTTTCCCTGTCTCAATAAGCCCGGTCAGCAGGGCCTCCAGCAGACTCACACCTGCGGCTCTGAACTGGGTCTAAGAACGGGGTCAAGCACCACATTTCCACAACCGGCTTGCAGGTCTGCGCCCGTGTGTGTAGACTGGACTCAGAAAAGTTGGCCAGCATCCAGGCTGAGTTTGCTAACATGGAAATGCATGTCGAATAGACCTGGGCTTCACCCCTCCACATGGCCCCGAAGCCCGACGTGGTTGCCATCCATGCTGGTCATTGCTGCCATCATAATGAGCCACCTCCCAATTGTTACCCGGTCCCACATATTCAAGTCATTTTGGCATGTTTGGCCAGAAAGGTATTTTTTTCTGAAGTGGACAGTCAGGGGTAACATCAGGTGCCCGTGTGCACGGAGGACACCCCCAAAACTGCTGTTATAACCCTGTTTGGTCTATTTGAGTTGCTGCGCATACTGTTTGGACTGAAAAATGCTGCACAGACTTTCCAGTGACTAATGGACTCAGTGTTAAAAGACTGAGATTTCCTTTTTGTTTCCCTGGACAACATTCTTGTCAGCAGCACATCCAAAACCAAACACGTATCCCATCTCCGCACACTTTTCAAGCACTTAAGCCAGCCCGCACTGATTATTAACCTCTCCAAGTTCCAGTTCAGCTTCTTTACTATTGACTTGGCCACCACATCTCCGCAGACAATGCAACAACCCTGCTGTCAAAAATCGTTGTTGTTAGGGACGTTCCTCTGCCCGCCACTGCATGAGTTTTTAGGAATGGTGAACTTCTGTCACCGTTTCCTTCTGCGAGCTGCTGAACGTGCTCCCCTTTTATAATGGCCTTAAAGGCAGTGCCCCAAATTGCACGTTTGAATGGTCAGCTACACAAGCAGAGCATTTGACGATACCAAACACACCCTTTTGAGTGCAATCCTACTTTTGCACCTATTCTCTAACGCACTATAGCCATCACTACTGACACCTCAGACTATGCTTTGGGTGCTGTGCACGAATAGATAGTTGGAGGCTTGTGACAGCCGCTCGCCTTTTTCAGCTCCACGTGCTCCCCCCTCCCCCACACCCAGCACACCTGAACGCAAGCTTCTCGGTCTCTAGCTGGTCATCCACCATTTTTGTTTTCTACTGGAAGGTTGGAGGGCATTTCACTGTGCTTGTTGACCACAAACCACTCGAGCACGTGATGGCCAAAGCGTCAGACCCTCGGTCTGCACAGTGGCAAAGGCACCTGGCCTACACTTTGCAATTCACGACTGACATACAGCATAGTGAACGGGAAAATAATGCTGTGGCTGATCGCCTCTCACGGCCCGCCGTTGACGCTGTGCACATTGGGGTTGACTATTCCGGCGTGGCAGGGGACCCAGGGGTCCAAGCTTGCTGGGCAGCAGTCATGGGCAGGCGGCTGGCTGACGTTAAGTTCGGGAATGCAGGAGTCTCCCTCCTATCCAATGTGTCAACCTGTTGCTCTCGCCCCATAGAGCCTGCAAACTGGAGGCATACTGTTTTTGACTCCATTCACGACCTCTTGCATCCAGACAGGAAGGCTTCGCAGAAACCGGCTGCTTTCAGTGTCATGCCTCACGGCCTGAGGGAGGATGTGCAAGGCTGGAGAGCAGCCTGTGTTGTGCGCCCACAGATGAAAATTAGCCATCACATTTGGACAGTGTCGGCAGTTTTTGATGACCCTGAGTGATGGTTTGAGCAGGTCAAGGTTTACCTGGTTGGTCCTCTCCCCTCCTCCTGCAGTCTTGCACATCTCCTTACCATCGGGTGGACAGAGTTTGTCCCTTGAGTGTTGACAGCGGCTGCAAATGGGGCTCGGGTGTTCATTAACACCTCGGTCGCACGGTTTGGCACCCCATCTGATATTTCTTCTGACCGTGGTCCCCAATGCCCGTTAAACCTCTGCTCCACTATGGTCCAGAACCTTGGCGTTTAATTGCACCACACCACAGTGTGTTACCCGCAGTCCAATGGCCTGTGCGAGCACTTCCACCAATTTTTAAAGGATGCTCTGAAGGCATCCCTGACGGACGAGTGTTGGCACATTTGTCTCCGGTTGGTCCTGCTGGAGCTCAGAACAACTCCACACAAGGACCCACAGTCTTCCGCACTGAGTTGCTGTACAGACTGCCACTACGGGTGCTGGGTGACTTCATCCCTGATGCCATGAGGCCTGGTTGGCATCTTGGCAGTGTGCCACCTGCCTCAGTAAACTCAGAACTTCTACATCTATTCCTACCACCCATCATGGTGTACGGGCGGTCTTGGGTTTCAGTTCCCCTACGTTGAACCTCATTCGTTTTGTCCACCATGATGCACATCAACACCTCCCTAAACCCCCTTATAACGGTCCGTTCTGCGTTTTAAAAGACTTTTATTGTAGTTAGGAAGGGTAGAGTCTGAATGTATTCTGTAGCCCGCTCACCAAGACCTGGATGGTTCCACTACCATACCCCCTAGGTCATGACATGACCATGTCTGAGTCAGCGCACCCTTGAGTGAGCCAGAGGCACCTGCTGTTACTCCAACCAAGGCTGATAGGACCCGAGCCGGGCGGCTCGTACGAGCTCCAGACAGGTTCACACGCTGGTTTTGGTGAATTCTGGGGGCCTATGTCAGGTAATATAATGGGTGACAGATGACACATATTGTTCATAACAGGAACCATTCGACATCATTCACAAACATCACCTTTGAGTTGGGGTGTTCACTTTAAAAGATGGTGTCTGATGTAATAACACCTGTGTAAGTTAACTGCTTTTGATTTATATAAAATAAATTTATTATCAAAGTACTGAAACCCCCCTTTACTGGGTGTGTCTGGAAATGTGGCTTGTTAACCCCTCGCTAACAGCCACTAGACTCTGCGGCAAGGAGCCCACCTTTCACAGGTTCCATACGCCGAGGGTATGTACGACTTTGGTCCTGTCAAACCCATGAGAAAGGAATGTGTCACCCATACAAACCCCGGTTTGTGTGAATGCTGTGTGATTTACTGCCCCTTGCAGTCGCCTGTCGGCAAGAAATAACAGATTGTATACTGCATACGATAGTAAAGAAGTATATTTAAGAATGTTAACTTAAGCAACCTTATTAAAAGAAAGAAAGACAAAAAGCAAAAAGGGCCCATTAGACTTAAATGGTCACATGTGCATGGTGGAGCTCAAATCTTTCAGAAGCTGTTGTTTTTGATGGACACACTGCACCTTCCGAATGTTGAACAAACGGGCTCGCCCGTTGGAGTATTGGTTCCACCTCCTGGAAGCCGTTCATCCGCACAAAGCACCCTGTGCAACAGGGACAGCATCCTGAGCCATCTTCTCCCAGCTGTCACCAACAAAGACCCACACCAGTGTCCCTCACAAAAAATTCCCTGCCCAGCGTTCTCTAGAACCTTCTCCCAATTCCACCAACCTGATTAGTTGACACCACATTCCAAATTTGAACAACACAGCCCTTTGCCTTAGTTCAAACCCAAACAGGCAGAAAGCAGAACAGACTGCTCTAACAGAACTGCTAAAATGAAATACCTGCAGCACAGCAGTAAAAATCTTAACCCTTAACCAGAGTGTTACAGTACATATATGTCACCATATACAACTCTGAGATTCATTTTCTGGTGGGCATACTCAATAAATCTATAACAGAATCAATGAAAGACCGTACCAAATTGGGCATTCAACCAGAATGCAAGTACAAAAGGAAAGAAATAATAATAGTAAATAAGTAAGCAATAAAAATCAAGAACATGAGATGAAGAGTCCATGAAAGTGAGTCCATAGGTTGTGGGAACTGTTCAGTGATGGAGCAAGTGAAACTGAGAGAAGTTATCCCTTTTGGTCAGGAGGCTGATGGTTGAGGGGGTAGAATTAGAACCATACAACCAGAGAACACTACAGCACAGAAAACAGGCCATTCAGCCTTTCTAGTCTGTGCCGAAGCATTATTTCGCTAGTCCCATTGGCCTGCATCCAGTCCATAACCCTCCAGACCTCTCCCATTCATGTAGCGATCCAATTTATTCTTAAAACTTAAAAGTGAGCCCGCATTTACCACGTCAGATTGCAGCTCATTCCACGTTCCCACCACTCTCTGAGTAAAGAAGTTCCCCCTAATGTTCCCCCTAAACCTTTCCCCTTTCACCCTAAAGCCATGTCCTCTTGTATTTTTCTCTCCTAATCTAAGTGGAAAGAGCCTATTCACATTTACTCTGTCTATACCCCTCATAATTTTGTAAACCTCTATCAAATCTCCCTTCATTCTTCTACACTCCAAGGAATAAAGTCCTAACCTGTTCAATCTTTCCTTGTAACTCAACTCCTGAAGACCCGGCAACATCCTAGTAAATCTTCTCTGCACTCTTTCGATCTTACTGATATCCTTCCTATAGTTAGGTGACCAGAAATGTACACAATACTCCAAATTTGGCCTCACCAATGTCTTATACAACCTCCCCATAACATCCCAACTCCTATACTCAATGCTTTGATTTATGAATGCCAGGATGCCAAAAGCCTTCTTTACAACCCTGTCTACCTGTGATGCCATTTTCAGGGAATTATGTATCTGAACTCCCAGATCTCTTTGTTCCTCTGCACTCCTCAGTGCCCTACCATTTACTGTGTTTGTCCTACCTTGATTTGTCCTTCCAAAATGCAACACCTCTCACTTGTCTGCATTAAATTCCATCTGCCACTTTCTGGCCTATT
The DNA here is from genome assembly GCF_963921235.1 of Mobula hypostoma. NCBI lineage: Eukaryota > Metazoa > Chordata > Chondrichthyes > Myliobatiformes > Myliobatidae > Mobula > Mobula hypostoma. The sequence continues at coordinate 118,354,023 of NC_086099.1, read as the reverse complement.
TTTCCAGTTGGTCCAGATCCCTCTGCAGCTTTGAAAGCCTTCCTTACTGTCCACAACGCCTCCAATCTTAGTGTCAACAGCAAACTTGCTGATCCGATTTATGTATTTATCTAGATCATTGATATAGACAACAAACAACAATGGTTCCAGCACAGATCCCTGAGGCACACCACTAGTCACAGGCCTCCAGTCTAATAAGCAATCATCCACTACCACTCTCTGTCTTCTCCCACACAGCCAACTTCGAATCCAGTTTACAACCTCTCCATGAATACCTAGTGTCTGAACCTTCTGAACTAACCTCCCATGTGGGACCTTGTCAAAGGCCTTACTAAAGTCCATGTAGACAGCATCCACAGCCTTTCCTTCGTCTGCTTTCTTGGTAACCTCCTCGAAAAACTCTACAAGATTCGTTAAACATGATCTACCATGCATAAAGCCATGCTGACTATTCTTAATCAGCCCTTGGCTATCCAAATATTTGTATATCCGATCTCTCAGAAAACCTTCCAATAATTTACCTACTACTGATGTCAGGCTCACTGGCCTGTAATTACCTAGTTTACCATGAGTTACCCTCCAATCCTCTGGCACCACAACCATGGCTAAGGACATTTTAAATATTTCTGCCAGGGCCCCTGCAATTTCTACACTAGTCTCTCTCAAGGTCTGAGGAAATATCATGTTAGGCCCAGGGGATTTATCTACCTTTATTCGCTGTAAGGCAGCAAGCACCTCCTCCTCTTTAATCTCTATATGTTCCATGACACTACCGCTTGTTTCCCTTCCTTCCATAAATGCTATGCCAGTTTCCTGAGTAAATACTGATTCAAAAAAATTGTTTAAGATCTCCCCCATCTTGTGAGGCTCCACACATAGATGATCACTTTGATCTTCTAGGGGACCAATTTTGTCCCTCACTATCCTTTTACTCTTAATATACTTGTAGAAGCCCTTTGGGTTTACCTTCACATTATCTGCCAAAGCAACCTCATGTCTTCTTCTTGCCTTCCTGATTTCCTTCTTTCGTATTTTCTTACATTTTCTATACTCTTCAAGTACCTCATTTGTTCCTTGTTGCCTATACATGCTATACACCTCTCTCTTTTTCTTAAAACAATATCCCTTGAAAACCAAGGTTCCCTATGCCTGTTAACTTTGCCTTTAATCCTGGCAGGAACATGCAAACTCTACACTTGCAAAATTTCGCCTTTGAATGCCTTCCACATACTGAACATATCCTTGCCAGAAAACAACTTATCCCAATCCACTCTTCCTAGATCCTTTCTCATTTCCTCAGAATTGGCCCTTCTCCAATTTAGAACCTTAACTCGAGGATCAGACCTATCCTTATCCATAATTAATTTGAAACTAATGACATTGGACCACTGGACCCAAAATGTTCGCCTACCCATACTTCTGTCACCTGACCTGTCTGGTTCCCTAATAGAAGATCAAGTATTGCATCCTCTCTCATTGGTACCTCTATATATTGATTTAGAAAACTTTCCTGAACACATTTGACAAACTCCACACCATCTAGCCCTTTCACAGTGTGGGAGTCCCAGTCAATATGTGGAAAGTTAAAATCCCCTACTGTTACAGCTTTCTGTTTCTTACATCAGTCTGCTATCTCCCTACAGATTTGCTCCTCCAATTCTCTCTGACAATTGTGCGGTCTATAATACAACCATATTAGTGTGGTCACACCTTTCCCGTTCCTCAGCTCCACCCATATGGCCTCTGTAGATGAGCCCTCCGGGCTGTCCTGTCTACACACAGCTGTGATATTTTCCCTGACTAGTAATGCCACTCCTCCCCCTTTCATCCCTCCCCCTCTGTCACGTCTGAAACAACGGAACCCCGGAACATTAAGCTGCCAGTCCTGCCCCTCCTGCAACCAAGTCTCACTAATAGCAATAATGTCGTAATCTCACGTGTCAATCCACGCCCTAAACTCATCTGCCTTACCTACAATACTCCTTGCATTAAAATAGATGAACCTGAGAACATTCCTATCATGTACAAACCTTTGATTACTGTCCATACATGCAGTCCTCGCATGACCGTTATCCTCTTCCACCTCACTATCTGCTCTAACACTCTGGTTCCCCTCTCCCTGCAAATCTAGTTTAAACCCCCCGGAGCAGCACCAGCAAACCTTCCCTCAAGGATGTTAGTCCCTCTCCAGTTAAGGTGCAACCCATCCCGTCCGAACAGGTCCCACCTTCCCTGGAACAAAGTCCAATTGTCCAGAAACATGAAGCCTTCCCTCCTGCACCAACTCCTTGGCCACGTATTTAGCTGCATTATCTTCCTATATCTAGCCTCACTAGCATGTGGCACGGGTTGCAATCAATGAGATTGCAACTCTGGAGGTCCTGTCCTTCAACTTTGCACCTAACTGCCTAACGTCTCTTTGCAGGACCTCCTCCTCCTTCCTGTTCACGTCATTGGTCCCCACATGGACCATGACATCTGGCTGCATCCCCCTCCCTCCTGAGCATACCGAGAACTCGATCCGAGATATTGCGGACCCTCGCAACAGTGAGGCAACAGACCATCCGAGATTCCTGAATTCCTGAACTTGAACCTGAATTGTTCCTGAAACTGGTGGTGTGAGTCTTGAAGCTCCTGTGTCTTCTTCCTGATGGCAGCAATGAGAAGAGAGCGTGTCCCAGGTGGCGGGTGGCCCTGATGATGAATGCTGCTTTCCTGTGACAATGTTTTGTGTAGATGTACTCACTGACGGGGAAGGCTTTACCCGTGATGGACTGGGCCATATCCATTACTTTTTCTAAGATTTTCCTTTCAAAGGTATTGGTATTTCCATATCTGGGTGTAATGCAGCCATTCAATATACGCTCCACTACACACTTACAGAAGTCTGTCATGCTGAATCTTGTGTAGTGGAGCTTATATTGTACTTACGTGCTGGGCCCAGGACATGATAACACAGAGGAAGTTAAAGTTGTTGACCCTCTTCGCCTCTGATTCTCTGATGAGGACTGACCTGTGACCTCTGGTTTTCTCTTCCTGCAGTGAACAATCAGCTCCTTGGTCTCGCTGACATTGAGTGAGAGGTTGTTGTTATGGCATCACTCAGCCAGATTTTCAATCTCCCTCCTATATGCTGATTCATCACCACCTTTGATTCCCCCTACAATAGTGGTGTCGTCAACAAACTTGAATATAGCTTTGGAGCTGCGCTTAGCCACACAATCGTAAGTGTAAATTGAGTAGATCAGGGGGCCAAGCACACCGCCTTGTGGTGCACCTGTGCTGATGGAGATCGTGGAGGACAAGTTACCAATCCGAACTGACAGGGGTCTGCAAGTGAGGGAATTGAGGATCTAGTTGCACAAAGAGTTATAGAGGCCACGGTCTTAAAGCTTATTGATTAGTTTTGAGGGGATGATGGTATTGAATGCTGATCTGTAGTTGATAACCAGCATCCTAATGTCTGCATCTTTGCTGTCCAGACGTTCCAGGGTGAGTGAGGAGTCAATGCGATGGCATTTGCTGTGGACCTGTTGCTCCTGTAGGCAAATTAGAGCGGATCCAAGTCGCTTCTCAGGCAGGAGTTGATATGTTTCATCAGCAACCTCTCAAAACACTTCATCACTGTGGGTGTAAGTGTTACTGGACAATAGTCACTGAGGCAGGCCATCAAGTTTACCGGTGTCATTGAGGTCTGCTTGAAGCAGTTGGGTATCTCAGACTGCTGAAGAGAGAGGTCAAAGATCTCAATGAACACAACAACCAGTTAATCAGCATAGGTTTTTAATACCTGACCAGATACCCTGTCTGGGCCGGATGCTTTTTGTGGGTTCACCATCCTGAAGGCTGCTCGTGTGTTGGCCTGAGAGACTGAAATCACATGATCATCTGAGGCTGTGGGAGTTCGTGATGGTTCTTCCATGTTTTGGTAGTCAAAGTGAGAATCAAAGACATTGAACTCATCTGGAAGCGAAACCCTGTTGACGCCAAATAGCTTGATTTAACTTTATAAGAGGTATCCGTATTCAAGCCCTGCCACAACTTTCAAGCATCCTTTGTTGACAGGGAAAAATACTGAGGTAGTGTTCATGGGTGCATTGTCCATTCAGAAATCTGATGGTGGAGGGAAGGCAGCTGGTCTGGATAGAATACCTGGCCGTGTGCTCAGAGTCCATGCAGGGCAGCTGGCTGGGGTCTTCACGGACATTTTTAATCTGTCCCTGGCCCAGGCAGTTGTCCCCACAAGCTTCAAGATCACCACCATCGTGCCAGTGCCAAAGCATTCCACTGCCACAGGCCTGAATGACTTCTGTCCAGTTGCACTTACCCACGTCACTGCAAAGTGCTTTGAGAGACTGGTTCTATCACATCTGAAATCCTGTCTGCCCACTACCCTGGACCCCCATCAATTTGCCTATCACACCAACAGGTCAACATAGGACGCCATCTCCGCGGCACTTCACTCTGCCCTGACCCATCTGGTCAGCCCCAACACTTACCTCAGAATGCTGTTCCTTGACTTTAGTTCGGCGTTCAATACTGTGATCCCCTTCAAGCTGATCACCAAACTTCGCCAGCTTGGTATCAGCTCATCCCTCTGCAATTGGACCTTGGACTTTCTGACTAACAGACCCCAATCAGTTAAGTTAGACAACCTCTCCTCCTCCATTCTCACCCTGAACACCGGCGTGCCTCAGGCTGTGTGCTGAGCCCTCTTCTATACTCCCTTTTCACCTATGACTGCGTTCCTGTACATGGTTCTAGCTCCATAATCAAGTTCGCAGACGACACCACGGTGGTTGGTCTGATCAGAGGGGATGATGAGACGGCCTACAGGGACGAGGTCCAGCACCTGGCCGCGTGGTGTGCCAACAACAACCTGGCCCTTAACACCCAGAGAACCAAGGAGATCATTGTGGACTTCAGGCATGCTAGGAGCCACACTCATATCCCCATCTACATCAATGGAGCTGTAGTGGAGCGTGTATCAAGCTTCAAATTCGTTTGTGTCCACATTTCCGAGGATCACACCTGGTCCCTGAACTCCTCATCCTGATCAAAAAGGTGCAACAGCGCCTTTATTTCCTGTGGAGCATAAAGAAAGCTCACCTCTGTCCCAGGATACTGACGGAATTTTACTGCTGTACTATTGAGAGCATACTCACCAACTACATCTCAGTGTGGTATGGCAATTGTCCCGTATCAGACCACAAAGCACTCCAGCGTGTGGTGAAAACTGCCCAGCGGATTATCGGCACCCAATTGCCCACCATTGAGAACATCTACCATATACGCAGTCTGGGCAGGGTGAAAAGCATTATCAAGGATGCATCTCACCCTGACCATGGACTTTTTACTCTCCTCCCATCTGGTAGACGCTACAGGAGCCTCCGCTCCTGCACCAGCAGGCACAGGAAGAGCTTCTTCCCTGAGGCTGTGACCCTGCTGAACCTCACATCACAGCGCTAAGCAGTATTGCATTCGTATTGTACTGTCTCAGTATTTTTATATTTGTGTGCTGTAGCACTTTTTTTATTCACAGTTATTTTGTAAATAACACTATTCTTCGCATTTCTGGTCAGATGCTAAATGCATTTCATTGGCTTTCTATCTGTACTCGGCACAAAGACAATAACACATCAAAGTGGCTGGTGAACGCAGCAGGCCAGGCAGCATCTCTAGGAAGAGGTACAGTCGACGTTTCAGGCCGAGACCCTCCGTCAGGACTAACTGAAGGAAGAGTTAGTAAGAGATTTCTTACTGACGTTGAGTGGAAGGTTGTTGCTGTGACACCACTCAACCAGCTGACCTACCTCGCTCCCGTATGCCTTGCCACCATCTGAAATTCCGCCAGCAATAGTTGTGTCGTTGGCAAATTTATCGATGGTGTTTGAGCTGTGCCTTGCCACACAATCGTGGGTGTAGGAAGAGTAGAGCAGTAGGCTAAGCACACATCTTTGAGGTGCGCCAGTGTTGGAGCAAATACACCTCCTTTGGTAGAGTAAAGGAGGTAATCTTACACCTCCTTCGGTAGAGATGTATCTCTATCTGCCACCCTGATGTTACTGGTACTGGAAGACTTGAAATATAAGGAGGGGCTGGATAGGCTGGGATGTTTTGCACAGAACCAGAGGAAGCTGAGGGGGTGGAAGTTTGTAACATCATGAGGGTCGTCCAGAAGGTGGATGGTCACAATTCTTTCCATAAGGTGGGGTCAAATCCTGAGACTGTACATTTAAGGTGAGAGGGGAAAATTTAAAAGGGACATTAGGAGAAACATTTTCATACAAGGAGAACTGGCTATGTGGAACAAGCTGCCAGAGAAAGAGGCAGAGGTGGGTAAAACTATAACATTTAAAAGACATTCTGACAGGTTCCTGGATAGGGAAAGGCTTAGAGTAGGGGTTCCCAACCTTTTTTATGCCATGGACCCCTTCCATTAACGAGGTGTCCACAGACCCCAGGTTGGAAACACCTGGTTTAGAGGGTATGGCACTAGATCAGCTCAGCAACTTGGTCAGCATGGGGGAGATGGGCTGAAGGGCCTAGGTTGGTGCTGTATAACTCTCTGACTCCATGGTGTAATACTCGGGCAGGTGAGCCCAGTCAAATCTTGCTCTGCAGGTTTACCTGCACAGGTTGAAACTCAGACTTGGTGGCAGAAACACCACAAATGAATGTGATCTGTGTAGCATCAGACTTTCCTCACATGAGCAATCTCTTCTGACTCATAATGTCTCACCTACAAGTCCATGCATGAAGGGGAACTCAGAATTGCACCATGTGGAGTTCCTCCAGCAGTTTGTTTTTTTTGCACACCAGTTTACAGCATCTGCAGGTCCTGTATCTCTGTGAGATTCCATTCATATTCTTCAGCCTTTTGTTCTTTCCTCAGAGGGTGCCATTGCAGGGAGAGCACTCCCAACTCGGGAATCTATGTAATATTGAAGGTGGGACTCCTACGTTGCAAGAATAACATTACAACTGTGAGATACAGTACTATCCCAATGTCACATTAATCCTCAATAATGATGTTATCATGTTATTCGAGCAGCTTCCCTCACAGGTTAGTCAACTGAGCAGATATTCATGACAGATACAGGACAACTGAGTTTATATCCAAATCCATAGAAAGAGGTGACAAAGGATGGGAAGATGTAGAATCCTTGTGATAGAGTTAAGAAACTGCAAGGGTAAAAAGACCCTGATGGGCATTTTATATAGGCCTCTGAACAGTAGCTAGGATGTGGGCTAAAAATTACAATGGGAGGTAAAAAAGGCATGTCAAAAGAGCAATGTCACAATAGTCAGATGCAGGCAGATTGAGAACATCAGGTAGGTGCTGAATCCCAAGAGAGGGAATTTGTTGAATACCTATAAAATGGTTTTATAGAGCAGCTTGTGGTTGAGCCCAATAGGGGATCAGCTATTCTGGATTGGGTCTTGTGTAATGAATCAGATTTGATTATAGAGGTTAAGGTAAAGGAACATTTAGGAGTCAGTGATCATAATATGATAGAATTCACCTGCAGTTTGAGAAGAAAAAGCTAAAATCAAATGTATCAGTATTACAGTAGAGTAAAGGGAATTAGACATGAGAGAGGAGCTGCTCAAAGTTGATTTAAGGAGACACTAGCAGGGATGAGGGCAGAAAAGCAGTGGCTGGAGTTTCTGGGAGGAATTTGGAAGGTGCTCCTGGTGTGGTCTTCTGTATATTGGTGAGACCCAACGTAGATTAGGGTACTGTTGTGCCAAGCACCTATGCTCCATCCTCCAGAAGAAATGGTCACCCATTTTTAATTCCACTTCCCATTCCCATTCTGATAGGTCAATCCATGACCTCCTCTACTGTTACGATGAGGCCACACTCAGATTGGAGGAACAACACCTTATATTCCATCTGGATAGCGTCTAACCTGATGGCATGAACCAAACCCCTTCCCCTATTCCCTCTCTCACCTTATCTCCTTGGCTGTCCCTCCCCCCTTTTCTTTCTTCCATGGCCTTCTCTCCCTACCTATCAGACTTCCCCTTCAGCTCTGTATCTCTTTCACTATTCAACTTCCCAGCCCTTTACTTCATCCCTCCCCCTCCAGGTTTCACCTACCACCTGGTGGCTCTCTCCCCCCTCCCCCACCTTTCAAATCTACTCCTCAGCTTTTTTTATCCAGTCCTGCCGAAGAGTTTTGGCCCAAAATATCGACTGTACTTTTTTCCATAGATGCTGCCTGCTGAGTTCTTCCAGCATTTTGTGCGTGTTGCCCGGATTTCCCACGTCTGCAGATTTTCTCTTGTTTACGAAAGATGAAGAAGTATTCTAAAGGGAGGATGAGGCAACCGTGCTGACAAGGGAAGTCAAAGACAGCATTAAATGCTAAAAGAGGGCCGTATGTCATATGGCTTCTTCATCACTTGATATATCTATGGTAGCACTTTCAGGGAAATATGGACGTGAATTTCTCTTTGTTCATTAATATTCCTGTACCCTTTCATTTACTGTTAACGTTCTTCTGCTATTTGACTTCCTACAGGTCACCCTTGGGCAAGGTGTAGCACATGCTTAGTACCCCAGTCAGGGTCATGTGAAGCCACGGGAGCAGGTGGTGGAGGGTCGTATGAGCAGTTGGTGCAGATCACAAGTCCTGGTTATGTGACCACTGATGCCAGGCAGACAATCTCTGAAGGGTATTGATAATGGCTGGGATCTCCCACCTTGTAAAGACACTGCCTGGAAGATGGAAATGACAAACCACTTCTGTAGAAAAAAATTACCAAGAACAGATTAAATACAGATGGAAGAACATGATCACCCTCATCATACAACATGGCACATGATGATGATGACGAGTCATCTTCACTTGTTAATGATTAAATTCCATCTGCCAATGTTCCACCCAACTTTCCTTCTGGTCTATACCCTGCCATAGCCTTAGGTAACCTTTCTCACTATATATTATGCCACCAACTTCTGTGTCAACTGCAAACTTACTAAACATATCATCCACATTCATATCCAAGTTGTAAAAGTAAACCACAAACACCAAGGGTCTCAGTATGTTTCATATGGTACACCACAGGTTACAGAGTCCAATCGATAAAGCACCCCTCCACCATCACCCTCTTCCTCCAATCACTACACTGGCCTCCAATCTTGCATCATTGCTAACAGCAGTGCAAACATCTCCATCAGACTCCTGCTATTTCCTTATTTCCCTTAGCAATTTGGGATAACTCCCACATGACCTGGGAATGTACTTAACTCCTTCTCCTCCTTGACCTGATCCAGATTATCCTTGTGCTCCACCCTGAACTCATTACTTTCCAGGTCCTTCTCCTTGGTGAATATAGTTGAGAAATATCCATTTAGCACCTTGCCCACATCAGCTAGATCTACATGTTGATTATTCCCTTGATCCCTAAAAGGATGCACACTTTCCTTGGCTAACCTTTTGCTTCAGATACCAAATTGCCAAGAAAATTTCATGGCTTCTTTTTGCCCTTCAAATTTCTTTAAGTTTTCTTCTACATACTTCATATTCCTCAAGAGTCTCCATTGATCCTAGTTGCCCCTAGTTTTCCGAGCAAACACTCAATATTCTTTGTTGCTAATCTCGCCATCTTTGCTCTTCATCCTTACAGGAACACATTCTGATGTACAGTAATAACTGTCCTCACCTGTCAGCTGTCACTTTACCCACAAACATCTGCTCCCAACCTATTTTCACCAGTCTTCTCTTAGGCTACTAAAATCAGCCTTCTCCCAATTCATGACCTTGACTTGAGGATCAACCTTATTCCTTTTCTTATATTTTTTGGTTGAGACTGATGTAAAATATTAGAAATTCCTTCTGCCACATGAATTTTCCTTTACAGTGACTCCCATCACTGCTCTTACAGTTGAGACGTGAGTAGAATATGGAAGTTAGATACCAGTCTTTTCTCATACTTTTCTTTGTCTGCTACTTTCTCTCAGAATTTCTAGTAATCAGTTTGCTTTTCATTCAAGTTAGAACAGTACGGCACAGAAACAAGCTCTTTGGTCCTGTGTCAATCATAATGCCATTTGAAATTAATCACATTGTCTATATCCTTCCAATCACTGCCTGTTTACGTGCCTGTCTAAATGTCTCCTATTATCAATTTATCATTTGTCATTTGTCCTTCCTTTGTTCTTCTTCACTGAATTTTGTGATCAAGGAAGCTCTAAGTACAATTTCCGTGTCCCTCTCTCTCATGGGAATGTACCTTAACAATATCTGACTTATTATCATCTAGAGCTCTCTCATTGTTAAATTTTCCTGGCAGTTTGTGAAACCAATTTATCCCTGACAGATCTACTTTCAACCTAATGACTCTTAAATCTTATTTTTTTACCTTGAAGAGTATTTTTTTTACTTTGGCTGGTCCTCACTTCACGTTTCCCCATTCAAATTCAAATATGTCCTCTTGCTGTCAATTTCCACCTGTTCTCACTTTCTCTTGGTCAGTTGCTGATTCTTCCCATCCCTTTCTGGATCTCCCTACCTCCATCTTATCCTTCCACCGCCACACCAGGGATAGGGTTCCTCTTGTCCTCTCCTACCAGCCCACAAGCTTCCATGTCTGACACATAATTCTCTGTAACTTCCACCACCTCTAACAGGATCCCACCACTAAGCACGTCTTCCCCCTGCCCCACTATCCCCAGGGATCACTCCCTATGTGACTCCCTTGTCCATTCATCCCTCCCCACTGATCTCCCTCCTGGCACTCACTTTGTAAGCGGAACAAGTGCCACACCTGTCCCGACACCTCCCCCCTCACTACCATTCAGGGCCCTATACAGTCCTTCCAGATGAGGCATCACTTCACCTGTGAGTCTGTTGGGGTCATCTACTGTATCTGATGCTCCCAGTGTGGCCTCCTGTGTAACGGCTAGACGCAACGTAAATTGGGAGATTGCTTCACCAAGCACCTTCACTCGGTCCACCAGGAAAAAAGAGGAGAGGGATTTCCTGGTGGCCACCCATTTCAATTCTACTTCCCATTCCCATATATCAGTCAATGGGCTCCTCTACTGTCGCGATGAGGCCACACTCAGGATGGAGGAGCAACACCTTACATTCTTTCTGGGTAGCCTCCAACTTGATGGCATGAAAATCAATTTAGAAACGTAGAAACATAGAAAACCTACAGCACAATACAGCCCCTTCGGCCCACAATGCTGTGCCGAACATGTACTTACTTTAGAAATGACTTTGGGTTACCCATAGCCCTCTATTTTTCTAAGCTCCATGTACCTATCCAAGAGTCTCTGAAGACTCTATTGTATCCGCTTCCACCACGTTCACCGGCAGCCCATTCCACTCACTCACTACTCTCTGCGTAAAAAGCTTACCCCTGACATCTCCTCTGTACCTTCTTCCAAGCACCTTAAAACTGTGCCCTCTTGTGTTAGGCGTTTCAGCCCTGGGAAAATGCCTCTGCCTATCCACACGATCAATGCCTCTCATCATCTTGTACACCTTTATTAGGTCCCCTCTCATCCTCTGTCGCTCCAAGGAGAAAAGGCTGAGTTCACTCAACCTATTCTCATAAGCCATGCTCCCCAACCCAGGCAACATCCTTGTAAATCTCCTGTGCACCCTTTCTATAGTTTCTACATCCTTCCTGTAGTGAGGTGACCGGAACTGAGCACAGTACTCCAAGTAGAGTCTGACCAGGGTCCTATATAGCTGCAACATTACCTCTCGGCTCTTGAACTCAATCCCATGGTTGATGAAGGCCAATACACTGTATGCCTTCTTAACCACAGAGTCACCTGCGCAGCAGCTTTGAGTGTCCTGTGGATTTAGACCCCAAGATCCCTCTGATCCTCCACATTGCTAAGAGTCTTCCCATTAATACTATATTCTGCCATTATATTTGACCTACCAAAATGAACCACTTCACATTTATCTGGGTTGAGCTCCATCTGCCACTTCTCAGCCTAGTTTTGCATCCTATCAATATCCCGCTGTAACCTCTGACAGCCCTCCACACTATCCACAACATCCCCAACCTTTGTGTCATCATGAAATTTACTAACCCATCCCTCCACTTCCTCATCCAGGTCATTTATAAAAATCACAAAGAGAAGGGGTCCCAGAACAGATCCCTGAGACACACCACTGGTCACCGACCTCCATGCAGAATATGACCCGTCTACAACCACTCTTTGCCTTCTGTGGGCAAGCCAGTTCTGGATCCACAAAGCAATGTTCCCTTGGATCCCATGCATCCTTACTTTCTCAATAAGCCTTGTGTGGGGTACCTTATCAAATGCCTTGCTGAAATCCATATACACTACATCTTCTGCTCTACCTTCATCAATGTGTTCAGTCACATCCACAAAAAATTCCGTCAGGCTCGTAAGGCATGACCTGCCTTTGACAAAGCCATGCTGACTATTCCTAATCATATTATGCCTCTCCAAATGTTCGTAAATCCTGCCTCTTCTCTAACAACTTACCAACCACTGAAGGAAGACTCACTGGTCTATAATTTCCTGGGCTATCTCTACTTCCTTTCTTGAATAAGGGAACAATATCTGCAACCCTCCAATCCTCTGGAACTTCTCCTGTCCCCACTGATGATGCAAAGATCATTGCCAGAGGCTCAGCAATCTTTTCCCTCAATTCCCACAGTAGCCTGGGGTACATCTCATCCAGTCCCAGTGACTTATCCAACTTGATGGTTTCCAAAAGCTCCAGCACATCCTCTTTCTTAATGTCTATATGCTCAAGCTTTTCAGTCCGCTGTGAGTCATCCCTACGATCACCAAGGTCCTTTTCCATAGTGAATACTGAAGCAAAGTATTCATTAAGTACCTCTGCTACCTCCTCCAGTTCCAGACACACTTTTCCACTGTCACACTTGATAGGTCCTATTCTTTCATATCTTATCCTCTTGCTCTTCACATGCTTGTAGAATACCTTGGGGTTTTCCTTAATCCTGCTCGATCTCTATTATTACCTAGTTTTTTTAACCGTTTGCAAGCTTTTCTTTTCTTCTTGACTAGATTTTCAAGTGCCTTTGTATACCATGGTTCCTGTACCCTACCATCCTTTCCCTGTCTCATTGGAACGTACCTGTGCAGAGCACCACGCGAATATCCCCTGAACATTTTCCATACTTCTGTCGTACCTTTCCCTGAGAACATCTGTTCCCAATATATGCTTCCAAGTTCCTGCCTGATGGCTTCATATTTCCCCTTACTCCAATTAAATGCTTTCCTAACTTGTCTGTTCCTATCCCTCTCCAATGCTATGGTAAAGGAGATAGAATTGTGATCACTATCTCCAAAATGCTCTCCCACTGAGAGATCTGACACCTGACCAGGTTCATTTCCCAATACAGTACCAGATCAAATACAGCCTCTCCTCTTGTAGGCTTATCTACATATTGTGTCAAGAAACCTTCCTGCACACACCTAACAAATTCCACCCCATCTAAACCTCTTGCTCTAGGAGGTGCCAATCAATGTTGGGGAAATTAAAATCCCCCATCACGACAACCCTGTTATTACTGCACCATTCCAGAATCTGTCTCCTTATCTGCTCCTCGATGTCCCTGTTGCTATTGGGTGATCTATAAAAACACCCAGTAGAGTTATTGACCCCTTTCTGTTTCTAACTTCCATCCACAGAGATGAACCCTCCATGACTTCCTCCTTTTCTGCAGCCATGACACTCTGATCAGCAGTGCCATGCTCCCAAATCTTTTACCTCCCTCCCTGTCCTTTCTGAAACATCTAAAGCCTGGCACTCTCAGTAGCCATTCCTGCCCCTGAGCCATCCAAATCTCTGAAATGGCCACAACATCATAGCTCCATGTACTGACCCATGCTCCAAGCTCATCCGCTTTATTCATAATACTCCTTGTGTTAAAATAGACACATCTCAAAGCATCAGTCTGAGCCCATCCCTTCTCTGTCACCTACCTATCCTCCCTCTCACACTGCCTACAAGCTTTCTCACACCTGCCCCAAAAGAGATCCTAATGATCCAGAAATCTGAATCCCTGCCCCCTGCTCCAATTTATCCTCCACCTCACTGCATTCCTATACTCACTGTCGGGTGGCTCAGGCAGAAGTCCTGAGATGACTACCTTTGCGGTCCTGCTTCTCAACTTCCTTCCTAACTCCCTGTAGTCTGCTTTCAGGACCTCCTTCCTTTTCCTACCTATGTTGTCAGTACCAATATGTACCACGACCTCTGGCTGTTCACCTTCCCACTTCAAGATATCACGGACGTGATCAGAAACAGCCCAGACCCTGGCACCTGGGAGGCAAGCTTCCATCTGAGTTTCTTTCCTGCATCCACTGAATCACCTGTCTGACCCCCTAACTATAGAGTCCCCTATCACTACTGACATCCTCTTCCTTTCCCTACCCTTCTGAGCCACAGGGCCAGACTCTGTGCCAGAGGCACGGCCACTGTTGCTTCCCCCAGGTAGGTCGTTCCCTCCAGCAGTACTCAAACAGGAGTACATATTGTTAAGAGGTACTCTCTAGTATTTGACCCTTGCCCTTCCCCCTCCTGACTGTTACCCTCTTCTCTGTCTCCCGAGGTCCCAGTGTGACTACCTGCCTATAGCTCCTCTCTATCACCTCCTCACTTTCCCTGACCAGACGAAGGTCATTGAGCTGCATCTCCAGTTTCCTAACACAGTCCCTAAGGAGCTGCAGATCGATGCACCTGGTGCAGATGTGGCCATCCGGGAGGCTGGGAGTCTACAGAAAAAGTGCAGTGCAGATAGCATAAATTGCAAGGTTATAACAAGATAGACCGTGAGGTCAAGGGTCCATCTTATCGCACTAGCGGGCCTTTTGATCGTCTTTAGAAGCTGTTCTTGAGCCCAGTGGTATGTGCTTTATGGCTTTTGTATCTTCTGCCCGATGGGAGGGGGTAGAAGAGGGAATGTTTGGTGTGGGTGGCATCTTTGATTATGCTGACTATTTTACTGAGGCAGCTTGAAATGTAGAGAGAGCCCACAGAGGGGAGGTGGCTTCCCATCATGTATGGAGCTGAGTCTTTTTGTCATCACAGGCAGAATAGTTGCCATGCCAAGCCACAATTCATCCGGGTATGATGCTTTTCAAGGTTCATTGCTGAAATTTGATGAGGGTTAAAGGAGACATGGTGGATTTCTTTAGCCTCCTGATGAAGTGGAGGTGTTGGTGAGCTGTCTGGATCATAGCACTCACATGGTCGGACCAGGACAGGCTCCTGGTGATGGTCACTCTGAGCATCTTGAAGGGCTCAGCCCCTTTGACCTCAGCAACTTTGATGTAAACAGGAGAGTGCGCACCTGAAGTTAACAACCAGCTCTTTTGTTGACACTGAGGGGAAAGACTGTTGTCATGACATCACATTACTAGGTTCTCCAGCTCCTTCCCGTAGTCCGACTCACTGTTCTTTGAGATCCTGCCCACTGTCGCAGTCACGTTGTAGTTAATGTATTTCCTCAGAGCGGCACTGTATGACTTTCTATGCCAGATCCTCCTGTTGCAACTTTGGTTTGTACATAGAGAGAAGGAGCACAGCCTGTGGTCTGATTTACCAAAGTACTTGGGGATAGAGGAATGGCTCGATAGTAGTCTTTGATGTTTACGTAGCAGTTGTCCAAGGTGTTTGGGACAGGAGATGCGCTGGTATCCCTTGGCAACAATCTCGAATTTGGCAATGATATCCCATCAATCACAGAGGATGGTTCACTGAGTGCAGGCTTCACGAATACCTGGGGTGGAATGTGAGCTGCTGTCAAGGTAGCTGGATTGAAGTCCCATGGCTGTGGTACAGGTGGCAATTCATTGTTAGATATTCCAAGTAAGGTGAACAGGAACTTGCTGGGACCGCTCACGTCTCAGTACCACGAGGAGGCTGCAGGTATGAGTGCGTATGAAGGTGCACATGTGCGGGCGTTTGCAAAGACCAAAGGCCTCGGGAGGAAGGGGGATTGCCAATGAATGCGTCAGCCACTTTTAAGGTGAGAAGGGAAAGGTTTAAAGAGGATTTGAGAGGAAAGTTTGTTTTTTTTTATAGAGAAGACGGTGGGTAAATGGAAAGAACTGCCAGAAGAAACAACAGAGGCAGGTGCAATTACAACATCTAAAAGACATTTAGACAGGTTTCTACATTACTGTGCAAATGGCTTAGGCACATATCTATAGCTAGGGTACCTAAGACTTTTGCACAGTACTGTAGGAACTTATGTATTACACTGTACTGCTATCACAAAAAAAGACTAATTTCATGACACGTGAGTAGAGATAAATCTGATTCTGATATGGGTCTCTATTGTGGACTGAGAGCGGGAAGGGGACAAGGAGAGGGGAATCTTGGTTGAGAAAAGGGGAAGGGAGAAGGGAAGGAGAGGGAAGCACCAGAGGGACATTCTGTAATGATCAATAATGATCAATAAACCAATTGTTTGGAATCAAATGACCTTGCCTGGAGTCTCAGGGCTGGGTGTGTCTGCACCTGTGTCAAACCACCCCCCCCCCAGCACTCCTCCGCCACCTGACCCACACCCTTCCCGCAACGCTCCAACCTCGCCATTCTCAACATCCTTTTCTTCCACCAGATTTACGAACTCATCCTCTGCTCCACATTGACAAATACAGTAACGTGCAAAAGTCATAAACACCCTAGCTATATTTGTGTGCCTAAGACTTTTGCACAGTACTGTAGATGGAAAAGGTTGGGGATATGGGACAAATGTGGGAAATGGGCCTCGATCACAAAGACACTTTGGTTAGCATGGAAGAGTTGGGCTGAGGGACCTGCTGTGACCTGTATAACTTTATAAATATTAAAGTCACAAGAGCACAACACAAGCAGGATTTCATCCGCTGAATGAACATTGCATGAGCCCCTAAATCCTATTCACTAACTAAAAGGCACACTCAGCTAGTTTGGAATATTCTCACTTGTCTGGGATAGTGAAACTGCAACAGTATTCACATAGCTTATTACCAGCTGCAAAGCAACAGCTTGTCCCACCACAACACACTCAGTTCAGTACACTGCCTGACTGCGTTGGCCACCATGCTTCATCAACAGACTTGCAGACTCTGCCTTCCAGAAAGCCAAGGGGACCAGGTTCTTTCCGTATTTATTCATTGTTGGCAAAGGTCAGTGCTATTGGCCATGCCAAACAATGGTGGCCTTACCACCACCATCTAACACCTGAACAAGTCACACATAGATAGTATTTTCCATCGCACCCACACATTTCCTGCAGACAGGAACAACACAAGTGTTGAGTACACCCACACAGTGATCTTACACACAAATGCATTACAGACAGAACCTTCTGCTCCCGGACACATTACTTCCGATGATGCCACTTTTGGCTGCAATGACTGTTGACTGTGGGAGTGGAAAGGTGGGCCTCCTACCTGCTATCATTACATGGGCAGCAACTGTTGTCCATCTTTTCACATCTGAACCTTTTGAAGATGTCAGTGCCCTGTTAGTGCCTTTGCACTTAATAATACAGTTAAGAACCTTCTTGATATTTGCAGTCTGGGATTCTGTGGAAACTCATCAAAATGATAGACTTTGGTTGTGAGCTATTTTGTGGACAGGGAGGGGAACTTGCCGTTTCTTTCCTTTGACACTGACCAGTCATGAGTGCAAATTCAGACAGCTGATCTCACGTAAAACTTTGGCTTAGTACAGTTGAGGTCATATGCGGCTCAGAGAGGTTTAAGCACAGAGCATAGGCATCCATTCTGTTCATGGAAATATTTCTCATTCTCAGGTTTATGTTTGTTGTGATTATTTGCTTCCAAGGCACATCTTTAGCTACATGGTCTCATTGCTGGGTGAGATCTTAACCAGAACACCCAGGCCCCTTAGCCTCCTGCAAGTTCACATATCTGCAACTGATAGGAAATCAGAGAACTCTGATCCCAGAAAGACTGACAGCACTCGAAGAGAAAATAGGCAGGTTAACCTGTTGGATGGCACCTTTGACAGAATCACTGTAGAGAGCTGGACAATAATTGGGATAGCTGAAATGGAACAGTTTCCCGTTTCCTAGTTGCTTGTTCCAACAAGTGTAAATCGGAGAGAGGTATCAAAGAAGGGAAACTTGATTCTTGACCATCTTCATTTTCCTTTCATCACAATTTCAAATTAAATAACTTTTTAAAGTAAACCCAGAAATACAAGCATGGTCAGACTTGCCACACATCAAAAGGCAACATTGTTCACATTGGGCTACAAACAGATCACAGGTGGTGACCTGCCTCGGTGACTATTGTCCAGTAGCACTTACATCCACAGTGATGAAACTGAGAGGTTGGTGATGAGACACATCCACTCCTGCCTGAGAAGTGGCTTGGATTCACTCCAATTTCCCTACCGGTGCAACGGGCCCACAGCAGGTGCCACCTCATTGGCTCTTTACTCAACTCTGGAACATCTGGTCAGTAAAGGTGCATACATCAGGATGCTCTTTATTGACTACAGCTCAGCACTCAATACCATCACCTCTCAAATCTAATCAATAAGCTTCGAGACCTTGACCTCAATACCTCCTTGTGCAATTGGATCCTGCATTTCCACACTTGCAGACCCCAGTCAGTTCAGACTGGCAACAACATCTCCATCAGCGCAGGTGCCACCTGTGTGTTTAGTCCCCCTGCTCTATTGACTTTACACTTATGACTGTGAGGCTAAGCACAGCTCCAATGCCATATTTAAGTTTGCTGATGACACCACTGTTGTAGAATGAATCAAAGATGGTGACAAATCAAAATATAGGAGGGAGATTGAAAATCTGGCTGAGGGGTGCCACAACAACAACCTCTCACTCAAGGTCAGTGAGACTAAGGAGATGACTATTGGCTTCAGGAGGAGGAAACCAGGGGTCCATGAGACAGTCATCATTGGAGGGTCGGAGGTGGAGAAGGTCAGCAACTTTAAATTCCTCTCTGTTATCATTTCGGAGGACCTGTCCTCAGCCCAGCACGGAAGTGCAATTATGAAGAAAGCAAGGCACTGCCTCTACTTCCTTAAGCGTTTGTGAAGATTTGGCATGACATCTAACTTGGATAAATGTCTATAGATGTGTGGTGGAGAGATTACTGACTGGCTGCATCATAATCAGGTTTAATATCTCCAGCGTGCGTCGTGAAGGTTGTTGTCTTTGTGGCAACACTACAATGCAATACGTGATAATAGTACAGAATACTTTGTACATAATTCAATTCAATAATAGAAACATCATGAATTACAGCAGGTAGGTGCATGTTAAATAAATAGTGCAAAAATAGAAATAAAATGGTAGAGAGGTAGTGTTCACGGGTTCAATGTCCATTCAGAAATTGTATGGCGGAGGGGAAGAAGCTGTTCCTGAATCATTGAGTGTGTGCCTTCAGGCTCCTGTACCTTGTTCCTGATGGTAGCAATGAGAACAAAGCATGCCCTGGGTCCTTAATGATGGATGCCACCTTTTTGAGTCATTGCTCCTTGAAGATGTCCTGGGCACTACGGAGGCTGGTGCCCATGATGGAGCTAACTGAGTTTACACCTCTCTGCAGCTTATTTCTATCCTGTGCAGTAGCCCCCACCCCCACCCCCCCAACCCCTCATACCAGACAGTAATGCAGCCAGTTAGAATGCTCTCCATAGAACATCTGCAGAAATGTGCCTGTGTTTTTGGTGTTATGTACCCCGTAACTGGGTTGTCAAACCAGCAGAAATGGACCACTTAGTTGGAGTCTGGATTACTGGAACTAAGAAAGTTTTATTAAAGAAATAAGTAACACAGTAATATAATAGTATTATAATAAGGATAATAATAATAATAGTATTATAATAGTATTATAGTAAGGATATAAATGCAACAGATTAGCAATGGTAAAACACACATGTACACAGAACTAGGATAATAGGAATCAATCGAGCTCTATCGCAGTCTAGGGGTAAAATGATCAGTTTCAAGTGACGCAGAGTTCAGTTCAGCTTAGTACAGTTCGCAGTAATCGCTGTTGTGCTGTTGGAGAGAGAGAGAGCAAATATGCAAATTTCCTGATTCAAAACAGACCTTTGATGTTCCTTGCATTTAGCTTTCGGGCGAGCCC
Source organism: Mobula hypostoma (assembly GCF_963921235.1). Taxonomy (NCBI): domain Eukaryota; kingdom Metazoa; phylum Chordata; class Chondrichthyes; order Myliobatiformes; family Myliobatidae; genus Mobula; species Mobula hypostoma. Next base: position 118,333,907 of record NC_086099.1, on the reverse strand, counting down.
TTTTACTGTTTTCTGAGGTCACCGACTGTGACCCCTCCGTTCCGGATACGATCGTCCTTCCGCGGTGAACCCGGCACCCAGGCAAGGGCAGACACACATGCCAGGTTCCCGCCGATCGTGCCTTTTCACCCTGTGCATCTATGGTTGGTCCCGCAACCAGACCTCCAAAACTTCCACCAACTTGTGGGGCACACCGCACTTCCAGGGTCTCGTTATCTTGTGATCTCGTGGTGTGTGTCTTGCCTTAGCGAACCTGTTCTTTTTATCCCCCTGCTGGGGTATCGCCTGTCCATCAAACTTCAAACAGTTCAGGTTCAAAGCAACCGGTCTGACAATACTCGGAACTGTGTCTCTTTTCGTTAATCTCTCTTCTCTCTCATTAACATTTCCGAATGCTGCTCCATTGTCTCACTTATCTCTTTCATTAGCATCAATCTTCTGATAACTTGGTCTTTCGTCACATTGGTAACATACCAAATTTCCTCAAACTGCTAATGAAACATAACCACGGTTGTGGCTTCTTTGTAACTATTGATATGCTGGGTCCAGGTTAGGTCCTCAGAGTTATTAACACCAGGAACCTGAAACTGCTCACTCTCTCCACTTCTGATCCCTCTGTGAGGATTGGTTTGTGTTCCCTCATCTTACCCTTCCTGAAGTCCACAATCAGTTCTTTGGTCTTGCTGATGTTGAGTGCAAGGTTGTTACTATGACACCACTCGACCAGCTAGTATACCTTGCTCCTGTACACCCTCTTATCTCCATATGAGATTCTGACAACAATAGTTGCATCATCAGCAAATTTATAGATAGAATTTGAGCTGTGCCTAGCCACACAGTGATGGGTACAGAGAGAGTAGAACAGTGGGCTAAGCACACACCCCTGAGGTGCACCTGTGTTGATTGACAGCGAGGTGGAGATGTTATTTCCAATCTGCACAGACTGTGGTCTTCTGGTTAGGAAGTCAACGATCCAGTTACAGAGTCATAGTCATACTTTATTTATCCCGGGGAAAATTGGTTTTCGTTACAGTTGCTCCATAAATAATAAATAGTAACAGAACCATAAATAGTTAAGTAGTAATATGTACATTATGCCAGTAAATTATGAAATAAGTCCAGGACCAGCCTATTGGCTCAGGATGTCTGACCCTCCAAGGGAGGAGTTGTAAAGTTTGATGGCCACAGGCAGGAATAACTTCCTATGATGCTCTCTGCTGCATCTCAGAGGAATGAGTCTCTGGCTGAATGTACTCCAGTGCCCACCCAGTACATTATGTAGTGGATGGGAGACATTGTCCAAGATGGCATGTAACTTGGACAGCATCCTCTTTTCAGACACCACCGTGAGAGAGTCCAGTTCCATCCCCACAACATCACTGGCCTTATTAATGAGTTTGTTGATTCTTTTGGTGTCTGCTACCCTCAGCCTGCTGCCCCAGCACACAACAGCAAACATGACAGCACTGGACACCACAGACTCGTAGAACATCCTCAGCATGGTCCGGCAGATGTTAAAGGACCTCAGTCTCCTCAGGAAATAGAGACGGCTCTGACCCTTCTTGTAGACAGCCTCAGTGTTCTTTGACCAGTCCAGTTTATTGTCAATTCATATTCCCAGGTATTTGTAATCCTCTACCATGTCCACACTGACCCCCTGGATGGAAACAGGGGTCACCGGTGCCTTAGCTCTGCTCAGGTCCACCACCAGCTCCTTAGTCTTTTTCACATTAAGCTGCAGATAATTCTGCTCACACCATGTGACAAAGTTTCCTACCGTAGCCTTGTACTCAGCCTCATCTCCCTTGCTGATGCATCCAACTATGGCAGAGTCATCGGAAAACTTCTTTTTTTCATATAATTTTTATTGAGTTTTCAAAGTGAATACATGAAAAGATGAAAAGATAATGTCTACCCTCCCCCCTCCCCTTAACCCTTCCCCCCGATATATACTCCTACCTAAAAAAAAAGAAAGAAAGAAAGAAGAACAAAAGAAGAACTGCCTGGATATTGGAAGGTTTCCACATGCTCCATGGGATTCAAAATAAATTTAGTATATTTATTACTTTCCCCAAGGGACCAAGGTCTTTATCATCGGAGCAACTAAATATGCCATCCTATCTTTTGTAAATAAGGGCGCCAAATATTCAAAAATGTTTCATATTTATCTCTTAAATTATAAGTGATTTTTTCGAGTGGAATAGAACTAGCCATTTCATTGTTCCAACGATTCATACTTAAATACGAATCGGATTTCCAAGTAACTGCTATAGCCTTCTTAGCTACTGCCAATGCAATTTTTCTGAATTCTTTCTGATATTTATTCAATTTAAATTTCGGTTTTATCCCTTCAATATCACCTAATAGAAATAATACAGGGTTATGTGGAAGTTGAGTTCCAGTAATTTGTTCCAATAAGACTCTTAAATTTATCCAAAAAGGTTGAATTTTAGAACAAGACCAAATAGAATGTAAATCCGAAAACTTCTGAAGATGACAAGGCTCTGTGCAGTAGTTGAAGTCCGAGGTGTAAATGGTGAAGAGAAAGGGAGACAAGACAGTCCCCTGTGGAGCCCCAGTGCTGCTGATTACTCTGTCGGACACACAGTGTTGCAAGCACACGTACTGTGGTCTGCCAGTCAGGTAATCAAGAATCCATGATACCAGGGAAGCATCCACCTGCATCGCTGTCAGCTTCTCCCCCAGCAGAGCAGGCCGGATGGTGTTGAATGCACTGGAGAAGCCAAGAAACATGACCCTCACAGTGCTCGCTGGCTTGTCCAGGTGGGCGTAGACACGGTCCAGCAGGTAGACGATGGCATCCTCAACTCCTAGTCAGGGCTGGTAGGCGAACTGGAGGGGATCTAAGTGTGGCCTGACCATAGGCCGGAGCAGCTCCAGAACAAGTCTCTCCAGGGTCTTCATGATGTGGGAGGTCAATGCCACCGGTCTGTAGTCATTGAGGCTGCTGGGGCGCGGCATCTTCGGCAGAGAGGGAGGTACAGAAGCTCAGCTTCAGGAGCTTTTCAATCAGAACTGTAGGGATCATTGTGTTAAACTCTCAGTTGTGGTCAATAGACAGCATCCTGACATAGGTATTTGTATCACAGCCCGGTATGGAAAAAACCAGCGAATGAAAGGAAAATCCTTCAAAAAGTAGTGGATACGGCCCAGTCCATTATGGGTAAAGCCCTCCACACCACTGAGCACATCTAGACGAAGCTTTGTCACAGGAAAGCAGCATCCATCATCAGGGATTTTCACCACCCAGGTCATGCTGTCTTCTCACTGCTGCCATCAGGATGAAAGTCCAGGAGGCTCAGGACTCACACCACCAGGTTCAGGAATGGTTATTACCCCTCAGCCATCAGGCTCTTGAATCAGAGGGGATAACTTCATTTGCCCCATCACTGAAATGGGGCACTTACAGACTCACTTTCAAAGACTCCTCATCTCATGTTCTCAATATTTATTACTTATTTATATATTACTTCTTTCTTCTTGTATTTGCTGTCTTTTGTACACTGATTGAACTCCCAAGTTAGTACGGTCCTTCAGTGATTCTATTGTGGATTGAGTATGCCCACAAGAAAATGAATCTCAGGGCTGTATATGGTGACAGAAATGTATTTTGATAATAAATTTACTTTGAACTTTGAGATAACAGGCTTAATGAAGTGACATAACAAAGACTTACAATGCATCGTTTCTTTATACCTTGTCTTTGAAATGACTGAGGTAACAAACACTGCATATCTCGTCTTATTCCATGTTATGCAGAAATTAACTCTCACACAAAAATCAAGGGGGCAATATTTGTATATACTTAGCTTTATGTTCGTTGTAACATGGGGCATGACAGTAGTAGAAGGCTATTACTGGTCATAGCATTTGCTTTCATCTGCAGACACTGGCCACAGCAAAAGCCATGTTGGATTATGCCCTATGAAGCTTAGTCAGTTTCTGGAGTCAGGATACACAGATGGGAAATACAAATATCTTTAAAGAGAAACAAGACAAAGCACACAGCAAACAATATGAGGGTAAATCTTACTGAATCTGTGTATCACCGACACAATACCTGTTTTGGTATGAACAGAATTTAGGCATTCATGTAAACCCCAATAGTTGAAACACACATTTCTTGTTAAAACCTCACTCATTTACATCAGGCAGTTTCCAAAATATCACCATTGTTACACGGGCCAAGTTCCTAGAAAAACTGAAATCCATTTGGAGATTTGGACCAAATTTCCACTGAGAAAATCTGTATTTATCTTCTATGCTATATTATCATGCTATTTTAGTGAAGCCACGTGTTCATTGAGGTGAAGGAATTATCTTGCTGGGTTATCGACTGTAGGAGCGTTGCTTCCTGCTCTTGTCCAGAGCTCAGAGATTTCACTACTTCTGCTGCCAATTTCCACCCTGCTGTCACTTTCACAAGGCCCATCTCTCGCCTTTCTAGAATCTCCCGCCTCCATTGCAGGGAACAGGATCGGGATCATATCCATTACAAGCACAAGGACTCCCACAGCTTCCTCCATCACAATCACTGCCATTCTGCTTCCCGTGTGCATTCCTTTCTATTCTTCCATTTCCATTATCTCTGCTCAAGTGACTAGACCTTCCACATGGTGACTCTGAAGTGAATCCTTAATTCATATCTCTCTCTCTCCGTGCTATAGTTGCATCTCATCTATTTCCCAGATGTCTGTTTGCACCCATTTTACTCTGAGCCAGACTAGGAATAGAGTTCCCATCGTCACCCTTCATTCCACGAGCCTCCACATTCAGTAGATCATCCCTTCACGACTTCTTCCACCTTCTATGAATTGATCAAAGGTATCAATCTGTAATTTTATCTCGGATTTCCCTCCCTCTATAGCAAGGGTTCCCATCCTGGGGTCCACAGACCCCTCTGTCAACGGTAGAGGACATGGAATAAAAAAGGTTGGAAATTCCTGCTCTATGGACACTGCCTGATGTGCTGGGTATTTCCAACATTGCCCTCTTAGCTTCAGGCTTCAATGGCAGCCCGGACCTGCAATCACAACTTTGTTTGTTTTCCCTCAATCTATTGGCCAGATGACTGTGTAAACTGGGCAATCCACACCCTAGTGAGACAGGAATACTATATTTCATTCAGCTGCTGAGTTTTTCAAGCAGAGAAATTCCAGAAATGAACTGAATTGTAACTCCCCACCATAGATCACATACCCAGGGACATTTCAGTCTGAGGTAAGTGTCAGTAAGGGGATTCCTGCAAACGGGGCTTCTGTTATTGAAGGCACTTTATAAAGAGGCAAAGAACCAAGCCAGTTTGGAGTCAGAATCATTTGACAGAGCTGTGGGGCTTGTGATGCATGGTCTACTTATTAAAATAAAATGAAAGCCTAACTCCCCGATTAGTTGTGTGGAACTCCATATGGGGTGACTGACTGACTGGAGCAGCAGAGGAGCTTGTGTTACTGGTGATAGTAAGCATTTTTACTCTCTAAATAAACAGCAATCTGTTCAATTGTTTCTTACAAGATAATTTTACACCTCTTTATGCCTTTCACAACTGCATGAATAATCTGTAAACCCAACTCCATTTTAAATTACCCTATTCTAACTGCTATATTTCACCTAAATTGCCAATATGTAGTTGACACCAAATATCAGCTTTATATCATGGATTTAATTTCCCCAAGGAAATTGAGAATAACATGTATTGGGACATGAAAACAGGGAGCAGAAACCTTTAAAACATTATTGAAATTTGACTATTTAAAATTAACTCAATTGTCATTTCTTGCTGGAGTCATTAAAAACTCTGCAGTTCACAAGATTTTACTATGGCATGAACAAGGTGTTAATGCAACATGACACTTCATGAACATAGCTGAAGATGGCTGGTAACTAAGTTCCTGGCTCCAGTCAGGCTGGCAAGTAGAGGTATAGACTGAAGAGATGATCTTTTCCATGTGGGAGGGACAGAAGGGAAAAAGGACACAGAGACTGAGACAGAACTGATGTATGACAATTGGCACCTGTTTTTCTCTCTGCAGACCTGCTGTGCATTTATGATACATATCCCTTTATATTCAGGGAAATTCTACTATGAAGATCTTACGATGATAAAGTATAGGAGCAGAATTTGGCCATTTGGTCCATCAAGTTTGCTTCACCATTTCATCATGGTTGATCCATTTCCCTCTCACCCCCAAACTCCTGCCCTCTCCCCGTATTCCTTCATGCCCTGACCTATTAACCTCAGCCTTAAATATATCCAATGACTTGACCTCCACAGCTGCCTTTGGCAACAAATTCACAGATTCACCACCCTCAGGTTAAACCACTCCCGGGATCAATAAAGTATGACTATGGCTATGATTATGACTAAAGAAATCCCACCAAATCCCTGTTCCAAATGGACATCCCTCTATTCTGCCGCTGTACCCTCTGGTCTAGACTCCCCCACTATAGGAAACATCCTCTGCACATCCCTCTATTCTGCCGCTGTACCCTCTGGTCTAGACTCCCCCACTATAGGAAACATCCTCTGCACATCCCTCTATTCTGCCGCTGTACCCTCTGGTCTAGACTCCCCCACTATAGGAAACATCCTCTGCACATCCCTCTATTCTGCCGCTGTACCCTCTGGTCTAGACTCCCCCACTATAGGAAACATCCTCTGCACATCCCTCTATTCTGCCGCTGTACCCTCTGGTCTAGACTCCCCCACTATAGGAAACATCCTCTGCACATCCCTCTATTCTGACGCTGTACCCTCTGGTCTAGACTCCCCCACTATAGGAAACATCCTCTGCACATCCCTCTATTCTGCCGCTGTACCCTCTGGTCTAGACTCCCCCACTATAGGAAACATCCTCTGCACATCCCTCTATTCTGAGGCTGTACCCTCTGGTCTAGACTCCCCCACTATAGGAAACATCCTCTGCACATCCCTCTATTCTGCCGCTGTACCCTCTGGTCTAGACTCCCCCACTATAGGAAACATCCTCTGCACATCCCTCTATTCTGCCGCTGTACCCTCTGGTCTAGACTCCCCCACTATAGGAAACATCCTCTGCACATCCCTCTATTCTGCCGCTGTACCCTCTGGTCTAGACTCCCCCACTATAGGAAACATCCTCTGCACATCCCTCTATTCTGAGGCTGTACCCTCTGGTCTAGACTCCCCCACTATAGGAAACATCCTCTGCACATCCCTCTATTCTGCCCCTGTACCCTCTGGTCTAGACTCCCCCACTATAGGAAACATCCTCTGCACATCCCTCTATTCTGAGGCTGTACCCTCTGGTCTAGACTCCCCCACTATAGGAAACATCCTCTGCACATCCCTCTATTCTGCCGCTGTACCCTCTGGTCTAGACTCCCCCACTATAGGAAACATCCTCTGCACATCCCTCTATTCTGAGGCTGTACCCTCTGGTCTAGACTCCCCCACTATAGGAAACATCCTCTGCACATCCCTCTATTCTGAGGCCTTTCACCGTTCAATAGGTTTCAATGAGATTCCCCCCTCAATCTTCTGAATTACAGTGAGTACAGGCCCAGTGTCTATGTTTCTAAATGACAGCAGAAAACAGCCCAATCCTGAAAAGTAGTAAGGCTGACAGATTGAGATAAATTGATTGTAAGGGGCTGACCTGTAAAATGGGAAGATAATTGGGAGCAACATTTTGACATAAAGATGTTGAATAACCATGAAAAACATTTGAAATACTGTTCAGCAGAGTGCAAGAAAAATACATTCTGTTAACGAGAATGAACAAATTAAACACACGTGGGTCTCCATGGATGAATAAAGACACAAGCGCACAGCTGAATGTAAGGAAAGAGGCAAACATTTAATGCACACTCAGCGTGACAGAATACGAAGGGATAAGGGTCATAAAACTATCTGGAAGACAAAAGAAAAAGATGTAATTACATCATCGAGAAAGATAAAACAAAATAGTAAATTATTCTACAGATTCATTAAAAAAGGAAGATTGGAATGGAGAAAGGACCATTAAGAGACAATGATGCAAATAGCCATAGTAAATATTGTGACAGAAATATTAAATCATTATCTTGCTTCTGCATGTAGTTATCATTATGTGCCGAGTCATATGAGATAGGTAATCATGATTTTGACCATGATTGCTCTTGACATATTTTTCTACAGAAGTGGTTTGCCTTCTTCTGGGCAGTGTCTTTACAAGACAGATGACCCCAGCCATTACCAATACTCCTCAGAGATTGTCTGTCTGGCGTCAGTGGTCACGTAACCAGGACTTGTGATATGCACCAGCTGCTCACAAAACTATCCTCCTCTGCTCCTGTGGCTTCACATGACCCTGATCAGGGGCTAAGCAGGTGCTACACCTTGTCCAAGGGTGACCTGCTGGCTAGCAGAGGGAAGGGGCACCTTACACCTCCTTTGGTAGAGACGCATTTCCACCCCGCCACCCATCTATATATATTAGGCTGTGAGGATAGTTAGGCCTGATGTTGAATGATGAGATCAGTGTATTTAGTATAGTAAAATGGGATTACAATGTGAACTAAATCAACCTCAATGTTGAGAACACCACTGACCCAGATGACTGGCATCATATGCTTATAAAGAATATTGGGAAGAGATCGTAGTAGTATTATTACCTGTACTTAATAATTCATTAGAAACTGTGCAAAGCCCCGTTGGATCTCTGTTTATCTTCTGATCTTTAGGGTTCTTCCGAGAATCGGGAATGACAAGTAGCCTTTCAGTTTATTTTAGAGTACAAACAAACATACAGATATTAAATAAACTAAATAAAGAGCTGGAAAACAATGCTAAGAGGAGAATGGACGCCAAGACAAAAGAGATAAAGAAAGATCCATCACTTTTATAGATAAGAAATTCCTGAGATATGTAGCTAAACTAGTTAATAGACTACATAATTTAAACAATCACATGGCATGGATAATGTGCTGTTACTTAGCCAATGAAATATGAGGAATGCGATAAACTGTGAGTTTAGCTGCTATACTGCTTTCTGCCAGGGGTGGGGACCACCACATACAGTGAAAAATACACGAGTTTTTTCAAAAAATCTTATAAAAAGTATTAGTAAAAAACAGTGGTTTCCAACAGCCAGAACCTGCAATCTGTCAATTACAGATGCATACAAACAGGTCCTTCAGTCCAGCTCATTCTCTAAGGCTCGGCCAAGATGTCCAGCTAAGTTAGCTCCATTTGGCTGCGTTTGGCCCAGATCCCTCTAAACTTTTCCTATCCATGTACCTGGCAAAGCATCTTTTAAATGTTGTTATCGTTCCTGCCTCAACCACTCCCTCTGGAGTACACCCCACTCTCTGCATGAAGAGTTTGCTCCTCAGCTCCATTTTAAATACTCCCCCTCTCATCTTAAATCCATGTTTGATAAAAGACTGTGTGCATTCACCCTATTTACATCCCTTGTGATTTTAAACACTCTCCAAGGTCACCCCTCAGTCTTCTACGCTCAGTCCTAGCCTGCCCAACCTTCCCCCCAACACCACCGCCCCCCCCACACACACACTTCATAACTTGATTCTTCGAGTCCCCCAACATTCCCATACACACAGAAGTCTGGAGAAATGAGGAACTCAGCAGGTCAGGCATATCAAGTTCCTGGGCGTCAGGATCTCTGAGGATCTAACCTGGTTCCAACATATCGATGCAGTTATGAAGAAGGCAAGACAGAGATTATATTTCATTAGGAGTTTGAGAAAATTTGGTTTTCACCTAAGACACTTGATAACCTCTATAGAGCATTCTGACAGGCTGCATCACTTTTTGTTATGGGGGGTGGGAGCTACTGCACAGGATTGAAAGAAGCTACAGAAAGTTATAAAATTAGTCAGCTCCATCTTGGGTACTAGCTTCCGTAGACATCTTCAAGGAGCGGTGTCTCAGGAAGGTGGCGTTCATTATTAAGGGTCCCCAATACCCAGGACATACCCTCTTCTCATTGTTACCATCAGGTAGGAGGTACAGAAGCCTGAAGGCACAAACTCAGCGACTCAGGAACAGCTTCTTCCCCTCTGCCATCCGATTCCTAAATGGACATTGAACTCATGAACACTACCTCACTTCTATTATTTCTGTTTTTGCACTATTTTTAATTTAACTATTTTATACACATATATATATATGTAATAGAACATAGAACATAGAATAGTACAGCACAGTACAGGCCCTTCGGCCCACAATGTTGTGCCGACCCTCAAACCCAGCCTCCCATATAAGCCCTCACCTTAGATTCCTCCATATACCTGTCTAGTAGTCTCTTAAACTTCCCTAGTGTATCTGCCTCCACCACTGACTCAGGCAGTGCATTCCACGCACCAACCACTCTCTGAGTAAAAAACCTTCCTCTAATATCCCCCTTGAACTTCCCATCCCTTACCTTAAAGCCATGTCCTCTTGTATTGAGCAGTGGTGCCCTGGGGAAGAGGTGCTGGCTATCCACTCTATCTATTCCCCTTAATATCTTGTACACCTCTATCACGTCTCTTCTCATCCTCCTTCTCTCCCAAGAGTAAAGCCCTAGCTCCCTTAATCTCTGATCATAATGCATACTTTCTAAAGCAGGCAGCATCCTGGTAAATCTCCTCTGTACCCTTTCCAATGCTTCCACATCCTTCCAATAGTAAGGTGACCAGAACTGGACACAGTACTCCAAGTGTGGCCTAACCAAAGTTTTATAGAGCTGCACCATTACATCGCGACTCTTAAACTCTATCCCTCGATTTATGAAAGCTAACACACCATAAGCTTTCTTAACTACCCTATCCACCTGTGAGGCAACTTTCAGGGATCTGTGGACAAGTACCCCGAGATCCCTCTGCTCCTCCACACTACCAAGTATCCTGCCATTTACTTTGTACTCTGCCTTGGAGTTTGTCCTTCCAAAGTGTACCACCTCACACTTCTCCGGGTTGAACTCCATCTGCCACTTCTCAACCCACTTCTGCATCCTATCGATGTCTCTCTGCAATCTTTGACAATCCTCTACACTATCTACAACACCACCAACCTTTGTGTCGTCTGCAAACTTGCCAACCCACCCTTCTACGCCCACATCCAGGTCGTTAATAAAAATCACGAAAAGTAGAGGTCCCAGAACAGATCCTTGTGGGACACCACTAGTCACAATCCTCCAATCTGAATGTACTCCCTCCATCACGACCCTCTGCCTTCTGCAGGCAAGCCAATCCTGAATCCACCTGGCCAAACTTCCCTGGATCCCATGCCTTTTAACTTTCTGAATAAGCCTACCGTGTGGAACCTTGTCAAATGCCTTATTAAAATCCATATAGATCACATCCACTGCACTACCCTCATCTATATGCCTGGTCACCTCCTCAAAGAACTCTATCAGGCTTGTTAGACACGATCTGCCCTTCACAAAGCCATGCTGACTGTCCCTGATCAGACCATGATTTTCTAAATGTCTATAGATCCTATCTCTAAGAATCTTTTCCAACAGTTTTCCCACCACAGACGTAAGGCTCACTGGTCTATAATTACCCGGACTATCCCTACTACCCTTTTTGAACAAGGGGACAACATTCGCCTCCCTCCAATCCTCCTGTACCATTCCCGTGGACAACGAGGACATAAAGATCCTAGCCAGAGGCTCAGCAATCTCTTCTCTCGCCTCGTGGAGCAGCCTGGGGAATATTCCGTCAGGCCCCGGGGACTTATCTGTCTTAATGTATTTTAACAAATCCAACTCCTCCTCTCCCTTAGTATCAACATGCTCCAAAACATCAACCTCACTCATATTGTCCTCACCATCATCAAGTTCCCTCTCATTGGTGAATACCGAAGAGAAGTATTCACTGAGGACCTCGATCACTTCCACAGCCTCCAGGCACATCTTCCCACCTTTATCTCTAATCGGTCCTACCTTCACTCCTGTCATCCTTTTTTTCTTCACATAATTGAAGAATGCCTTGGGGTTTTCCTTTACCCTACTCGCCAAGGCCTTCTCATGCCCCCTTCTTGCTCTTCTCAGCCCCTTCTTAAGCTCCTTTCTTGCTTCCCTATATTCCTCAATAGACCCAACTGATCGTTGCTTCCTAAACCTCATGTATGCTGCCTTCTTCCACCTGACTAGATTTTCCACCTCACTTGTCACCCATGGTTCCTTCACCCTACCATTCTATATCTTCCTCACCGGGACAAATTTATCCCTTACATCCCGCAAGAGATCTCTAAACATCGACCACATGTCCATAGTACATTTCCCTGCAAAAACATCATCCCAATTCACACCTGCAAGTTCTAGCCTTATAGCCTCATAATCTGCCTTTCCCCAATTAAAATTTTTCCTGTCCTCTCTGATTCTATCCTTTTCCATGATAATTATAAAGGCCAGGGAGCGGTGGTCACTGTCCCCCAGATGCTCACCCACTGAGAGATCTGTGACCTGACCCGGTTCATTACCTGGTACTAGATCTAGTATGGCATTCCCCCTGGTCGGCCTGTCCACATACTGTGACAGGAATCCATCCTGGACACACTTAACAAACTCTGCCCTATCTAAACCCTTGGAAATAATCAGGTGCCAATCAATATTAGGGAAGTTAAAGTCACCCATGATAACAACCCTGTTATTTTTCCACCTTTCCAAAATCTGCCTCCCAATCTGCTCCTCTGTATCTCTGCTGCTACCAGGGGGCCTATAGAATACCCCCAGTAGAGTAACTGCTCCCTTCCTGTTCCTGACTTCCACTCATATTGACTCAAAAGAGGATCCTGCTACATTACCCACCCTTTCTGTAGCTGTAATAGTATCCCTGACCAGTAATGCCACCCCTCCTCCCCTTTTTCCGCCCTCCCTTTTTAAAGCACTGAAATCCAGGAATATTGAGAATCCATTCCTGCCCTGGTGCCAGCCAAGTCTCTGTAATGGCCACTATATCATAATTCCATGTATGTATCCAAGCTCTCAGTTCATCACCTTTGTTCCTGATGCTTCTTGCATTGAGGTACACACATTTCAGCCCTTCTACCTTACTGTCTTTACACCGTTTATTCTGCTTCTCTTTCCTCAAAGCCTCTCTGTATCTTAGATCTGGCTTTACTCCATGCACTTCTTTCACTGCTCTATCGCTCCGGATCCCATCCCCCTTGCAAATTAGTTTAAACCCTCCCGAACCATGCTAGCAAACCTACCTGCAAGGATATTGCTCCCCCTTGAGTTCAGGTGCAACCCATCCAATCTGTACAGGTCCCACCTTCCCCAGAAGAGATCCCAATGATCTAAAAATCTAAAACCCTGCTCCCTGCACCAACTCCTCAGCCACGCATTCAACTGCCATCTCCTCCAATTCTTACCATCACTATCACGTAGCACTGGCAGCATTCCTGAGAACATCACCCTTGAGGTCCTGTTCTTCAGCCTTCTGCCTAGTTCCCGAAACTCACACTTCAGAACCTCATCCCTCTTCCTGCCTAAGTCATTGGTCCCAACATGTATCACGACTTCTGGTTGCTTTCCTTCTCGTACCAGGATGTTGTGCACCCGGTCAGAGACATCCCGGACCCTGGCACTCAGGAGGCAACAAACCATGCGGGTGTCCTTCTCACGTCCACAAAATCTCCTGTCTGCTCCCTTGACTATAGAGTCTCCAATGACGACAGCTCTCCTCTTCTCCGTCCCACCCTTCTGCACCACAGGGTCAGACTCAGTGCCGGAGGCCCTGCCACCGTGGCTCACACCTGGTCGGTCGTCCCCGCCAACAGTATCCAGGACAGTAAACTTATTATTCAGGGGAATGGCACAGGAGTGCTCTGCACTACCCGTCTGCTCACCTTCGCTTTCCCCCCTCTGACTGTCACCCAACGACCTGCTTCCGACAGCCTAGGTGTGACTACCTCCCTGTAGCTGTCATCTATGAGTAATTGATTTACTTATTTAGCTTTTTCCCTGTGTTATCATGTATTGCATTGTACTGCTGCTACAAGTTAACAAATTTTATGACGTATGCCGGTGATAAAGGCTGGGTTGTGGTCAATGAGGACCATCCTGATGTATGCATCTTCTCTGTCCAGATGTTCCAGGGTTGAGTGAAGAGCCGGTGACACTGGTCCTGCTGGCGATCTGCAGTGATGGAAGGCAAATTGGAGTGAATTCGGGTCAGTCCTCACACAGAGTTAATATGCCTCCTGGCCAACCTCTCACAGCACTTCATCACAGTGGATGTAAGTGGATGCATATTTGCTGAGGATTCCCTTGATCATGACTGCCTACATTGATGTACGCTTTCTTCCTTTTCCTGACCAAAACCTCAATATCTCTTTTCAACCTGGGTTCATGAAACTTGGCAGCTTTGCCCTTCACTCTACCAGGAACATGCAGACTCTGAACTCTTGACATTGTACCTTTAAAAGCTTTCCAATTACCAGGAATCCCTTTAAGGAAATTCGGCAAGGTCCCTTTGACCCTCAGCAATTTTTATCGATGTGCCATATAGGCCATCCTATTTGGGAGCATCACGGCCTGGTACAGCAACCGCAGAGATCAGTGGGTGTAGTGCAGTACCTCATGAAAACCAGCCTCTCTTCCAGTCTACATTTTCCGCTGCCTCAGTAAAGCAACTGCACAGTCAAAGATCCCCCCCCTCCCCTGGACATTCACATTCTCACTTTTCTCTGCTCCCAGCGATGGAATATGCAAAAACCTGAAAGCGCTAAAGGACCCCCAGACTAAAGGACAGCTGCTATCTCACTATGATGATTATTGTACGTGTATTGTAAAGTGTTAATCTTTGTGTTTGCTGGAAGTCTTCACCAGCACCACCATTGTGGTCTTGAACGTAGCAGTACCAGCTGCAGAAACTTTAACTGTGGGAGTACAAAGCAGTGACTGTGAGAGACAGCCGTGGGAACATGAAGGTGAGGTCAACACAGGGATGGGACTCGGGAAGTGCGCTGATAAGGCATGATTGGTTCTGGTTCGGTGGCCTGAGCTGGTGCGAATCTAGTAGTTCACTGACTACACATTTCATATCAATGCAACTGGTGTAAAAGTAGAGCGGTTGGGGCCTTCAAGGTCTTGCAGATGGGCTGTCGTAAATGGCACCACATATTGAGTAGCAACACACATAAAAATTGCTGGTGAACACAGCAGGCCAAGCAGCATCTATAGGAAGAGGTACAGTCGACGTGTCGGGCCGAGAATATTGAGTAGAGTGGCTGGTGTGCTGCAGGAGAGGGGCCGTACATACCTAGATGATTACCTTAATGTTTGCTATTCTGTCCTAATAAACAAAGCTTTGTGGTTTTAACTAAATAGTTAGAGTCTGTCTCTTTCTGCTTTACCGAGCCAGAGCCCGAACCTTTGGTTGTAATGAAACAGTACGGTCCCCTGGTATGATCAGATAGAACCTGCCTGCACTGCACTTTGTCTGTAAGTGTAACACTTTATTCTGCATTCTGTTATTTTATCAACGATGCTACGATCTGGCCAAGCCATCTGTTCACAGCTACCGTCAGTGTAGAAGCCTGAAGACCTGCACTATTCAGGTTCGAGAAGGGCTGCTTCCCCTCAACACACACAGAATGCTGAGGGACTCAGCAAGTCAGGCAGCCTCCACGGGAATGAATGAACAGCCAATGTTTTTGATGAAGGTCCTTCATCTGGACTGAAAAGGGAGGGAAATATGTCAGAAAAAGGTGCGGGGGGGAGGGGAAGGACGACAGGCTAGAAGGTGATAGGTGAGGCCAGGTGGGTGGGGGAGGGGGATGAAGTGAGAAGCTGGGAAGTGATGGGTGAAAAAAGCAAAAGGCTGGAGAAGAAGAGAATGGGAAGGAGCAGGGGCACTGGGGGAGATGATAGGCAGGTGAGGCTAGAGTGGAGAATAGAAGAGGGAAGTGGGAAGGGAAAAAATTACCAGAAGGAGAAATCAATGTTTATGCCATTAGTTTGGTGGCTCCCTAGATGGAATATGTCCCGTTTGGTGGCGCAATATTATCAGCGGCGGACTCCAGAGGGAGGGTTCCCAAGTTCGAATCCAAGTCGGGTTGAGCATCGAGCTAGCAACTCGGCCTCATGAAAAACAAGAATAGCTCGCTACAGAAACACCATCATGCTGGTGCCCCGATAACTCCACTGCCGAGTTAAGGGCTATTCTTCTTCTTCTAGATGGAATATGAGGTGTTGCTCCTCCACTCTGGCGAAAGACGAATGGGAATGTGGATAGGAATTAAAATAGTTGGCCTTTGGGAAATTCTGCTTTTTGCAGATGGAGCAGAGGTGCTCAACAAAGCGGTCTCCCAATTTTCGTTGGGTCTCAGCAGTACTGTACAGAGGAAGCCGCACCGGGAGCATTGGATACATTCGATCACCCCAGGAGATTCACATGTGAAGTGTTTCCTCACCTGGAAGGACCTCCTGGGGCCTTGAATGGAGGTGAGGCAGGCAGTGAATGGGCAGGTGTAGCATTTCTGTTGTTTGCCAGAATGTGGGTCGGGGGGAGGTTATTGGGGAGGGACAAATGGACAAAGGAACAGAAAGGTAAAGATGCATTTGGTGGTAGGATCCCCTTAAAGATGGCAGAAGTTGTGTAGAATGATGTGTTGGATGCAGAGGCCCATGGGGTGGTAGGTGAGGAGAAGAGGAACTCTATCGCTGTTAAGGTGGCAGGAAGATGGGGCGAGCGTAGATGTCTGGGATAAGGAGTAGATGCCGGTGAGATCAGTATCCATGGTGGAGGAAGGGAAAACCTGTTCCGTGAAGAGGAAAACATTTCTGATGTCCTGGAAGGAAAAGCTTCATCCCGGGAACAGATGTGGCGGAGGCAAAGAAACTGAGATAAGGAAACAGTATTTTTACAGGAGACAGGGTGGGAAGAGGTATAGTCAAGATAGCCATGGGAATTGGTAGGTTTATAAAATATATCAGTGTACAGATAGATCGAGAAAAGAGAGGGGTGTCAGAAATAGATGGAGTGAATTTTTGGGCAGGGTGGAAGTTGAAGGCAAAGTTGATGAAATTGACGAGCTCAGCACGGGTGCATGAAGCAGCACCAATGCAGTTGCGATGTAGTGCAGGAAGAGTTGGGGAGCATTACCAGGGAAGGCCTGGAACATGGACTCTTCCACATAGACAAGTCAAGTCACTTTTTATTGTCATTTCGACCATAACTGCTGGTACAGTACACAGTAAAAACGAGACAACGTTTTTCGGGACCATGGTGCTACATGAAACAATACAAAAACTACACAGAACTACATAAAACAACACAAAAACTACACTAGACTACAGACCTACCCAGGACTGCATAAAGTACACAAAACAGTGCAGGCATTACAATAAATAATAAACAAGACAATAGGCACAGTCGAGGGCAGTAGGTTGGTGTCAGTCCAGGCTCTGGGCATTCAGTCTGATGGCTTGGGGGAGAGACTGCTACATAAATAAACAGCTGAATGGTAGTGTCCGGGATTCCATTGCTTTCTGTGCTCCTGCCGAGTATTTCGTTAGAGTTGGATGTCGTCCAATTTATCGTCCAGGGAGCAGACACTGGAGAGCAGAATGGACAGGAAAGCCGGCCGGCTTGGGCTTGCTTTTTTCCTGGCACAGACTCCTGCCCGCTCACCTTGCTTCTGCTTCCTCACACACCACTTACGACATCCCCACCTCCGGCCACCAGCATCAGGCGACTCCAAGGACTGCGGGCCCGATTTCCTCAGCAAGCCGAGGTCGCTCAATTTAACCATCAAATCTTCATGAAGCTTTGTTTTTGGGCGATCTCTGTATTGTAGCAGTACCTGGCGATGGTAGATAGTCGCTCTGTTATCCATGTGTCCTAATCAAAAAATTATGCCTTTAAATTAAATTAAAAAACTAAATTAGAGTAATACCAGATCTGAAAGGCCGTTGCTGCCCATGCCGCACCGCCTAGACAATGAAAGGACAGGCATAGCTGGGGTCCATATGGGCGCCCATGGCCCCTTGAGTTTGGAGAAAGTGGGAGGAGCTGAAGGAGAAATTGATGAGGGTGAGGACAGTTCTACCAGAGGGAGGAGAGTGCTGGTGGAGGAGATCTGGTTGAGTCTGTTGTTGAGAAAGAGGTGGAGAGTTTTAAGGCCTTCTTGATGGGGGATTGAAGTGTGTAGGGACTGGACATCTATGGTGAAAATGAGGCAGTCAGAGCCAAGAAGTTGAAAGTTGTTCAGAAAGTTGACAGCATGTGAAGTGTCATGGATGTAAGTGGGGAGGGCCTGAAACAAGAGTTCAGATTATTCACGTTTATTGTTCCCTTTTTTAAATCCACGCTGACTTCTTGCTACGATATGTATTTTTAAAACATCTTACATAGAGATCTGGATTTCCAGCATCTGCTGATTTTCTTGGGTTTGTTTCATAATTCTTGCCTTTGGGACTGAGACTGCTGAGTGGAAGTAGAAAGAAGCAGTTCTGTTGGGGTTCCTTGGTTTGTGGCTGCCTGTCAGGAAGTGAATCTCAAGGTTGTATAAATATACACACTTTGATAATGAATGTACTTTGAACTTCGCCACTTGGAAGAAGATGGGTGATGGTGTTCTACAAAGGTTACAGCTGTTCACAATTCACAGTAAGGATGGAGATTCTGGAATCAAAAGCACAATTCCCAAGTGGGAAGTTCTAAAACTGCTGATTAATTAAAATTAAATCAGACCATATTTATCATTAGAAACGAAAGGAATTGTTTACAGTTATTATATCAATTTAGAAATCTATATCAAATTCAGTGTAGTGTTTTAAGATGTTGTACTTTTAAAGCACTCACTGCAATCATAGTGCAAATAGCCTCTTCCTCAATGTCAACATGACAAAGGAGATGGTAATCAACTTCAGGAGAACTTTCAACACTCACATCTCTCTTTACATCAGTGGCAACAGCAGTTTCAGGCTCTTGAGAGTGCACATCTTACACAACCTCTCATGGTCCCAGAACACATCCTACACAGTCAGGAAAGACCCTCCCCCCACCCACAAATCCTCTCCTTTCTGCAGAAGCTGAAGAGATCTGAACTGTACACATCTGTACTCTACAGTGCGCAGTGGGGAGCATTCTGCAGGGTACAGAAACCACACTGCGGCAGACAGGAAGGCTCTACTACGGGGCGTCAATGCATCTCCGGCACCACCAAGGGTACATATACAGAAAGCTGCCAGAAAAGGGCCAGTAACATCATGAAGCATCCCACCCGCCCTGCTCACGGACTGTTTGTCCACTCCCATCGGGCCACACGGCATCCACATCTTTCCCCAAGCGGTAAGGCTGATCAACACCTCCACCCACTAACCCTCCCCATCACACCCCCAACCACCGGTACTTTATCATTTCCTGTCAGTCATCTTATGTACAGGCACTTCTGTGCTCAGAGTCACTTTATGGACATACAGTCAATGGATACATATCAGTGTTTTTAAAATGATTGTGTTCTTTATCATTTTGTGTGCTTTCTTTTGTGTTGAATCGGATCCGGAGTAACATTTATTTTGTTCTCCTTTACAGTTCAGCAGTGGAAATGACACTGAACAACCTTGAAATGGGCGCAGTGCTCTGGACTAAAATATTTAATAACATTTGCAAAGGAGTGTTTTTTTTGTAGATCAGATTACTCGGTTCTTCCTTTTTAGACATCCCTGTTGAATCCGTCAATGACTTGGTGCAATCTAGTTCAAGGGTCGCCCGCCTGTAGACAAAGAAAGGTGTCTCCCAGACCAGAAACTATCCTCCCTTCACGTGCACATTCACCCACTTCCAGCAGGGGGCACTGGCTAGCAATCAAATTCAATGCTTGTGCCTGATTTTCCTGTCACAGGAGTAGTGGGCACAGAATCATGCCATTCTACCTCAACGACTGCAGCAGCAAAGTCCCAATGAAACCGTAAAACTTGGAACATTACCAGTCTGCATGTTTAAACTTCTGATGAATAAGCTTTGGCTCTGGATATTTGCTGCATGCGTATCTCCAGCATTTTCTGTCTTTATTCCTGAATAAATTCATTTAGCTTCAGATGAATGGGACAAGTATTTTTGCGCGTATACACACGTGATCATTTATAGCAACAAACACTTCTTTTTTTGTTTATTTCTTCAAACAGCAGCATATATGTTTGGTAACATCCAAGGCAGCTTTCTCTAAATTCATCTCACTACATATCTGAATCCAGTCCCAAATCCCCTTTTTTTTATTATATATGTGCTACAAACACTCATTTCGTCTGAAGGTCAAAGTTGTCAAGACTTGGGCCAGTTGTCACGCGTTTAACCTTGGACTGTTGTGGTTGGCGGGAGAGAAGCTATCAACAATTTCAAAACTAGGTTTCAAAGAAGGTATCATTCTCGGACTATGGGCTGACATTTACTAGTGATCTTGTTGATGGTGTGATTACAACTTGACCCACCTGTGATGATACTGCTCACTGAGAAAAATAGAGAATTGTCCAAAAGGAAAGGGAAACTAGGATACAAGATGTATCCATGTACCTGCCATTCTCTGGACTCAATTCTCCATCTTTTGGTAATTTGTGTTTTCTTTCTCTCTGTGTCAGAACAACCCATTTCTGCACGTCATCATTTCGTTTTTTTCTTACTCTGTTTAGTTAGGCATGCTGGGTATGTTCCACTGCTTTATTTATAACATGTTACAAGACAAAAAAAGTAAGCGCGCTTAAAGTTAGATTCAACTTCTCAGAGTCATCCCCATCCACTAACTTGTTTTTTTCTCTTTTTTCCCAGTTGTGTGAAGGGTTCCAGACTGGAGGCACTAACTATTTTCTATTTTTATACCAGGTATCCCAGTATTTCTAGCTAGCAGAAGTCACAAAGTTGGGGTTTTCTCCAATAAGCTCTGTACAAGATACTCGATGCATTGTGACCACTGCTCACTGAGCAGCCAGTGTGCACCCAGTACAGACTTTTCTGACAGTGGTGAACTGCGTTTGCTTTGGACTGAGTGACATTGAGCTTCTCATGTTGTTGGAACTGCACACATCCTGACAAGTGAAGATTATTCCTCCTCTTGCTTGTCCTTTTCATCTTCTGCTGATTGGCATCTGCTGTGTGATGGTGTGGTTTATTTGCCATTGAAAGCGGCTTCCCTCGTGTTGATTGTGATTAGTCAGTTTAAAAACTGCAGCTGCTCTTCCCATTGGTTGGCTTGAGCGCCTGGTGTCCAGTTTCAAACACCTTGGGGGTATAAAGATTAACAAGTGTGAAAGGTTCCCTCTCTTTCCCTTTGTTCCCAGAACTGCCAGGAAGGTATGCTCCATGCGCTTTTAACTAAGTGTCTGTTTGTTGAATATTTAGTTCTGTAGTTTGTGTAACTCGGGTGAACTTAAATGTTTGGACAAATGTTTTACTGTTTGTAAATACATGATTAATAGTTAGAGTTACAGAATACACATAGACTAAGATGTTAACTGTCCTGTGCTATCACCAGTGGGATCATCAGTTGATCTGCCACCTGTCTTCAGGAGCTTCGGCCCGCTTATGATCAAGACTCCCTCGAGGTGGTGGGCCAGCAGTGCTAAAGCACCACCTCCCACTGGTGAGCTTAAAAACTTGGCATCTGCCTCTATCAGAGTTGTTGGTCACTTCCATCCAACAGACAGTCTGCTCTTCAGGTGTCTATGCAACTACTGAAGGGTTTGCAAGATATGTATACACTGTCTGACTATCTGCCCCTCTGGACATACTTGGTCCACACCCATGCTGATCCTTTCTCTGCTGCCTCAGCTACAGCCCTGCTGGTTGACTTGATCTCTCTTCTAGTGAAGCCAAGGTCACGCAGCCACTTCTGGAGAGTGAATGTAGCCTACTTCGAATGGATAGCATGAGACCTTCCACCCTCTGTCTCTGCACTCTGATCTTAATTCTGCACGCTTGGTTAACTTGCGCTCATGGGCTTCATCAATGTTGTCTTCCCAGGGGACTGTGACTTCACCAATAACCACTTCTCTACTGGTGTCAGACCATACGATTATATCTGGACGCAATGTGGTGAAAGCTATTTGCTCCGGGAAACTGCCTTTCCCGTGCAGGTCAGCCTTGACACACCAATCATTGGCTGAAGAAAGTATGCTTGATCGTGAGCCTATGCTGTACACCCTCAACTTGGAGCCTTCTTTCACAAATGATATGCGATGTTCTGTGCAGCATGGGGCATGAGATAAGTTGTGCTGCAGTACTCTCAGCTCAACCGCTTCTGTTACAACTTTGAGAATGTTGTTATGTCTCCGAGTGTACATGCCGCTGGAAAGATTGACTCTGCACGCACTCAAGATATGTTGAAGTGTTCCCTTCTCGCCACAAGCAGCACACCTGTCTGTCTTATCTTCATACCAGGTGCTGAGGTTGGCAGGTGTTGGGAGCAGATCGTACGCTGCTCTGCATAGAAAAGAAATGCGGAGCGGTTCCATCTGCCACAGAACATTCCAAGATAGGTGTCGTTGTTCAACACTTTCCCACCAGGTTCAAGCCCCTTGTTTGGCCAGGCCAGCTGTTTTAGTTAACCCCTTCTCCTCTTCTACCTCTCGTATTTCTTGTGTTACAAACTCACGCGCTCCTTACCTGTAGAAGATGACCACCACTTGTGGGTTGTCCATCCAAGTCCCTGGTGACCTAGATGGATAGACCCAACCATCTCCTTGTGCTTCAATCTAGACTCAGCCTCATCAACTGCTACACGGGCTGACCACTTCCTGCCTGATCTCACATCCGGCTGGGTGTTCTTGACGACAGGGTCTTTTGAATCTCGAAGAATCAAGAATGATCTTACCTTGGCTACCTTGACCTCTTCAACAAGGGATTGCACTGGGATGGTAAGCTTTGTCTGGCTACTGTGGATTGCAACATTGGTGAGGCTGCTGGGTACTCCAAGCCACTTCTTCACATACTTGTTGATCTTCCGTTCCATTGCCTCAACATGGGACATTGCCACTCCATAGACAGTTAGTGGCCACATTATCCGTGGCATCAGTCCGTGCTGCAAGCACCACAACTTCAACTTGCCAGGCAAGCCACACTTGTCAACAGACATCAAACCTCTGCTGATCTGTTCTCCTGAACCCTCTTGGCGTCTCTCAGCTCCTCTGTGTACCATCGCCCGAGGCTCTTCACTGGTTGGTCCTGAATGGATGTAATCTCCTCTCCACAAAGGGTGAAATGAAAGTCAACCAGCTTTCCTCTCCTAAGAACAAGGCTCTTGGTCTTGAACTTCATTCTTCCCCAATCCATTAGCTCCTCGAGTCTAGATAGTACATTTTCCACTGTGCTGGGACCCAAAAGGGCGAGATCATCCATGAACGCTCGTATTGGTGGTAACTCCTCTCCGCCATCAAGTGCGACACCTGGTCCCACTGATTCTGCAGCCCTCACAATGACCTTCATGGCTAACACAAAAAGGATGGGTGAAATTGCATATCCCATTGGGATTCCAGCATCCAAGCTCTGCCACCTAGTTGTAAACTGCTGAGTGGCAAACCTCATCCGGAAATCGTTGTAGTACTGCATAACAGAGTTACTCACCTTAGCAGGAATCCACAGGAATTCCATCGCAAACTCAATCAGGACATGGGGATGTTACGAGAATACACATAAAATTAAGATGTTTGCTGGCCTGGGCTAGCATCAGTGGCATCAGCAGTTGGTCTGCCACCTGCCCTCAGGGGAAGGAGAGATAAGGAACAATGGAGCAGCGTCTGGGGATGTGTAATGAGGGGATGTGGGAGGAAGAGCTGTCTGGAGCGGCTCCCCCCTTTGAACCCTGAACTGTTTGAAGTGATGGACAGGCGATACCCCAGCAGGGGGATAAAAAGGGACAGGTTCGCTAAGACGACACACGCCACCCGAGGTAACGAGACCCTGGAAGCGGTACGCTTCTCACGAGTGGGTGGAAAGGTACGATCAGCGGGAACCCGGTGTGTGTCCGCCCTTGCCTGGGTGCCGGGTTCACTGCAGAGGATCGACCGCATCTGGAGGAGGGGTCACAGTCGGTGACCTCAGGTGACATCACCAAGGACCTGCCCAAATGCTGTTTGTGAGCCATCTCGCTGGTCTGTGAGCCATCTTGCTGGTCTGTGAGTGAAGCCGTTCTGAATGATGAGTTGTTCCTATTCTATCTCTCTCTTCCCCCACGTTGTCCACCGCCATGGCAACGATTACTGCGAACTGAACTACTAAACTGGACTGAACTTTGAGTCATTTTGAAATTGGTCATTTACCCCTAGACAACGATAGAGCTTGATTGATGCTGTTATCTTAATTCTGTGCACATGTGTGTTTATCATCACTGAACTGTTGCATTTATTATCCTTTCGATTACTGTGTTGCTTGTTTCTTTAATAAAACTTTCTTAGTTCTAGTACTCCAGACTCCAACTGAGTGATCCATTTCTGCTGGTTTGGCAACCCAGTTACGGGGTACGTAACAGGGAACAGAACCATACGCATTTGCCAGATCAAGCCAAACTACAGCCAGATTTCTTTTCAACCTTTTTGACTCCTGGATAGTATGCCATATCATACTAGTATGTTCAAGGCATCCCGGGAAGCCTGGTATTCCTGCTTTCTGCACAGATGTGTTTACCAATCCATTCTCTATCACAAATGAAGATATTCTTTCTGCCAGAATGCTAAACATAATCTTCCCCTCTACATTCAGGAGTGAAATTGGTCGGAACTAATTCAATGTAGTAGAATTCTCTTCCTTTGGGATGTACACTCCTTCAGCCTCACTCCATGACAAAGGAACAACACCTTGTCTCCACACCACCTTTAACAATCTCCACAAGTATTTCCTCAGTTCTTCAGACTTCCTGAACACCTTATACGACACAGAGATAGCTTGTCAGCTAATGAAGGTACAGCAATTAGAGGCTGCATGGTGTGCCAACTGACAGCCCAATCCTGTTAAGGTTCGAACTTTAATGCGGCAGGGCAGCTGGGGTTGGGAATGTCGGGCTGGATGATGAAACTGAGGGAGGGAGCATAGTGTGGACCCTTCAGTTTATCCTTTGAAATGATCGCCCTCCTCCCTGTGTATCCAAAACAGTACGAGCCAGGCCAGTAATCAGGTGTGGCATCCTCACAGGGAAGGGGTCATTTGACCTGCATCACTCTTCCCTGTAAATAGTGTGCATGATTTGAATGTGGAGAAATGTGTGAGGTGTGGCCACATGTCTCAATTTGCCCGTCTGTTTTTGAGGGGGTTTTGCCTTTAAGACAGTGTGAATGTGTTAGCCTCCTCCCAGATGTTTTTTTCTTTTCACTTCTTCTCTGATATGTATGCTTTTCCCTGTGGGAATTAACTGTTTGTCTTAAGTCTTGCTGTTCCATGCAGTGTTTGCGGATGACATGAAGCTGGGTGGCAGTGTTAGCAGTGAGGAGGATGCTAAGAGGATGCAGGGTGACTTGGATAGGTTGGGTGAGTGGGCAAATTCATGGCAGATGCAATTTAATGTGGATAAATGTGAAGTTATCCACTTTGGTGGCAAAAATAGGAAAACAGATTATTATCTGAATGGTGGCCGATTAGGAAAAGGGGAGGTGCAACGAGACCTGGGTGTCATTATACACCAGTCATTGAAAGTGGGCATGCAGGTACAGCAGGCGGTGAAAAAGGCGAATGGTATGCTGGCATTTATAGCGAGAGGATTCGAGTACAGGAGCAGGGAGGTACTACTGCAGTTGTACAAGGCCTTGGTGAGACCACACCTGGAGTATTGTGTGCAGTTTTGGTCCCCTAATCTGAGGAAAGACATCTTTGCCATAGAGGGAGTACAAAGAAGGTTCACTAGATTGATTCCTGGGATGGCAGGACTTTCATATGAAGAAAGACTGGATGAACTGGGCTTGTACTCGTTGGAATTTAGAAGATTGAGGGGGGATCTGATTGAAACGTATAAGATCCTAAAGGGATTGGACAGGCTAGATGCAGGAAGATTGTTCCCGATGTTGGGGAAGTCCAGAACGAGGGGTCACAGTTTGAGGATAGAGGGGAAGCCTTTTAGGACCGAGATTAGGAAAAACTTCTTCACACAGAGAGTGGTGAATCTGTGGAATTCTCTGCCACAGCAAACTGTTGAGGCCAGTTCATTGGCTATGTTTAAGAGGGAGTTAGATATGGCCCTTGTGGCTACAGGGGTCAGGGGGTATGGAGGGAAGGCTGGGGCGGGGTTCTGAGTTGGATGATCAGCCATGATCATAATAAATGGCGGTGCAGGCTCGAAGGGCCGAATGGCCTACTCCTGCACCTATTTTCTATGTTTCTATGTTTCTATGCAAAGTTTTAAAGAAGAGAAGTACAAGACTTGGGTTTTTATTTCTTGTGCTTCTAATCTGTTACTTTGCTTCTTGCATTTCAAATTTGCAGCTTATTTGATTTTTGTGTTTCTAAGTTGTTACTTATTTGTTTCTTGTGAGTTTAGTCTGTTACTTTGTTCCTTGTGGTTTGGATCTGTTCCTTGTTTCCCATGCAATCAGTTTTTGGGGAAAACTCACATTTCACACTGGCCATAGGAAATTTGAGTTGATGGGGTAGAAATTTGGGCAACTTTATTCTGGATATGAGATGTCCACATTCCGGAGGGGCATAAACATTTGGGGAGCAATTCTAGATGTTTGTTGTTTTGTTTCTATATGGCCAGTGACTAATCAGGAACAGGTGCATTACAGAACGGCAAGGGGGTGGATGCTGACTTGTGGTTGGAGATTCTGTGATACATTCCTGGGGATGCTGTTTGAACTTGCACGCTGGACAAGTGGGTCAGATTGCTGCACTTACATGAAGACTCCTTGCTACATGGTGGAAGGGATGCCACTGATACCGATCCCTTTTGATGACAAGGAAAAAGACTTTTGTGTTAAAATATCTAGCTTCTTGGGTTTTGGCATTCTGCTTTGGAGGGAGCTGGGAGGGAGCAGTGTACTCCAACCAGCCTTGACACATATTATGGTAGCCACCATAAGGGACTCGTGCGTGAAGTGCCAGTGAAGTCACTTCTTTAAGGACCGGTACTTTTCTTCGTAGCATTTGTTCAATTGAAGGTCCTGGCTCTTAAAGCGATTCTCCTACCTGACAGAATATTGGTGTAGGTGGTATGATAAGCACAGGCACAAGATGGGTGGCAAGTGTGAGCAGGAAGAGTACCCTGCGATGGCTGGGTCTTAGCTAAATGGTGTTGTGAAGGTGCCCACTTGCTGGACACTGAATGGCACTTACTGGATATGCAGTTCCCAGGCGTACCCGCAGCCCGATGAACACCTTGTCCACGCCAGTTGGCGTTGTAAGATGGCTATTACAGAGGACGTAAGGTTTTGGATGATAGCCTTTCCCAGCATGGTCCTGGGAACTGATATTGATGGCCTTAGGGTACCTGCTCACAAAGAAAGGTGGCACTTGTACTGCTGTTGGTCAAGAATCCCGCACCGACATTCCTGGTGAGTTGGGGAGCATCACTCACCTGTCAGTGTAGATGATCGGTGGGGGATCAGCACATTGGCTATTACTCTCCAGAGGAGGGCTGGTGGACTACTGTAGTACACTGGGGGTGACTGTTCAGTTTACAGTTCTGGGTATTGTATTTGTGTTTTAGATGTAGCTTAGGGAGTTCTTGGTTCTTGATCCTCCAAAATATTCCGCATGGAGCTTAAACATGGAGTTCGCGAGGGTGATATTAGTCTGAGTGTCCAATTGTCACGGAGTCGCAACTTTTGAGGGGTTGTGGTTTGTGTGGGGGTGTGGCTTATTTGCTGTTGCAAGCTGCTTCCGTCATGTTGATTGTGATTGGTCAGTTTAAAAACTGCAGCTGCTCTTCCTATTGGTTGGCGTGAATGCCGTGAGACATCATATCCAGTTTCAAACATCTCAGGGGTATAAAGAGTAACATGCCCGAAAGATTCGCTCTCTTTCCCTTTGTCCCCAGAAGTGCTGGAAAGGTATGCTGTGCGTGCTTTTAACTAAGTACCTGTTTAGAAACATAGAAAACCTAGAGCACAATACAGGCCCTTTTGCCCACAAGGCTGTGCCGAACATATACGTACTTCAGAAATTACCTCAGGTTACCCATTGCCCGCTATTTTCCTAAGCTCCATGTACCTTTCCAGGACTCGATAGGGTCTCTTAAAAGACCCTATCATATCCGCCTCCACCACCGTCACCGGCAGCCCGTTCCACCCACTCACCACTCTCTGCGTAAAAAAAAAACTTGCCCCTGACATCTCCTCTGTACCTCCTTCCAAGCACTTTAAAACTGTGCCCTCTCATGCTAGCCATTTCAGCCCTGGGAAAGAGCCTCTGACTAGCCACGCATTCAATGCCTGTCATCATCCTATACACCTCTATCAGGTCACCCCTCATCCTCTGCCACTCCAAGGAGAAAAGGCCGAGTTCACTCAACCTATTCTCATAAAGCATGCTCCCCAATCCAGGCAACATCCTTGTAAATCTCCCCTGCACCCTTTCTATAGTTTCCAATTCCTTCCTGTAGTGAGGTGACCAGAACTTAGCACAGTACTCCAAGTGGGGTCTGACCAGGGTCCTGTATAGCTGTAACAGTACCTCTCGGCTCAATCCCACGGTTGATGAAGGCCAATGCACCATATGCCCTCTTAACCAGAGTCAACCTGCACAGCAGCTTTTGAGTGTTCTATGGACTGGGACCCCAAGATCCCTCTGATCCTCCTCATTGCCAAGAGTCTTACCATTAATACTATATTCTGCCATATTTGACCTACCAAAATGAACCATCTCACACTTAGCTGGGTTGAACTTCATCTGCCACTTCTCAGCCTAATTTTGCATCCTATCGATGTCCCACTGTAACCTCTGATAGCCCTCCACACTATCTACAACACTTCAAACCTCAAACCTCAGTGTCATTAGTAAATTTACTAACCCATCCCTCCACTTCCTCATCCAGGTCATTTATAAAAATCATGGAGGATCTGTCCCAGAACAGATCCCTGAGGCACACCACTGGTCACTGACCACCATGCAGAACGGTAATCTATGCATGGAGCTGAAAGAGATGGGGGAGATCTTAAACAGACGTTTTGCATCTCTACTTACTCAGGACATGGGCAGAGTCTATAGAAGTGAGGCAAAGCAGCAGTGAGGTCACAGACCCTATACCGATCACAGAGGAGGCGTTTGCTATCTTGAGGCAAATTAGGATGGGTAAATCCCCAGGGCCAGACAAGATTCCCTCAGACCCTATGGGAGGCAAATGCAGAAATTGCAGGGGCCCTAGCAGATACTTAAAACATCCTTAGCTCTGGGTGAATGCTGGAGAATTACAGTTTAACTAGCGTTGATACGTTTTTTAAGAAAGGCTCTAAGAATAAGCAGAAAATTATAGGTCAGCGAGCCTGATACCAGTAGTGGGTGGGTTATTAGAAGGGATTGGATATTTAGTATTTGGATGGACAGGGACTAATTAGAGATAGCCAACATGACTTCGTGCATGGTAGGTCGTGTCTAACCCATCCAATAGAGTTTTTTAGAGCAAGTTACCAGGAAAGTTAATCAAGGCAGGGCAGTGGTTGCTGTTTCCATGAACTTCAGCAAACCCTTTGAAAAGGTCCCACATGGGAGGTTGGTCAAGAAGGTTCAGTCACTTGGTATTCAAGATGAGGCAGTAAATTGGATTAGACATTGGCTTCGTGGGAGAAGTCAGAGAGTGGTAGTAGATGGTTGCCTCTGACGGGAGGCCTGTGCCTAGTGACGTACCGTAGGGATCAGTGCTGGGCCTATTGTTGTTTGTCATCTATATCAACAACCTGGATAACATGGTAAACTAGATCAGCAAATTTTCAGATGACACAAAGATAGAGGGTGCAGTGGACAGCAAGGAAGACTATCAAAATTTGTGGGGGGATCTGGACCAACTGGAAAATAGCAGATGGAATTTAATGCAGACCAGTGTGAAGTGTTGCTCTTTGGGAGTACAAACCAAAGTAGGACTTGTATGGTGAGTGGTAGGTCACTGAGCAGTGCGATAGAACAGAGGGATCAGGGAATACAGAAAGTGGCATCACAGGTAGGTAGGGTTGTTAAGAAACCTTTTGGCACATTGGCCTTCCTAGATCAAAGTACTGAGTGGAGGAGTTGGGATATTATGTTGAAGATGTATTAGAAGAATGAGGGGAGATTTGATAGACATACACAAAATTATTAGGGGCATAGATAGGGTAAATGCAATCAGGCTTTTTCGACTAAGATTGGGTGAGACTAGAACTAGTGTCATAGGTTAAGAGTGAAAGCTGAAAAGTTTAAGGGGAGCCTCGTCACTCAAGAGGGTGGCAAGAGCATGGAATGAGCTGCCAGTGGAGATGATGGATGAGGTTTTGATTACAACATGTAAGAGAATTCTGGATAGGTACATGGATCGGAGTGTTATGGAGGGCTACGTCCAGGTGCAGGTCAATAAGACTCATAAGATTAATAGCTCATGGAATAGATAGGCCTGTTTCTGTGCTGTCGTGTTCTGTGACTCCATGACCAATGTAGGAGTCATTAGATACAGAGCAGGAAGATAACCCAGTAGGTTGGGCTGGGCATGTCCTCCACTCCTGAAAAGAGAAGACTAAGATGACCTCCTGTAATATTACAGATGGACAACTGATTCAGTCCAAGTTACTTTAAATTGTACAATTGAGTTCAGAAGGTGCAACATGCTCAGAAGAAAAACAAGGTGCCTTTGTATGTCCTCTTTGTGACAGTACCGGAGGTCAGCAATGGGAGTGGGATGGAGAATTAAAGTGGCAAGGAACGGGAAGCTCAGGGTCTCCCAATCTGTGTTTGGTTTCTCCAGTGTAGTTGAGGTCACATTATAAAGACAGAATTCACTAATTGTTAGATTGGGAGAATTGCAAGTGAATAGTTGCCTCAGCTGTAAAGACCATGTGGGTCCCCGAGTGGTGGGAAGAGGTGGAACAACAGGTGTCACATCACCTGCGGTTGTAAGGGAAGATACTGAATATTGTTTTATATTCAGTATTTGTTGCCATGGACGGCAGCGGAGGCCAAGTCATTGGGTGTATTTAAGGCAGAGATTGATAGGTATCTGAGTAGCCCGGGCATCAAAGGTTATGGTGAGAAGGCGGGGGAGTGGGACTAAATGGGAGAATGGAACAGCTCATGATAAAATGGCGGAGCAGACTCGATGGGCTGAATGGCTGACTTCTGCTCCTTTGTCTTATGGTCTTACCAGGTAGTTTTGGGTTCTGGCATACCTGTCCATTTATTATTCAGTAAATAACAAATTGGCAGCCGTGGTTGACAGCTCATCTAGAAAAAAACTCTGATCTCAAACCTCCGCTGCCTTGTGGCTATACCCACTCATGAGGAAGGCTTCAGGAGTAAACCCGGAAGAAAAATATGGTGCTGGAGTCCCTAAGGCAGTCCTACGTTGAGTTCAACATTGACTGGCAACTCCTGCGATGCTGCTGGTGCAATATTGTATCAATCTGTATCAGAAGTGGAGAGAGTGAGCAGCCTCGAGTTCCTGGGTGTCAAGATCAGAGGGTCTAACCTGGTCCCAACATATCGATGTGGTCATAAAGAAGGCAGGATAGCAGCTACATTAGGAGTTTGAAGAGATTTAGCATGTCAACAAATACACTCAAAAACTTCTATAGATGTACTGTGAAGAGCACTCTGACAGGCTGCATCACTGTCTGATATGGAGGGGTTACTGCACAGGACCGAAAGAAGCTGCAGAAGATTGTAAATCTAGTCAGCTCCATCTTGGGTACTAGCCTACAAAGTACCCAGGACATCTTCAGGGAGCCGTTTCTCAGAAAGGCAGTGTCCATTATTAAGGACCTCCAGCACCCAGGGCATGCCCTTCACTCAACTGTTACCATCAGGTAGGAGATACAGAAGCCTGAAGGCACACACTCAGCAATTCAGGAACAGCTTCTTCCCCTCTGCCATCTGATTCCTAAATGGACATTGAAGCTATGGACACTACCTCACTTTTTAAAAAAATATGCAGTATTTTGGTTTTTGCACATTTTTAAAGAATCTATTCAATATACGTAATCGATTTACTTGTTTATTTATTATGTTTTATTTTATTTATTTTCTCTCTGCTAGATTATTTATTGCATTGAACTGCTGCTGGTAAGTTAACAAATTTCATGTCACATGCCAGTGATAATAAACCTGATTCTGATCTCTGTCGTTCCTTTGGATTCATCGGCCGCGTGGAGAGGGGGAGCCTGTTACATGGGCAACACTGGCTTGCATATCCACTGACAATATAAACAACTAGGAAGCAACAACCATGGTCGATCCCAAACAATGGAGGGCCTATCAGTACAAACACACAAAACAATATCCATCTTGGACAGTTGTTTAAAAAATACAGTAAGAAAATTTATTTGGGCATTTACAAACAGTAGGTCCTGGCCAAGCAAATTAAAGTTTCAGAAGCTTCTAAATGAGATGTACAAGAGTTTCCATTACTCAAAGCCTAGGCTCTTAGGCAGCTATTTGAGAAATGTAAAAGACAAGCAACACTACCCCCCCCCACCCCCATCTGACCAGCACCATCTCTCCCCTTCACAGCATTCGCTCAGTACTTTGTATAACAGCAGATGTGGACGATATAAAGTATCCGGAACTCAGTGAGTATCCCTTTCGCCACAATTCTACACTTGCATTAATGGAAGGAAGGAACGTGGAAGAGAAGTCAAGTAGCAGGATTTGCTAATGTGTTGCCAGAGCATCAGCTGGGGGGGGGGGAAGTCCAACTTTGTTTCTGTAAATACTAAGTGATTTACCAGCAGTGGGGTGCTGTAATTAATCTGCTTATTAATGTACTAGGCACTGAGGAAACACGGCACTAGGTCAGTTGACGTTTTGTTGTAAACAGGTCTTCTACCTTCTCTTCTGAAGGTGCTGAGCCATATCTGATAACACCTCGACAGCATTAATTCTTCAGTGCCTTATGCAGGTATGTGTCTTCTGTAGGCCTGGAATCATTAGAATTAAGAGGCTATTTCATTATGTGAACCAACACAGCCAAATATATGTTCTTTAAAAGGACAGAGAGAGAGACACACACAGAATCTCTATCACCTCTACCAGTAAAAATTTTTTAAAAAGAGACAAAGGCAGTTTTGCATTTCTCTTCTGGAGTTGGAATATGAGGCCAAAGGCAGTGCAACTTTGATTATGATTAGGTAACCATGGCACTGGTTCAAGAAGCTATTCAAGAGGGGAAAAAGAGTAAGAGAAATGTAGTTGTAATTGGGGAGAACACAGTCAGATGAATATTCAATTTTCTGTTGCTAGGATTAAGAGCCTGTTACGAGAATACACATAAAATTAAGATGTTTGCTGGCCTGGGCTAGCATCAGTGGCATCAGCAGTTGGTCTGCCACCTGCCCTCAGGGGAAGGAGAGATAAGGAACAATGGAGCAGCGTCTGGAGATGTGTAATGAAGGGATGTGGGAGGAAGAGCTGTCTGGAGCGGCTCCCCCCTTTGAACCCTGAACTGTTTGAAGTGAGGGACAGGCGATACCCCAGCAGGGGGATAAAAAGGGACAGGTTCGCTAAGACAGACACACGCCACCCGAGGTAACGAGACCCTGGAAGCGGTACGCTTCTCACGAGTGGGTGAGAAGTGCCAGACAACGACCAGGGTGGAAAGGTACGATCAGCGGGAACCCGGTGTGTGTCCGCCCTTGCCTGGGTGCCGGGTTCACTGCAGAGGATCGACCGCATCTGGAGGAGGGGTCACAGTCGGTGACCTCAGGTGACATCACCAAGGACCCGCCCAAATGCTGTTTGTGAGCCATCTCGCTGGTCTGTGAGTGAAGCTGTGCTGAATGATGAGTTGTTCCTATTCTATGTCTCTCTTCCCCACCTTGTCCATCGCCATGACAACGATTACTGCGAACTGAACTACAAACTGGACTGAACTTTGAGTCATTTTGAAATTGGTCATTTACCCCCAGACAACGATAGAGCTTGATTGATGCTGTTATCTTAATTCTGTGCACATGTGCGTTTATCATCGCTGAACTGTTGCATTTATTATCCTTTCGATTAATGTGTTGCTTGTTTCTTTACTAAAACTTTCTTAGTTCTAGTACTCCAGACTCCAACTGAGTGATCCATTTCTGCTGGTTTGGCAACCCAGTTACGGGGTACGTAACAAGCCCAAAAGGCTGAGTGTCTGTCTGGTGCCTGGGTTCGGGTCATCTTAGCTGACATACACAGGAATTTGGAATGGGAGCAGAAAGATCCAGTTGTTGTGATCCTTGTGGGTACCAATGACATAAGAAGACCAAGGAGAGAGATACTTGTTGAGGAGAAGGAACTAAATTAAAATGCAGAACGAAAATGGTAATAATCTATTGATTGCTACCTGAGCCACCTGAAACTGACAAAGGATCATTAGGAGAGTTAAATGTGTGGTGAACGGTTGGTGTGAGAGAGGTGGGCTTGAATTCTTGGGATGGTGGCACTAGTACTGCAGAAGGAGGGAGCTGTTCCAGTGGGTTGGCCTCCACCCTGTCCATAGCCTCAGCTGAACAATTTGCCAGGACCCTGTATACACTCCAGTCTAAATAGTAGCCAGAATATTGGTACAAATTACAACAGCACATAGAAAAGGCATGCAAGAAAGTCAATGTTACAGCAGTCATGGGGATTAAAATATGTAGGCAGATTGGGAAAGTCAGGTTGGTGCTGGATCCCAAGGGAAGGAATTTGCAGAATGCCTATGAGATGGCTGTTTAGAACAGCTTGTATTTGAGCCCAATAGGAGAACAGTAAATCTGGATTGGGTGTTACATAATGATCCAGATTTGATTAGGGAGCTTAAGGTAAAGGAGACAGTGATGATAACATGAATTCACCTTGCAGTTTGAGATGGAAAAGCTAAAACTGGATGCATCAATATTACAGTGGAGTACAGGAAATTACAGGGGCGTGAGAGAGGAGCTGGCCAAAGTTGATTGGAAGGGGACTTTAGTAGGGGTGACGGCAGAGCAGCAGTGGCTGGGGTTTCTGGGGAAAATTCGGAAGGGGCACCAAAGATACATCAGAAAGATGAAGTAGTATTTTAAAGGGAGGACAAGGTATCTGAGGCTGTTTGACTTCCTTCACAGTATAAAAGTAAAACAGAGGGCATATAATATAGCAAAATATAGTGGGAAGTTAGAGGACTGGACAGCTTTTAAAAACCACCAGAAGGCAACTTAAAAAGACATGAGAAAAGATGAAATATGAAGGTAATAATACAAAAGAAGATACCAAAAGTTTTTTCAGCTATATAAACAGTAAAAGAGGCGAAAGAGGATATTGGTCTGCTGGAAAATGATGCTGGAGAGGTTGTAATGGGGAACAAAGAAGTGGCAGATGAAGTGAATAATTATTTTGCATTAAGTCTTCACTGTGGAAGACATGAGCCACAAATGAGCAATTCAAGAATGTCAGTAGTTGCTGTTACTCAGGAGATGATGTTTGGGAAGCTGAGAGGTCTGAAGGTAGATGAGTCATCTGGAACAGATGGACTACATCCCAGGAGTCTGAAAGAGATAGCTGAAGAGATCGTGAAGGCATTAGTAGTGATCTTTTAAGAATCACTGGAGTCTGGAAATGGTTATAGAGGACTGGAAAATCACAACTGTCACTCCACACGTTAGGAAAGGAGGGAGGCAAAAGGCAGGAAATCATAGGCCAGTTAGCCTTACTTCAGTGGTTGGCAAGATGTTAGAGTCCATTAATAAGGATGAGGTTTCAGGGTATTTGGAGGCACATGATAAAATAGACCGAAATCAGCATGGTTTCCTTAAAGGGAAAACTTGTCTCACAAATCTGTTGGAATTCTTTAAGGAAGTAATAGGCAGGATAAACAAGGAGAATCAGTGGATGTTGTTCACTTGGATTTTGAGAAGGTTCCACATTCTTGAGCCCATGGTATTACAGAAAAGCAACTAGCATTGACAGAAGTTTGGCTGACTAGGAGGAGGCAAAGAGTGGGGATAAAAGGGGTCTTTTCTGGTTGGCTTCCAGTGACAGCATTCTGCAGGGCTTGGTGATGGGTCCGCTACTTTTATATGTTAATGATATGACGAGAGAATTGATGGCTTTAGGGCCAAGTTTGCGGATGATACACAGATAGGTGGAAGGACACTTAGCGTTGAGAAAGCAGTAAGTCTGCAGAAGGACTTCGGTAGATTAGGAAAATGGGCAAAGAAGTGGCAGATGGGATGCAATGTAGAAAAGTGTTTTGTCATGCCGAAAGAATAAAAGCGGAAACTAGTTTCTAAATGGGGAGTAGATTACAAAATTGCAAATGTACATGGATTTGATAGCCTGGTGCAGGATGTCTTAAGGTTAAATTGCAGGTTGAGTTAGTGGCAAGGAATGCAAATGCAATGGTAGCATTCAATTTGAGAGGACAAGAATATAACAGCAAGGATATAATAAGACATTGGTCAGACCACACTTACTGTATTGTGCCTGATATACTGTATAAGGAAGGACGTGCTGACAAAGGAGGTTTCTGAGAATGATCCCAACAACAGAAGTGTTAACATAAGAGGAGTATTTCATGGCTTTGAGCCCGTACACACTGGAGTTTAGAAAAATGAAGGGGATCTCACTCAATCCTATGGAATATTGAAAGGCCCAGATTAAACATGCTGAGGATGTTTCTAATAGTGAGGGAGTCTATGACATAAGGCTACAATCTCAGAGTAGGACATCAGAAAAGAGATGAGATGGAAGAGGCTGGCGAATCTGTGGAATTCATTGCCACAGATGGCTGTGGAGGCCAAGTCATTGTGTGTATTTAAAGTGGCGGTTGACAGGCTCTTAGTAAGAGTGTCAAAAGTTAGGGGAGAAGGTAGAACGGGGTTGAGAGGGATAATAAATCAGCCATGATGACATGCAAGAGCAGACTCAACAGGCCAAATGGTCTAATTCTGCTCCTATGTTTTATGATAATGAAATAACATTTGCTGCTTCTTTGGAAAATGACACTGCATCAGAAGATTCCAACTAGCAGTCATTGCTGCTGTTCGTGATTTTAATCACACTCAAGTCGTAAGTTTGACGGTCCGAGGAGATGTTTGACCCTTGTTTTTTAATTGGATTATTGCAATGCACTAAATGATGCAGATATTCTTTCTTGACGGAGAACCAATTGGAAGTAAAGAGTAGACAGAGATGGATTTGACAACCTCAAGGTTCTCATTTTGTTGGTGTATCATGGAACAAATCCGTAGTTTGAAGAGATACAGTTCAGCCCATTTACTCCCAGAAAGAGATTGCATGGAACAAGGAGGCACTGGATTCTAGTGTCAACATTGGAGAAGATGTCATGAGGACACCCGCATGGTTTGTTGCCTCCCGGGTGCCAGGGTCCGGGATGTCTCTGACCGGGTGCACGACATCCTGCTACGAGAGGGAAAGCAACCAGAAGTCGTGATACATGTTGGGACCAATGACATAGGCAGGAAGAGGGATGAGGTCCTGAAGTGTGAGTTTCGGGAATTAGGCAGAAGGCTGAAGAACAGGACCTCAAGGGTGACGTTCACAGGATTGCTGCCAGTGCTACGTGACAGAGATGGTAAGAATTGGAGGAGATGGCAGTTGAATGCATGGCAGAGGAGTTGGTGCAGGGAGCAGGGTTTTAGATTTTTGGATCATTGGGATCTCTTCTGGGGAAGGTGGGACCTGTACAGATTGGATGGGTTGCACCTGAACTCAAGGGGGAGCAATATCCTTGCAGGTAGGTTTGCTAGCATGGTTCGGGAGGGTTTAAACTAATTTGCGAGGGGGATGGGACCCAGAGCGATAGAGCAGTGAAAGCAGTGCATGGAGTAAAGCCAGATCTAACATACAGAGAGGCTTTGAGGAAAGAGAAGCAGAATAAACGGTGTAAAGACAGTAAGGTAGAAGGGCTGAAATGTGTGTACCTCAATGCAAGAAGCATCAGGAACAAAGGTGATGAACTGAGAGCTTGGATACATACATGGAATTATGATGTAGCGGTCATTACAGAACTTGGCTGGCACCAGGGCAGGAATGGATTCTCAATATTCCTGGATTTCAGTGCTTTAAAAGGGATAGAGAGGGCGGAAAAAGGGGAGGAGCGGTGGCATTACTGATCAGGGATACTATTACAGCTACAGAAAGGGTGGGTAATGTAGCAGGATCCTCTTTTGAGTCAATATGGGTGGAAGTCAGGAACAGGAAGGGAGCAGTTACTCTACTGGGGGTATTCTATAGGCCCCCTGGTAGCAGCAGAGATACAGAGGAGCAGATTGGGAGGCAGATTTTGGAAAGGTGAAAAAATAACAGGGTTGTTATCATGGGTGACTTTAACTTCCCTAATATTGATTGGTACCTGATTAGTTCCAAGGGTTTAGATGGGGCAGAATTTGTTAAGTGTGTCCAGGATCGATTCCTGTCACAGTATGTGGACAGGCTGACCAGGGGGAATGCCATACTAGATCTAGTACTAGGTAATGAACCGGGTCAGGTCACAGATCTCTCAGTGGGTGAGCATCTGGGGAACAGTGACCACCGCTCCCTGGCCTTTATAATTATCATGGAAAAGGACAGAATCAAAGAGGACAGGAAAATTTTTAACTGGGGAAAGGCAAATTATGAGGCTATAAGGCTAGAACTTGCAGATGTGAATTGGGATGATGTTTTTGCAGGGAAATGTACTATGGACACGTGGTTGATGTTTAGAGGTCTCTTGCGGGATGTAAGGGATAAATTTGTCCCGGTGAGGAAGATAAAGAATGTAGGGTGAAGGAACCATGGGTGACAAGTGAGGTGGAAAATCTAGTCAGGAGGAAGAAGGCAGCATACATGAGGTTTAGGAAGCAAGGATCAAATGGGTCTATTGAGAAATATAGGGAAGCAAGAAAGGAGCTTAAGAAGGGGCTGAGAAGAGCAGGAAGGGGGGCATGAGAAGGCCTTGGCGAGTAGGGTAAAGGAAAACCCCACAGCATTCTTCAATTATGTGAAGAAAAAAAGGATGACAGGAGTGAAGGTAGGACAGATTAGAGATAAAGGTGGGAAGATGTGCCTGGAGGCTGTGGAAGTGAGCGAGGTCCTCAATGAATACTTCTCTTCGGTATTCACCAATGAGAGGGAACTTGATGATGGTGAGGACAATATGAGTGAGGTTGATGTTCTGGAGCATGTTGATATTAAGGGAGAGGAGGTGTTGGAGTTGTTAAAATCCATTAGGACAGATAAGTCCCCAGGGCCTGACGGAATATTCCCCAGGCTGCTCCACGAGGCGAGAGAAGAGATTGCTGAGCCTCTGGCTAGGATCTTTATGTCCTTGTTGTCCATGGGAATGGTACCGGAGGATTGGAGAGAGGCAAATGTTGTTCCCTTGTTCAAAAAAGGTAGTAGGGATAGTCTGGGTAATTATAGACCAGTGAGCCTTACGTCTGTGGTGGGAAAGCTGTTGGAAAAGATTCTTAGATATAGGATCTATAGGCATTTAGAGAATCATGGTCTGATCAGGGACAGTCAGCATGGCTTTGTGAAGGGTAAAATCGTGTCTAACAAGCCTGATAGAGTTCTTTGAGGAGGTGACCAGGCATATAGATGAGGGTAGTGCAGTGGATGTGATCTATATGGATTTTAGTACGGCATTTGACAAGGTTCCACACGGTAGGCTTATTCAGAAAGTTAGAAGGCATGGGATCCAGGGAAGTTTGGCCAGGTGGATTCAGGATTGGCTTGCCTGCAGAAGGCAGAGGGTCGTGATGGAGGGAGTACATTCAGATTGGAGGACTGTGACTAGTGGTGTCCCACAAAGATCTGTTCTGGGACCTCTACTTTTCGTGATTTTTATTAACGACCTGGATGTGGGGGTAGAAGGGTGGGTTGGCAAGTTTGCAGACGACACAAAGGTTGGTGGTGTTGTAGATAGTGTAGAGGATTGTCAAAGATTGCAGAGAGACATTGATAGGATGCAGAAGTGGGCTGAGAAGTGGCAGATGGAGTTCAACCCAGAGAAGTGTGAGGTGGTACACTTTGGAAGGACAAACTCCAAGGCAGTGTACAAAGTAAATGGCAGGATACTTGGTAGTGTGGAGGAGCAGAGGGATCTCGGGGTACTTGTCCACAGATCCCTGAAAGTTGCCTCACAGGTGGATAGGGTAGTTAAGAAAGCTTTTGGGGTGTTAGCTTTCATAAGTCGAAGGATAGAGTTTAAGAGTCGCGATGTAATGATGCAGCTCTATAAAACTTTGGTTAGGCCACACTTGGAGTACTGTGTACAGTTCTGGTCACCTCACTATAGGAAGGATGTGGAAGCATTGGAAAGGGTACAGAGGAGATTTACCAGGATGCTGTCTGGTTTAGAGAGAATGGATTATGATCAGAGATTAAGGGAGCTAGGGCTTTACTCTTTGGAGAGAAGGAGGATGAGAGGAGACATGATGGAGGTGTACAAGATAATAAGAGGAATAGATAGAGTGGATAGCCAGCGCCTCTTCCCCAGGGCACCACTGCTCAACACAAGTGGACATGGCTTTAAGGTAAGGGGTGGGAAGTTCAAGGGGGATATGAGAGGAAGGTTTTTTACTCAGAGAGTGGTTGGTGCGTGGAATGCACTGCCTGAGTCAGTGGTGGAGGCAGATACACTAGTGAAGTTTAAGAGACTACTAGACAGGTATATGGAGGAATCTAAGGTGGGGGCTTATATGGGAGGCTGGGTTTGAGGGTCGGCACAACATTGTGGGCCGAAGGGCCTGTACTGTGCTGCACTATTCTATGAAATGGATATCTGCAAATTCAAGGCTTCCCCTAGTGAAAGGTGCCACCGTAGCATAACAGTTAGCTGGACACTACTACCGCTCGGGGTATTCGGGAGTTCAATTCTGGCACTGTTCCGTAAGGAGTCTATGTTTGTCCTCCCCATGAAATGTGTGGGTTTTCCCCAGATGCTCCGGTTTCCTCCCACGTACTGGGTAGCTTAACTGGTCATTGTAAATTGTCCTGTGTTAAGAGTTAATTGGGTTTGTTGGGTGTTACTGAGGTTGCGTGGCTTGAAGGGCCAGAAGTGTTTACTCTGTGCTTTACCACTAAAATAAAACAAATTCTACCAGAAATTCTTACTAAAACTTTAAAAAAAAGTTTCTAGTTGAAACTTCAAACTCCGTTCTAGTCTCAATAACATTGGCGGCAACAGAGCAGGTTGTGAGTTGGAAGCACTGTTCAAGTGGCTATGAGTCAGTATAGCTACCTATTTCAGGGACGATCCAGCACAGTAGTTACTTTCCACAGTGAAGAGGTTGAACGACATCCTCCCGAAGAGATATTTCCTTACTGAATGACACAAGCTCCCGCAATTCTTTATTTTCAAGCTTGAAAACAAAATTAAAGAACATGAGACATTGTATTTTATGTCATTTTCAAATCACTGAAGTCCCTCCACGTCCTCCT
Source organism: Mobula hypostoma (assembly GCF_963921235.1). Classification (NCBI taxonomy): domain Eukaryota; kingdom Metazoa; phylum Chordata; class Chondrichthyes; order Myliobatiformes; family Myliobatidae; genus Mobula; species Mobula hypostoma. Next base: position 118,292,435 of record NC_086099.1, on the reverse strand, counting down.
TTTCTTTTGTGTATTTCTGAAGGTGCAGCTCCTGCAAAGCAGGCTCTTACAGGTTGACAATATGGTAAACTGTCTGCCCCAACAGTGAATAACAGTGTCCTAACATATTCAACAAAGCAAAGCAGAAGGCTTATAGAGGTTGACAATACGGTAAACTGTCTGCCCCAACTGTTACATATTCAACAATAGTGCAACCTCAGTCAAGATGTACCAGCCACAACTCCTGCAAGAACTACGAGGGGTGATCGATAAGTTCGTGGCCTAAGATAGAAGGATTCAACTTTAGAAAACCTAGCACATTTATTTTTCCTACATTTACACACTTAGTCCAGTGGTCAAGGAGCATACGGATCCTTTCTTTGTAGAAGTTGTCGTCTTGGACCTCCAGAAAGTGGTCCACAGCAGGGGTGATTGATAAGTTTGTGGCCTAAGGTAGAAGGAGATGGGTTATTAACATCAAACTTTCTGCATTTTCACTCAAAGAGTTTAACTACATGTGTATGTAAGGAGAGCTGTATAACTCATCTCCTACTTTAGGCCACAAACTTATCAATCACCCTTGCTGTGGACCACCTAGAGGTCCAAGACGCTCTCGTTACATGCACGTGTAGTTCAACTCTTTGAGTGATAATGCAGAAAGTTTGAAGATAATAACTCATCTCCTTCTACCTTAGGCCACGAACCTATCAATCACCCCTCGTAGATGTGAAAGGAATAGACTTGGCTATGATTGTCTCGTTGTTGAATGCCTATCAACTCACTGCGTGAGATCACATCAGTAATAGCTGTGGAGGCAGGTGAGTATGTGAAAAGGTAGAGTACCATTATTAAATGTAGACGATAACTTCTGCAGCCTAGAGGGTGAATGAGGTGAAGATGGGGCCTAAAAGGTACTGGTAAAGGAACTAGAGTGTTTCAGTTACAATCTTCTATCTAAGAGCAGAACCAAATAAAGGCACAGCTAGACACTGGAGGAGAAACTCAAAAGGTGGTGGCCTATCTGACTATATGCAAGCTCACAAAGTGGCTAGAGATGAGAAACACTTCACAGGAAGAAAAGGTCACATTTAGTTCTGATCCTTTGCCATGTATCTGATGAAGGCCAAACTAGAGATGATCTGTTAAAGTGGTGTGAGAAGTTTGAACCAAAAAAAAAGTGAGGAAGGTCAAATTTAAAAGAAACAGCCCGGCATGTGTGGAGTCAGTCTTCGGAAGGGAAGAGACGATCCAGTTAAAAAGAGGTTAAAAAATGGAAGAATTACCGGGTTCATAACAAGGTGATAATAATTTAAAAAAAAAAAAAAATCAGAAATGGCTGGCTACATCAGAAAGATTGAGTTTGATTACACAATGGGTAATTGGCTCATGTATACTGAACTATTGGAACAGTATTTTGAAGCAAATCAAATCGCAAATGAGAAATGAGTACCAATTTTGCTCAGTGCATTGTGTTTAAAGGCATATAGTTTGCATTGAAATTTGACTGCTCAACCAAACCATCAGAACTGAGTTTCGCTGCTGTTGTAAAAGTGATGCAGGAACTCTGAGAAGCAAAGCCATTGTTGATTGCAGAACACTTTAGGTTTCATAAGCAGAATCAAAAAGAGTCCATTTCAGTTTACATGGCTGAATTGCAGAGATTTCTGTTATCTGAGCATTGACAGTTCAGTAATTGGCTTAATGATACACTGAAATTATTTTTAGGTTGTAGAATCTTAAAAGAAAGCATTCAAAATTAGCTCCTAACTGAAGCACAACTTGCATTCATACAAGCCATGGAAATCACTGTTTCAATGGAAAATGCAGACAGATGCAATTGCGTTGCAGTCAGTAATGAAGAAGAAGAAGAAAGCCCTTAACTCCGAGTAGAATTATCGGGACGCTGTCATGACAGTGTTTTTTTCAAGCAGGCTTTCTTATTTTAACGAGGTTGGGTTGCCAGCTCAACGCTCAACCCAGCACGGATGGAAAGCCTGCAAGGGAGCTGGCTGGATTCGAACTCAGGAGCCTTCGCTCTGAAGTCCGGTGCTGATGCCACTACGCCACCAGCGAGCTCCAGTAGTGAAAGCGAATGTGAAAAAATTAGAGCGTCTGAACAGAAACCGGCCTGGCCAAACAAATTGCGTCACCGTTGTGGCAAGGGCTCACATAAACCAAACAAATGCAGATTTAAATGCGAAACTTGCAGAAAATACAACAAAGTAGATCACCTACAAAGTGCATGTCGGGCAGACAAAATAAATCATCTACATAGGGAAGAGAAGCTAAAAAGTCAAATTGCAGTTGGAAAAAGATCTGATAATGTTGAGAGAGACACAGGACTGGCTAGCCTTGACATTAACAATATGAAAACTACTAACAGACAAGCAATGTGACTTACGCCAGAAGTGAACAGCAAATTAATTAAAATAGAATAGGATACCAGTTCAGCTGTTTCAGTCATTCCACAACATGAGTTTGAACAGCATTTCAAGAATACCAAACTGAAGCCTGCAGGTATCCAACTAAGAACTTATACTTGAGAAAAGATAACTCCAGTGGGAAAGACATTCCTGACAGTGAAATACAACAACCAACAAGCCACATTCTGCTTTTATGTGGTAAAAGCAGAAGGATTTCTCATCACTGCGGGGGTGTGATTGGCTGGGACAACTACAACTTGATCGGAAACCCATCACCATTTGCATGCCTCATTCCCTGCAATGCAGCCAACTGAAAGTGAATTAAGTACTGGATGATGCCACAACTGTCTCCATTCTGAACACCATGAGCCATTGCCCAACTGAGGACAAACAGGTGTTGATGCCAACCTCTGCGCCCCTGGTTGGAAAGCATATTGGACGTGGAAGTGACAAAAGCCGTAGTCCGACTACAACAGTTTTTGTAGGCAGTATATCTGAGAAAGCTTCTTATGTGTTCACCGGACAGTTACTTGCAAAATGTGGCTTGGTTTTAAGCTGGAAGCGAGTTCATGGAGCAACAGGAGAATTGCAAGTATTCAGCATTTGTGAGTATAAAGAACCAGAATCTACTCTGTGTGCATTAAGGTTATTGCATGAACTTCAAGTGGGAGACAAGAAACTGCTTGTTAGAGTAGATGCAAAGACCAAAGCCCAGCTGGATGAATGGAAAGTGGAATAGAAAGGAATCAATGGAGAAACAAATGTTATGGATGAGGAAACCAAGAGGAGAGATCAGATTGTAAAGGGAACAATAGAAGGATTAATAAGCGAATACTCCAGTGAACTAAATGTACCTTCCCAAGATCAAGATGCACAAACTAGAAGAAAAAGTAGGGAGGAGATGGAAAGAAAGAATGTCAATAAGGAAGAGAATGGTGCGAAAGAGAAGTAATGCGAGAAAAAAGAAAGGGGTCGACGTAGATCCAGAGAGAGAAAAGGAGAAGAAAGGTGTCCCGAGCTGTCAGAACCACTTCCTGCAGTCCCAGAGTCACAACCACCACGAAGGAGGCCCCAAAACCCGAGACTGTGTCACAGTCACGAATATCATCTGCCAAGCAGAGTGCTGCCTTTGCCAGGAAAGATGTTATCCCACAAGAATGAGAAATCCTCCACAGTGACTAAGTCTTTAAGCCTGAATGGGACAACTTAACATTTACTATACTGTGGATGTCTGCATATGGTAGTTGTGTTATATAGTGTATTGTGTATTAGTTGAGATGCATCCTTAATTGAGTTGGTTTATAGCTAAGCATATATATTAATATATGTAAAATATGTTAATTGCACGTCATCACGTGTGATATGTGCATGTTTTGCTTACAGTAAAGACAAAGTTACACCCGTATTTCCAGATTTTATGTGCCTTCACTTGAATAAATATAATGTTTTGAAGTTACAAATCATCACAAAAGACAAAGTGGATCTTGAAGGGAAGAGGAATCTGAACGGTGAAAGAATCTGGGCATTATCTATCTTCTGGAATAGGACACAATTTTGGCAATGGTTCCTGATATGATTTCCATTCCATGTAACTGTCTCTTTTGAATCTTTAACCTTCAACTCCAACCCACCCAAGACTGAACTGTAATATTTCAACAAGGGCAGCCGGTATGTCTTGCTAAAGTATCAACGTGAAGCATAATGACAGGAAGCTGGCCCTGCTGATACAACAGTACAGAGTAGGCCCTGTGGCTATCTGAAATCCTATGAAGTGTGCACTCAAAACCCCTACCTCCAGCTGGGCTATTTTCTCTTGAATTTGGCAGTATTCTGGATCATCCATTTGAACAGCTTTCCTCATTACTGTTGCCATGGCACAGATCTGTTCCACGCGAGTTTGCAGCTCCTGAAAGTGCAAGAAGCAAAAAGTATCACCTGGAAAATCTCAAGCCAGCAAAGTAGAGAATCTGGCGGTTAGTCCTGTAAATGTTTTAACCCAATATGATATACCGTAGATATTTGAAAGAAATATCTGAGATACTTCAAACCTCAATGACTGGATGCTACACCCTCCAGTTCAGACACATCGAAAATTCAGCCTGTACTTTCAAACACGTCGCATTGTCTGAACACATGGACACTGAGCAGGATATATTCAAGCTCGTATTTGTAACTCCATATAGTCAAACAAAGTTTGCCAAGTTTGGTGTCATGATGCGGGAATAACTTCTTCCCCAGTGTCACTGCATTTCTGAATGATCCCTGAACATATGAACACCACCTCATTAATCTTTTTTTGCACTATTAACGTATTTTGTTATTCATTGTAATTTTTTGGTCTTCACACCATATAAGTGATAATAAACCTGATTCTGAGGCCTTCAAGTAAATCCCTCTGCAGTGATCACAGTGAGCCAACTCTACAACAGGCCTAATATCACTTTGACTTTAACAGACCATAGATTGTTCAATAAATTCTGAAACCCTGAAGAAAAATCTGACGAACATAAATGCTTTAAACTGCTTTCATAATTAAGTCATAATGTGTAGGAATGTAAAGGAATTTAAGTATTTCTGAATTCATTGCTGACTTATAAACAATAAAGATATTAAGAGAAAATGCACTGTGGATGTATTCTTGGTTCTTTAGTAATGAAGCTTACATCCCAGATCTTGCTTGTTGGCCTTTTGTCTCCTTCATGTCTTAATAACTACAGGACAATATACATTTCAGAAATTTATGGTTGCTCTTGATGTAGTACACCAGCAGGGGAAACCCAATTTTTATATCATTGCCATACATTGACACCTGTACCCAAGCAATACAAAGTGTTGTGGAACACCAAATGTTCTGTAATGGGAAGGAAAAGAGGGCCAGGTGTGATTAAAGGTCTTTGACAATCTCTGTTCACCTTAACTAACAACATTATTAAAACCTCCTTCTACAAAGGAAATTTTTCTTGGTTTGTTGCAGTTTATTACCTGGGAATGCTTCTGATACAAGTTGGTAATTGGTGTACTATCCGGCTTCTTAGTGGCGAGAAGTTGTAACATCTGCTTCCTGTATTTACTCATAATGAGCTCCAAAGCATAGCGATGCTCTTCCAGGGAAAGCCATAGTTCTGACAGAAACAAGGCAATCACCAGCAGGTTAAAATATAAGCACACTTAAAGCCATAGAGTCATAGAAAACCAGCACAGAAACAGGACCTTTGACCCATGCTGAACCAATTAAGTGACCTAGTCCCATTGACCTGCACCTGGACCATAGCCCTCTAAACTCCTCCATCCATGTACCTATCCAAACTTCTCTTCAATGTCGAAACTGAAACCACATCCACACTTGCGCTGGCAGCTTGTTCCACACTCTGAGGGAAGACATTTCCCCTTAAACATTTCACCTTTCAACTTTAACCCAACCTCAATGGAAATATTTTACCTCAGACCACTCAATAATAAGAATGCTCAATGCTAAATGAAACTGAAGTTGCACGTCTGCACAACACACACCAGATGATCCTGCCATCTTCATAGGAATTTCTGGAGAAGAAAGTACAAGATAGTCTTGTTTCCTGCAGCATCGCAGTAGTCAAGTAACACCCCAATGATGGAGTTGTTAACTAACCATGGAAATCAAGCTCATTAATTTATAATAGTACAAACATATTACAAGGACACTGTAGATTCAGTGTCTTCTATTCCTCCTCCCAGTCTTATGCCTCCTGAGTAAACTACATCACCACACTGTATGTCTCAGATTACACATGCGGTACCTCAATACTATTTTCAGACAGAAAGGAACTAATTTGCATCTGCAACTGCAATTGCACTTCTCTCAAGATGACTCCAGTTTACAACACTCTCTTGGTTGACATCTTCCAGATAGCTCACGAAACTATCTTTTTTACTTGTTTTACATTGTTTTTCACCTTAACTGTGTTTCTGGGACTGTTAGAGCGTGTGATTCACATTTTGGAGACCATTTGAGTGATCCAGCGCCTTGCTGGCTCCAAGAAGATACCAGGAAATGAGTGCATACTCGGACAGTCTCGATGTGAAGAAACTTCGAGACAGGGTGCAAGCCAACGTTTGACTCCATTTCGCTATTTAAGGCATCCATTAATCACCGATTAAAGTGTTGAGGAAGACTGAGACGTGCAGAGGGTGAGCGAGAATTCAGTGCCGACTGCCTACCTTTTGATCACTGTCAGAGAAGGAGACTGAGCAGCCCATCACTTTGTGGCTCATTGTGGCAGGCGGGTAGGCCTCTGCGCTCGTGTGGTGTCTCTCTGTCGATGAGTGTCGGTGATATCGGAGGATGGTATCATGGTTCTGTGTAATGGACTGGACTACAGTATTGTGTTTATGGACTGTGGACTTTTTTTCAGACTTGTGTTTTTTATATTCTGTATTTTTTAATCGCCTGCTCCTTTCCCTTGTTGTTGTGCAGGGGTGGGGGCAGGGTGTTTGGGGGTCAATGTTCTGTTGTGTTCTATCAGTTTTTTTGGGCGGGGGGAATCAATGTTTCTAGTCCATTTTGTGCGGCAGGTTGGGAATTTTGGAGGGTTGGTAATCAGGATGCCATTCCTTTTTGTACGGGGGGGGGAAGAGGGTTGATGTTTCTGTCTGAACAACATACATTTTCTTTACATGCTTAGATAATAAATGACCCTTTGAATAAACAGCTTCATTCTCATTTCACATCTGTGAGGTTACCCAGGTGAAAACCTGTTCACCTCACGGCTCCCCATGGCAAATCCGGACAATCGTCACCCTTCTGCAGATAGACACATTTCCTGCACTTTGCATGTTTTCCAGGTTTGAAGTTTCTTTGTGCTTGAGGTTAAAATTAAATTGATAGCCCAAGCCTCCCCCGCGCCCCCCCCCCCCATTTTCATCAGGCATCGCATACTGGATTGTAGTTAGTTGCAGTAAATGTTGTTTGCCATTCTGTAGAGGAGCAAACTGGATCAGCTCTTCTGCAGCACCAGCTGAGATCAGCCGACATTTCTGTGCCTGTGATGACAGGGTTTAACAGACTACTTTACCATGAGGCATCTGAGCCTTGTGCCAATGCCTTCGTGTGTCTAATGGACACACTCACCAACTTCCTTCTGTTTAACTTTAGAGGCAGTGAGGAGCTTTACTCAGCCATGATATACCTGTCTGAAGCAGTCTGAACCTGGGACCCAAGGGGTCATAACACTCATGATTACACTGCACAATGCATAGAAAATCACCATCTTGCAATTATATTGTTTTCAACTAGCTCTGGAGAGGACAGCAAGGCTGGATAGCTACAGTTACCAGTCAACTTGGAGGTATATGATAAAATAGGCCAAAGCCAGCATGGATTCCTTCAGGGGAAATCTTGCTTGACAAATCTGTTGGGATTCTTGAAGGAAATAACATGCAAGATATTCAAAGGAGAGTCAGTGGATGTTGCATACTGAGCCCATGGTACTACAGGAAAGATACTAGTGTGAATAGAAGATTGGCTGACTGGCAGGAGGCAAAGAGTGGGAATAAAGATGCCTTTTCTAGTTGGCTGCCAGTGACTAGCAGTGTTCCACAGGGTTCGGTGCTGGGACCACTTCCTTTCATGTTGTATGTCAATGATTTGGATGATGGAATTGATGGCTCTGAAGCCAAGTTTGCAGACAGTATGAAGGTAGGTGGAGGGGCAGGTAGCATTGAGGAAGCAGGGAGTCTGCAGATGGACTTGGAGAGATTGGGAGAATGGATAAAGAAATGGCAGATGGAATACAGTGAAGGGAAGTGCATGGTCATGCACTTTGGTAGAAGGGATAAAGGCATAGACTATTTTCGAAACAGGGAGAAAATTCAAAAATCAGAGGAGAGAAGGAACTTGGGAGTCCTCGTGCAGGATTTCCTGAAGGTTAACTTGAAAGTTGAGTCAGTGATGTGGAAGGCAAATGCAATGTTAGTATTCATTTTGAGAGCAGTAGAATATAAAAGCAAGGACTGAGAGCAGTTTTGGGCCCCTTATCTAAGAAAAGGTGTGTTAGTGATGGAAAGGGTCCAGAGGAGGTTTGTGAGAATTATTCCAGGAAGGAAAGGTAACATACGAGGTGCGTTTTAATGGCACCGAGCATGCACTCACTGGGGTTTAGAAGAATGAGGGGGATCTCATTGCAACCCAAGGCCTAGATCTGGGGTTCCTTTTTCATGCCTTGGCCCAATACCATTAAGCAAGGGGCCTGTGAATCCCAGGGTGGGAACCCGTGGCCGAGATAGAGTGGATGTTCCCTGTGGGGTGGGGTGGGGGGTCTAGGACCAGAGAGCACAGCCTCAGAATAGAGGGACATCCACTTAGAACAGAGATGAGGAGGAACTTCTTTACCAAGAGGGTGGTGAATCAGCAGAATTCATTGCCACAGATGGCTGTGGATGCCAAGTCATTGAGTATATTTAAAGTGGAGATTAATAGGTTTTTGATTAGTCAAGGTGTTAAAGGTTACAAGGTAGGAGCGTGGGGTTGAGAAGGAACCCCATGAAATGGCCGAGCAGTTGATGGGCTGCATGGCCTAATTTTGCTCCTGTGTCTTATGGTGTAATAGAAAAACAACTGAAGTGAAAACACGCAGTATAAAGTAACTGTATCCTTCTTGAGAAAAGTATTCCAGAACAACTGGTGACAACCATACAAAAGTATGCTTGCCTTGTGTGGGGTGATGGGCAGATATGAGTTGGTGAAGGAGGGAAAAGGAACTATATGGCAGGCGAGAAGTTTGCACCAAAAATTGTACAATTTGTCAATGAACTCTCAATAGACAATCCCACTCAGACCATAAAAAATATTGACACGATGTATATTGATTATCCCAAAATGTTTAACATTCCACAGAAAGAAGCTGCTCTTCCATAAACATTATTCAGTGAATTTCCTGAGAGGTTGGAATCACCACAGGAAAATCTTACAAGATAAAACCCTTGGGTAAGCATACAATGTGGAATGTGCCTTTAAGTTTCATCTTGTGAGGATACTGTGGAGGGAGCTCTGATCCAGACATGACCTTCACTTAATCCGCAGAGATCTGATGTAATCACCGGGGATAAGGAAACTTAACATCCAGTTTAGTGAGGAGGAAATCCCTCACCTTTTTAAGTGTGAAACAAGCTAGAACACAGTGACTGGTATTGGACTCTGACATTTTGCTGAACCAGAATAACCTGTCATTGGTTCACCGAATTGGTAAGGAAAGAGAAACCTTTATTTTCCTGCTGCAGATCCCGTATCTGTGTGTTCTCCTGACAGAGGGCATATGGTTTGTAAGTGCTCAACTTCTTCAGCTTTGCAAAATCCTCCTGGTTCTGAAAATAAGGATAAGAAATCACAGAACAATTCAAGGTTCTAAGCGTCACTATCCCACCCTTGTTCTTTTTGGAGCAGCAGATCCATTGCTGTTGTTATTCAGTAAACAGAGAAAAAAAAAATCGCATCCAGGTTGACAAAAAATCATTTATGCAGCTGTTGGCACATATTCATTTGATTGAAGATAAACCTACCACAAATTTCCCCTGTGCCTGTTTGGCTCAGCACCTCATGACACTTGCTCTTCAGTACTCTTGACCTAGTGTAGAATCAGTGTTAGCATGTGACCTGGATCACCAAAAAATCCCAACCCTACTGAAAAATGGAGCAATAAAACCCCATACAATGGCGAAATCCTGAATAAATGAGTTGCACAGAGCTACATGGCACTAGAGAGCAGCTTCTTTGAGCTCAATCTGCGGAAGTAGCTTAATTTCTACCTTTAATGTCTCTCTTATCCCTTTTGAAGTCGGATGGTGGTTCTGTCGACCGACAGCTGCACTCAAACATAGGTTCTTTATGCTGACAGTTCCTGCTCCTGGGGCTCACTGACTGGCTGTTTTCGATATCCCAAGGACACAACCTAGAAGGTGAGCACACCCTCAGGATGCTGAGGCTGTGTAGCCCTGGGGACGAGCCGATTCTCTTCCGGTGTTAATTGAGAATACGGAATAACGTGAACAGTGGATCAGCTGTCTCTGCACTCAGCGAATCACTCTCTCTCTTTCTCTCAAGAGTGGGGGAAGAGTTTGTTGCTGATTCTTGAGTCAGAGAACTCAGGAAATAAAAAGCGACTCGGCAGACTTTAACACCGTATATCAGCGAGTGTTTTTTTTTGTCCTGTTAGTCTCCCTCTCGCTGTGTGACTCATCGCTGCCCTTTGCCCTTTTATGGGGGAGAGGGGGGAGAGAGGGGGGAGAGAGGGGGAGAGAGGGGGAGAGAGGGGGGAGAGAGGGGGAGAGAGGGGGGAGAGAGGGGGGGAGAGAGGGGGAGAGAGGGGGGAGAGAGGGGGAGAGAGGGGGGGAGAGAGAGGGGGAGAGAGGGGGAGAGAGGGGGAGAGAGAGACACTGATATGTCGAATTGTCGGGTAAATCATTAGCTTTTCTTGTACTGCGAATGACGGTCTTTCTTGGGGGCTTTACTATTGCTTGCTTGGTGTGTGGAGGATGCTGATGCTCTTTGCTGAAGTGGGGAGGGGAGGGCTGATGCTTTGCTGCTGTTTGTGCGTGGGAGGGGGGAGTGGGGGAGGGCTTTGGGGTTCTTACGTTTTTACTGTCACTCAATCTTCGGGGTATCCAACTGTTTTTGTGGATGTCTGTGAAGAGCAAGAATTTCAGGTTCTGCATTGTATATATTCTCTGATACTAAATGGAACTATTGACCTATATTTAGACCATAAAACATAGGAGCAGAATTATGCCATTCAGCCCATCAAGTCACCATGGCTGATCCATTTCCCTCTCAACCCCATTCTCCTGCCTTCTCCCCATAACCTTTCACGTCCTGACTAATCAAGAACTTTAAATGTGCCCAGTGACCTGGTCTCCATAGGCACCTGTGGCAATGAATTCCACAGATTCACTACCCTCTGGCTAAAGAAATTCATCATCATCTCCGTTCTAAATGGACGCCCCTCTATTTGGCTGTGCCCTCTGGTTGTAGGCTCCCTGACCAAAGAAAACATCCTCTTCACACCCAATCTAGACTTTTCAACATTCAATAGGTTTCAATGAGATCCTCCCTCATTCTTCTAAATTCCAGTGAGTACAGGCTCACAGCCTGCAATCACTGTTCATATGATAAGCCTTTCATTCCCAGAATCATTCTCGTGAACCTCCTCTGAACTCTCTACAATGATAGCACATCCTTTCTTAAGGGGATCAAAACAGCTCACAATACTCTAAGTGCAGTCTGCTGAATGCCTTATAAAGCCTCCACATTACATCCTCGTTTTTATATTCTAATCCTCTCGAAATGAATGCTAACATTGCATTTGCCTTCCTCACTACGGATTCAACCTGCAAAGTAGCCTTGAGGGAACCCTGCACAAGGACTCCCAAGTTCCTTTGCACCACAGATTTCGAATTTTTCCCCATTTAGAAAATTTTTACAAAATTGCATGACCATACTTTCCAACACTGTATTCCATCTGCCACTCCTTTGCCCATTCTTCTAATCTGTCAAAGTCCTTCTGCAGCCTCTCCATTTCCTCAACATTACCTGCCTCTCCCCCTATCTTCCCATCATTGCAAACTTGGCCACAAAACCATCAATTTCATCAGCCAAATAGTTGATATACAATGCAAAAAGAAATGGTCCCAAAACAGTCCCTGTGGAACATCACTAGTCACCAACAGCCAATCAGAAAATCCAAGTACACAACATGCACCGATTCTCCTTTGTTATTTCTTCAAAGAATTCCAACAGACGCGTCAGGTAAGATTTTCCTTCAAGTATACCATGTTGACTTTCGCCTGTTTTGTCATGTGCGTCCAAGTACCCCAAAACCACATCACTAACAATTGACTCCAACATCTTCCCAACTACTGAGGTCAGGCTAACTGGCCTATAATTTCCTTTTTCAAGAGTGAGGTGACATTTGCAGTTTTTCAGTCCTCCAGAACCATGCCAGAATCTATTGATTCATGAATGATCGTTTCTAATGCCTCCACAATCTCTTCAGCTACCTCTTTCAGAATCCTGGGGTGTAGGTTCAGCTGACTCATCCACCTTCAGACCTTTCAGTTTCCCAAGCACCACCTCCCTAGTCAATAGCAACTGCACTCACTTCTGCCCCTTGATATTCTTGAACTTTTGGCATACTACTAGTGTCTTCCACAGTGAAGGTTGATGCAAAATACTTACAGGCAACATACATCAAAGTTGCTAGTGAACGCAGCAGGCCAGGCAGCATCTCTAGGAAGAGGTACAGTTGACGTTTCAGGCCGAGACCCTTCGTCAGGACTAACTGAAGGAAGAGTGAGTAAGAGATTTGAAAGTGGAAGGGGGAGGGGGAGATCCAAAATGATAGAAGACAGGAGGGGGAGGGATAGAGCCAAGAGCTGGACAGGTGATAGGCAAAAGGGGATACGAGAGGATCATGGGACAGGAGGTCCGGGGAGAAAGACAAGGGGGGGGGAACCCAGAGAATGGGCAAGGGGTATAGTCAGAGGGACAGAGGGAGAAAAAGGAGAGTGAGAGAAAGAATGTGTGCATAAAAATAAATAACGGATGGGGTACGAGGGGGAGGTGGGGCATTAGCGGAAGTTAGAGAAGTCGATGTTCATGCCATCAGGTTGGAGGCTACCCAGACGGAATATAAGGTGGTGTTCCTCCAACCTGAGTGTGGCTTCATCTTTACAGTAGAGGAGGCCGTGGATAGACATGTCAGAATGGGAATGGGATGTGGAATTAAAATGTGTGGCCACTGGGAGATCCTGTTTTCTCTGGCGGACAGAGCGTAGGTGTTCAGCAAAGCGATCTCCCAGTCTGCATCGGATCTCGCCAATATATAGAAGGCCACATCGGGAGCACCGGACGCAGTATATCACCCCAGCAGACTCACAGGTGAAGTGTCGCCTCACCTGGAAGGACTGTCTGGGGCCCTGAATGGTGGTAAGGGAGGAAGTGTAAGGGCATGTGTAGCACTTGTTCCGCTTATATGGATAAGTGTCAGGAGGGAGATCAGTGGGGAGGAATGGGGGGGACGAATGGACAAGGGAGTCGCGTAGGGAGCGATCCCTGCGGAAAGCAGAGCGGTGGGGTGGAGGGAAAGGTGTGCTCAGTGGTGGGATCCCGTTGGAGGTGGCGGAAATTACGGAGAATAATATGTTGGACCTGGAGGCTGGTGGGGTGGTAGGTGAGGACCAGGGGAACCCTATTCCTAGTGGGGTGGCGGGAGGATGGAGTGAGAGCAGATGTGCGTGAAATGGGGGATATGCGTTTGAGAGCAGAGTTGATGGTGGAGGAAGGGAAGCCCCTTTCATTTAAAAAGGACATCTCCCTCGTCCTGGAATGAAAAGCCTCATCCTGAGAGCAGATGCGGCGGAGACGGAGGAATTGCGAGAATGGGATGGCATTTTTGTAAGATACAGGGTGAGAAGAGGAATAGTCCAGATAGCCGTGAGAGTCAGTAGGCTTATAGTAGACATCAGTGGATAAACTGTCTCCAGAGACAGAGACAGAAAGATCTAGAAAGGGGAGGGAGGTGTCGGAAATGGACCAGGTAAACTTGAGGGCAGGGTGAAAGTTGGAGGCAAAGTTAATAAAGTCAACGAGCTCAGCATGCGTGCAGGAACACCGCCGCATCTGCTCTCAGAATGAGGCTTTTCATTCCAGGACGAGGGAGATGTCTTCCTTTTTTAAAGAAAGGGGCTTCCCTTCCTCCACTATCAACTCTGCTCTCAAACGCATCTCCCCCATTTCACGCACATCTGCTCTCACTCCATCCTCCCGCCACCCCACTAGGAATAGGGTTCCCCTGGTCCTCACCTACCACCCCACCAGTCTCCGGGTCCAACATAGTATTCTCCATAACTTCCGCCACCTCCAATGGGATCCCACCACGAAGCACATCTTTCCCTCCCCCCCACCTTTGCTTTCTGCAGGAATCGCTCCCTACATGACTCCCTTGTCCATTCGTCCCCCCCATCCCTCCCCACTGATCTCCCTCCTGGCACTTATCCGTGTAAGTGGAACAAGTGCTACACATGCCCTTACACTTCCTCCCTTACCACCATTCAGGGCCCCAGACAGTCCTTCCAGGTGAGGCGACACTTCACCTGTGAGTCGGCTGGGGTGATATACTGTGTCTGGTGCTCCTGATGTGGCCTTCTATATATTGGCGAGACCTGACGCAGACTGAGAGACCGCTTTGCTGAACACCTACGCTCTGTCCACCAGAGAAAGCAGGATCTCCCAGTGGACACACTTTTTAATTCCACATCCCATTCCTATTCTGACATGTCTATCCACAGCCTCCTCTACTGTAAAGATGAAGCCACACTCAGGTTGGAGGAACAACACCTTATATTCCGTCTGAGTAGCCTCCAACCTGATGGCATGAACATCGACTTCTCTAACTTCTGCTAATGCCCCACCTCCCCCTCGTACCTCATCCGTTATTTATTTTTATACACACATTCTTTCTCTCACTCTCCTTTTCCTCCCTCTGTCCCCCTGACTATACCCCTTGCCCATCCTCTGGGTTCCCCCCCACCTTGTCTTTCTCCCTGGACCTCCTGTCCCATGATTCTCTCATATCCCCTTTGCCAATCACCCGTCCGGCTCTTGGCTCCATCCCTCCCCCTCCTGTCTTCTCCTATCATTTTGGATCTCCCCCTCCCCCTCTCAAATCTCTTACTAACTCTTCCTTCAGTTAGTCCTGACGAAGGGTCTCGGCCTGAAACATCGACTGTACCTCTTCCTAGAGATGTTGCCTGGCCTGCTGCGTTCACCAGCAACTTTGATGTGTGTTGCTTGAATTTCCAGCATCTGCAGAATTCCTGTTGTTTGCAAAATACTTAATCAGTTCGTTCACCATTTCCTTGTCCCCCATTACTATCACTCCAGTGTCATTTTCCAGTGGTCCAGTAGCTACTCTCACCTCTCTTGTACTCTTTGTATATCTGAAAAGACTTATGGTATTATTTTTGGATATTATTGATTAGCTTATCTTCATATTTTTCCCTCATACTCTTTTTTTAGTTGCTTTGTACTTTTAAATAAATTCCCAATCCTCTACCTTCCTACTAATTTTGCTGGATTATATGCCCTTTCTTTTGCTTTTATGTTGGCTTTGACTACTCTTGTCAGCCACCATTGCATCATCCTGCCTTTAGAATACTTCCTCTTCTTTGGGGTATATCCCTGCGCCGTTCGAATTACTCCCAAAAATGCTAACTGTTGCTGCTCTGCTGTCATCCCTGCTAGTGTCACCTTCCAATCAACTTTGGCCAGCTCCTGTCTCATGCCTCCATAATTCCCTTTATTCCACTGTAATACCGATGCATCTGATTTTAGCTTGTCCCTCTCAAACTGCAGTGTGAATGCTATCATATTATGATCACTGTTTCTTAAGAGTTCCTTTAAATTAAGTTCCCTAATTATATCCGGTTCTTTACACAATACCTGATCCAGAATTACTGTTCCCCAGGTGGGCCCAACCACAAGCTGCTCCAAAAAGCCATCTTGGGGGCAATCTACAAATTCTTTCTTGGGATCCAGAAACAATTTGATTTTCCTAATCCATGTGCATATTGAAATCCCCCATGACTAACATAACATTGCCTTTTTAACATGCGATTTCTATCTCCCACTGTAATTTGTAGACCACATCCTGACTCCTGTTTGGAGGACTGTAAGTAACCCCCATCAGGGTCTTCTTACCCTTGCATTTGGGGGAAACCGTCACAAAGGACAAGTAAATAGAAATGAGAAATAACTAAAGGTGCACCAAGTAACTAATCTACCACTGCTAACATTTATATTGGCATAAAGAAGAGTACCTCAATTTTAAGGAAGGATATTGAGTTAAGAAAAAAGAAATGAAATCAAAGGACTAGAAACTTAGTCATAGAGGGTTGTTCTTGCAAGAAATGTGAGATAAAGCACTGAAAGATGGAGACAAACAGGACGGCAGATACTGTAATCTGGAGGGGCTCAGTGGGTGAAGAAGCATTTGTGGAGGCAGGGGAATGGCTGATGATTTGGGTTAAGACTGGACTAAAGGCGTGTTGCGAGCTTTGGGGTGAAGGAGGAATCACAATGAACTGCACTGTGGAATTATCTTCACTACATGCAACATAATGGTTCAAATAGGCAGTCCTCCAGCAGTGGGTCAAGAGTTATAAATGTGGGCCCATCCAGACAGCTGGATATTCTAGAATTAATTATTAATGCCAAGAGACTGTCCTCAGTCAGGATTGTGGCCACCTGGGGACATGTGTTTCGAATCCTAAAAGAAGGGTAAAATACAGAGGGAAAATGTTACCAATGGGTAAGAAGGAAGCAGAAAGTTATTAGAAGCACCAGTATATCAGGAAGCACAAAGGTACAGACCTAGAGATTTATTCCTTAGGATGTTGAATAACTCAACGTTTTCAACTTATCCTCGTCTTACCCGATCTGAGATTCCTGTCCCAACTTCCTTCATGTTCTCCACCCGTTTGTTGAGCGTAGTGGTCTGTTCAATGAGGGACTCCGCTGCGCTATGATGGTCCTTTAGTCGCTCAACCAAGACCTTCGCATCAGCTAGCACCTTCTCGATTGTGCATGCCATCACTAAGGATAGAGGTATAAACTGCTGACTGAAGGAACGCTGGGTCTGATTATCGTTTGTTCTTCACGTTCTAAAGCAGTCAACTGCTTAATGGGATTAGTTCTCAATAAGGTTGTCAGGGTTTTGCAATTATCCCCATGCATTAATCTTTATAAACAAGCAGATTATTCCCTGGCAAACCCAGTAAATATATCACAGGCAAACCCAGTAAATACGTTTACAGCTGCTCGATACGGCACAAGCCATTCAGTGACCAGAGTCCTGGGAAAACTGACCCCCAAATCTACAGTATCCTCAGGTCAAGAGCAATAATGGTTGCAGCCCTCTGTTGGTCAAGGTCAACCATGGATGTTGCTTCCTAGCTTTCTATGTGATACACAAGCCAGGGTAGCACCATTTGGAGAGCAAGCTGTTGCCCATGTAACAGGCGCCCCCTCTGCATGCAGCTACGGAATCTAAACAAACTGCAGAGAACGATGCAGTTCGGCACTAATGGTTACTCATCACAGAAACTGAACGAATCTGGAACAAGTGTAGTCTTTCCACTGAACTTACTGCAAGGAAATCCAAGGTGAATATAACCTCTAGCATAATTTAGGTAGACATTTTATGACACAAGAGCAGGCCATTTCACGCATTACATTTCAGCTCGTTGAAAGACAATTACCCAGATGAATCCCAGTGCTTCTAATCAGTACTGTGCCCCACCAGAGCTGCACTGACCTTTGGTGCTGTCTGTGTGGCATTTGCATGCTGTGTGTGTATGACTGCACAGGTTTCCTCCCACATCTCAACAACATACCAGGACAATTAGTTCCCACAATTTGCAACCTGTTTTGTAGGGAAGGGTTGATGGGAACATGGCGAGAGTATAATAGGATGGATAGTTGATGGTCAGAGTGAAGTCGGTAGGCTAGTCCTGCTTCCCTGTTGTATGACTATCCCTATTTAACTGTCAAATAGCCTCTGACAACCAGTTCCAGCTCCTGGCCTTCATGTGTAGTGCAAACCCAGCCAAACTGCTCCTACTGACAGTAGGAGCAAAGGCAGGTTACTGGTGCCTTAAAACCAGTCGCTTTGGGCAGACAGGAGTCGTCAGCTGCGCTTGGCATCTCATCTTGGAGAGCAAAATCTCTGATTCCACACCACCACAGCCTTGCAGCTATACCCACACGTGGGGAAGGCTTCAGGGGTAAACCCCTGGGAAAAATCTGGAGCTGGAGTAGAAACATAGAAAACCTGCAGCACAATACAGGCCTTTCGGCCCACAAAGCTGTGCCAAACATGTCCTTACTTTAGAAATTACCCAGGGTTACCCATAGCCCTCGATTTTTCTAAGCTCCATGTACCTATCCAGTAGTCTCTTAAAAGACCCTATCGTATCCACCTCCACCACCGTCGCTGGCAGCCCATTCCACGCACTCACCTCTCTCTGTGTAAAAAAACTTACCCCTGACATCTCCTCTGTACCAACTCCCCAGCACCTTAAACCTGTGTCCTCTTGTGGCAACCATTTCAGCCCTGGGAAAAAGCTTCTGACTATCCACACGATCAATGCCTCTCATCATCTCTCTTTCAGGTCACCTCTCATCCTCCGTCGCTCCAAGGAGAAAAGGCCGAGTTCACTGAACCTATTCTCACAAGGCATGCTCCCCAATCCAGCAACATCCTTGTAAATCTGGGCAGCCCTAAATTGAATTCAATGCTGCCTGGCAACATCTGCAACACTGCTGGTGCCAAATTGTATCATTCTCTGCTGTTCCTTTGGGTTCAGCAGCGACGTGAAGAGGGGCAGCTTGCTACATGGACAACAGCTTGCTCTCCACATCGTAATGCCCAAGCTTGGCATCAAGTAGACAGCTAGGACACCACAGCCACGGTCGACCCCGACCAACAAAGGCCTCAGAATTTAACTGTGAACCAACAGCACACAGACTGCAGATGCTTAATCAGGAGCAACACACAAAGCACTGGAAGGAATTCAGTGAGTGAGACCGCACCTGTGGAGGGAAACTGTTGGTCTTCACCCAAAAAATATCAACAGTCCATTTCTGTCATGGATGCTTCCTTAGCCATCGACTCCCTCCGGTGCTTTGTCTGGTAACCCTGGGGCTTCAGGAATCAAAAAAGCACACATGTACTCAGTAGCCAATAGCTTTAAAAGGGAATCAATTTAGCAGGGTGGAACACCGTCTCCTAGGATCTATGGAATTTTTCACAAGTGCGATTACACAGTTATGACTATGAAATAAACTCAGTAAATGAAACATCTCTACATCTCATGAAAAGGGGCAAAATGAAGTAAACATTGAAAGAAGCTCACAAAAACTAATTTGTTATGAATGACAGCTACAGCCTCGTCGGCTGCATCCTGTTCGTGCAAATGTATGTTAAACAGTGGAAATCCCGGCATTTAGTGCAGGGGGCGGGGTGGGCAGAATGGCCCCCACACAGCAATGTAGGGAACAGATTCCGCCATCTTGGGACAAGTAACGCGGGAGGGGGTGGGACCCCCACAGTGACTAAGGCGGGAGGGGAGTGGGACCCCCACAGTGACTAAGGCGGGAGGGGAGTGGGACCCCCACAGTGACTAAGGCGGGAGGGGAGGGGGACCCCCACAGTGACTAAGGCGGGAGGGGAGTGGGACCCCCACAGTGACTAAGGCGGGAGGGGAGTGGGACCCCCACAGTGACTAAGGCGGGAGGGGAGTGGGACCCACACAGTGACTAAGGCGGGAGGGGGAGGGGGACCCACACAGTGACTAAGGCGGGAGGGGGAGGGGGACCCACACAGTGACTAAGGCGGGAGGGGAGGGGGACCCACACAGTGACTAAGGCGGGAGGGGAGGGGAACGCACACAGTGACTAAGGCGGGAGGGGAGGGGGACTCACACAGTGACTAAGGCGGGAGGGGAGTGGGACCCCCACAGTGACTAAGGCGGGAGGGGAGTGGGACCCCCACAGTGACGAAGGCGGGAGGGGAGTGGGACCCACACAGTGACTAAGGCGGGAGGGGAGTGGGACCCACACAGTGACTAAGGCGGGAGGGGATTGGGACCCACACAGTGACTAAGGCGGGAGGAGAGTGGGACCCACACAGTGACTAAGGCGGGAGGAGAGGGGGACCCACACAGTGACTAAGGCGGGAGGGGAGGGGGACCCACACAGTGACTAAGGCGGGAGGGGAGGGGGACCCACACAGTGACTAAGGCGGGAGGGGAGGGGGACCCACACAGTGACTAAGGCGGGAGGGGAGGGGGACCCCCACAGTGACTAAGGCGGGAGGGGAGGGGGACCCACCCAGTGACTAAGGCGGGAGGGGAGGGGGACCCACACAGTGACAAAGGCGGGAGGGGAGTGGGACCCCCACAGTGACCAAGGCTGGAGGGGAACTCACACAGTGACTAAGGCGGGAGGGGAGTGGGACCCGCACTGTGACTAAGGCGGGAGGGGAGGGGGACCCACACAGTGACTAAGGTGGGAGGGGAGTGGGACCCCCACAGTGACTAAGGCGGGAGGGGAGGGGGACCCACACAGTGACTAAGGCGGGAGGGGAGGGGGACTCACACAGTGACTAAGGTGGGAGGGGAGTGGGACCCCCACAGTGACTAAGGCGGGAGGGGAGTGGGACCCCCACAGTGACTAAGGCGGGAGGGGATTGGGACCCACACAGTGACTAAGGCGGGAGGGGAGTGGGACCCACACAGTGACTAAGGCGGGAGGGGATTGGGACCCACACAGTGACTAAGGCGGGAGGAGAGTGGGACCCACACAGTGACTAAGGCGGGAGGGGAGGGGGACCCACACAGTGACTAAGGCGGGAGGGGAGGGGGACCCACACAGTGACTAAGGCGGGAGGGGAGGGGGACCCCCACAGTGACTAAGGCGGGAGGGGGACCCGCACAGTGACTAAGGCGGGAGGGGAGGGGGACCCCCACAGTGACTAAGGCGGGAGGGGAGGGGGACCCCCACAGTGACCAAGGCTGGAGGGGAGTGGGACCCCCACAGTGACTAAGGCGGGAGGGGAGGGGGACCCCCACAGTGACTAAGGCGGGACGGGGAGGGGGACCCCCACAGTGACTAAGGCTGGGAGGGGAGTGGGACCCCCACAGTGACTAAGGCGGGAGGGGAGGGGAGGGGGACCCCCACAGTGACTAAGGCGGGACGGGGAGGGGGACCCCCACAGTGACTAAGGCGGGAGGGGAGTGGGACCCCCACAGTGACTAAGGCGGGAGGGGAGGGGGACCCCCACAGTGACTAAGGCGGGAGGGGAGGGGGACCCCCACAGTGACTAAGGCGGGAGGGGAGTGGGACCCCCACAGTGACTAAGGCGGGAGGGGATTGGGACCCACACAGTGACTAAGGCGGGAGGGGAACTCACACAGTGACTAAGGCGGGAGGGGAGGGGGACCCCCACAGTGACTAAGGCGGGAGGGGGACCCGCACAGTGACGAAGGCGGGAGGGGAGGGGGACCCCCACAGTGACTAAGGCGGGAGGGGGACCCGCACAGTGACTAAGGCGGGAGGGGAGGGGGACCCCCACAGTGACTAAGGCGGGAGGGGAGGGGGACCCCCACAGTGACTAAGGCGGGAGGGGGACCCGCACAGTGACTAAGGCTGGAGGGGAGGGGGACCCCCACAGTGACTAAGGCGGGAGGGGAGGGGGACCCCCACAGTGACTAAGGCTGGAGGGGAGGGGACCCCCACAGTGACTAAGGCGGGAGGGGAGGGGGACCCCCACAGTGACTAAGGCTGGAGGGGAGGGGACCCCCACAGTGACTAAGGCGGGAGGGGAGGGGGACCCCCACAGTGACTAAGGCGGGAGGGGAGGGGGACCCCCACAGTGACTAAGGCGGGAGGGGAGGGGGACCCCCACAGTGACTAAGGCGGGAGGGGAGGGGGACCCCCACAGTGACTAAGGCGGGAGGGGAGGGGGACCCCCACAGTGACTAAGGCGGGAGGGGAGGGGGACCCCCACAGTGACTAAGGCGGGAGGGGAGGGGGACCCCCACAGTGACTAAGGCGGGAGGGGAGGGGGACCCCCACAGTGACTAAGGCTGGAGGGGAGGGGACCCCCACAGTGACTAAGGCGGGAGGGGAGGGGGACCCCCACAGTGACTAAGGCGGGAGGGGAGGGGGACCCCCACAGTGACTAAAGCGGGAGAGGAGGGGGACCCACACAGTGACTAAGGCGGGACGGGGACTCACACAGTGATTGGGGTGTACAGTCGTGTCGTTAACAGGAGTGGGGGGGGGTGATCCTAGCACTGAGCTCCATTGACAGTGACATTTCACCGCTCAACTCTGGCAGGCTCCTACCCTCGCAATCCGTATTGAGGCGCCCCTCCCCAGGACCGAGACCAGACCCGTCCAGTCCGGTCCGGTGCGGCCTCACCTCACCTCCCTGCCGCTGCTCCTGCACCACCCGCCTAGCCCCACTCCCCCCTCTTCCGGCTCCTGTGCAAATTACGTCACTTCCTCTTCAGCTCTCCGCCCGCGGGTCCTAGTGCGCGTCGGGTTTGCTGGAGTGCTCGGGGGACTCACCACGCTGTAGCTGAAAGAGATGCCCCGCCCATCCCCCTCCCTAAGTCTTCATCGTCTAGTTTTATTCACCCTGATAACGGAAAATTTCCTGCTGTCTCCTCCATCCGTCATGATCCTCTTAACCTCACTCCTCCAAGGACAAATGTTCTCCCTTATCCGACTGCATAACGGAAACATTCCGTCCTGGGGACTTCCCTTTGCAGCTTCTCCAGCGCAGTCACAGCCTTCCTAGCGTGTGGTGACCAGAACTGCCTCTACTCCAAATGAGGTCTGACCAGTTTCGGAAAGCCAGGATGACAAATGTCTCCCTATTCAGTTGCCTCAACATTCAAGAATTTTTGGGCTTGCACACCAAGGTCGATTTGCTTCCATCTTTCATGGAGTGAGTCCTAGCCTCACTCACGTTCATCTGGTTTAAATTCCATTTGCTATTTCTCAATCCTTTTCAGCCTGAACTCACCCTGTAGACTAAGACTACTGCCTACTTTGTCAACAACTCCCCCAGTCTTTCAGTTACAAACAGCAAGTATCCTCGCTAGTCCTGACGAAGGGTCTCGGCCTGAAACGTCGACTGTACCTCTTCTTATAGATGCTGCCTGGCCTGCTGCGTTCACCAGCATTTTGTGTGTGTTGCTTGAAATTCCAGCGTCTGCAGATTTCCTCGTCCTCGTGTTCATCGCTGTAGTTTGGAAACCGGTAAGATGGTGACACACTTGGTCACAGCAGTGTCTTTGGGTTCGAAAAATGGTGCAAATCTTTATCCTAAACATTTTTCTTGTGACCACAAGACCTGATGCACATTGGTAATACAAAACACTGCAAATCTACTTCATTGGTTTATTGGAGCAATTGATGGTGATGAAGCTGTGCAGCCTCAGGTGTTGTAGAGACAAGGCTCTCAGGCCAATCTGTCACCTGTCACAGCCACCCACGGGAGGAAGCGTCCGAGGTAGTATGGGAGAGAATAGGGCTGTGCCAGGCATGCTGGGGGCTGCTCCCCGAAGGCCAGCTCTTCTGTCGGGGCTGCTCTCTGGAAGACGAGGTCTGTGGCTGACCCAGTGTGAGATGAGGCACTCCTGTGTGCTTGTTCTTGCAGAAACGTGTCTCCAACACAACATATCATGCGCTGTCAACCTTTGGGCTTTGCCACTCAGGGACTTACGCTGACGTTATTTTGTGACTGTACGTGCTATCCTTAACTAGAAATGCTGTGTGCTGTTTGTGACTGTATGTGATATTGTAACTAGATGTGCTGTTTGTGACTGTACAGTATATGATATTGTAACTAGATGTGCTGTTTGTGACTATATGTGATATTGTAACTAGATGTGCTCTTCAAGTCAAGTCAAGTCACTTCTTATTGTCATTTCGACCATAACTGCTGGTACAGTACACAGTAAAAATGAGACAACGTTTTTCAGGACCGTGGTGCTACATGAACAATACAAAAACTACACTGAACTACGTAAAACAACAAAAAACTATACTAGACTACAGACCTACCCAGGACTGCATAAAGTGCACAAAACAGTGCAGGCATTACAATAAATAATAAACAAGACAATAGGCACAGTCGAGGGCAGTAGGTTGGTGTCAGTCTAGACTCTGGGTACTGAGGAGTCTGATGGCTTGGGGGAAGAAACTGTTACATAGTCTGGTCGTGAGAGCCCGAATGCTTCGGTGCCTTTTGCCAGATGGCAGGAGGGAGAAGAGTTTGTATGAGGGGTGCATGGGGTCCTTCATGATGCTGTTTGCTTTGCGGATGCAGCGTGTGGTGTAAATGTCTGTAATGGCGGGAAGAGAGTCCCCAATGATCTTCTCAGCTGACCTCACTGTCCGCTACAGGGTCTTGCGATCCGAGACAGTGCAATTTCTGAACCAGGCAGTGATGCAGCTGCTCAGGATGCTCTCAATACAACCTCTGTAGAATGTGGTGAGGATGGGCGGTGGGAGATGGACTTTTCTCAGCCTTCACAGAAAGTAGAGATGCTGCTGGGCTTTCTTTGCTATGGAGCTGGTGTTGAGGGACCAGGTGAGATTCTCCGCCAGGTGAACACCAAGAAATTTGGTGCTCTCAACGATCTCTACGGAGGAGTTGTCAATGTTCAGCGGAGACTGGTCGCTCCATGTTCTCCTGAAGTCAACAACCATCTCTTTTGTTTTGTTCACATTCAGAGACCGTTTGTTGGCTTTGCACCAGTCTGTTAGCGGCTGCACCTCCTCTCTGTATGCTGACTCATCGTTCTTGCTGATGAGACCCACCACGGTCGTGTCATCGGCAAACGTGATGATGTGGTTCGAGCTGTGTGTTGCAGCACAGTCGTGGGTCAGCAGAGTGAACAGCAGTGGACTGAGCACACATCCCTGGGGGGACCCCGTGCTCAGTGTGATGGTGTTGGAGATGCTGCTTCCAATCCAGACTGACTGAGGTCTCCCAGTCAGGAAGTCTAGGATCCAGTTGCAGAGGGAGGTGTTCAGGCCCAGTAGGCTTAGCTTTTCAATCAGTTTCTGAGGAATGATTGTGTTGAACACTGAACTGAAGTCTATGAACAGCATTCGAACGTACGTGCCTTTTTTGACCAGGTGGGTTAGGGCCAGGTGGAGGGTGAAAGCAATGGTGTCGTCTTTCCAATCAGGTTTTGAGCAATGATTGTGTTGAGTGCTGAACTGAAGTCTATGAACAGCATTTGAATGTACGTGTCTTTCTTGTCCAGGTGGGCTAGGGCCAGGTGGAGGGTGATGGCGATGGCGTAGTCTGTTGAACGGTTGGGACGGTACACAAACTGCAGGGGGTCCAGTGAGGGGGGTGGCAGGGTCTTGATGTGCCTCATGACGAGCCTCTCGAAACACTTCATGATGATGGATGTGAGTGCGACGGGACGGTAGTCGTTGAGGCAGAACACTGAAGACTTCTTTGGCACGGGGACAATGATGGCGACCTTGAAGCACGTAGGAACGACGGCGCTGCTCAGGGAGATGTTGAAGACGTCAGTGAGAACATCTGCCAGCTGGTCTGCACATCCTCTAAGCACTCTGCCAGGTATATTGTCTGGTTCAGCAGCCTTCCATGGGTTGACCCTGCACAGGGTTCTCCTCACATCGGCTATGGTAAGACACAGCACCTGGTGATTTGGAGGAGGGGTGCTCTTCCTCGCTGCCATGTTATTTTCCACCTCAAAATGAGCGTAGAAGTTGTTCAGCGCATCTGGGAGGAAGGCATCACCTGCACAGTCAGGTGATGATGTCCTATAGTTGATGTCCTGAATGCCCTTCCACATGCGCCGCGTGTCGCAGCTGTCCTGGAAGTGGCTGTGGATTCGCTGGGCGTGTGCACGATTTACCCCTCTAATGGCCCGGGACAGTCTGGCCCTCACTGTTGTTAGGGCTGCCATGTTGCCTGCTCTGAAGACGGAGTCACGGGTTCTCAGCAGCGCACGCACCTACGCGGTCATCCCTGGCTTCTGGTTAGCGCGTGTAGTGATGGTCTTGGCCACAGTGATGCCATCGATGCACTTGCTGATGTAGCTCGTCACTGATGCCGTGTACTCCTCTAAGTTGGTAGAGTCGCCATCGCTTGCAGCCTCCCTGAACATATGCCAGTCAGTGTGCTCAAAACAGTCTTGAAGAGCAGAGATGGCTCCTGCTGACCAGGTTTTCATCTGCTTCTGAGCTGGTCTGGAGCGCCTGACGAGCGGTCTGTATACTGGGATTAGCATGACAGAGATGTTTGTGACTGTATGTGATATTGTATCTGGATGTGCTGTTTGTGACTGTACAGTATCTGATTTTGTAACTACATGTATTGTTTGTGACTGTATGTGATATTGTAACTAGATGTGCTGTTTGTGACTGAATAATATGTGATAATGCCCCACCTCCCCCTCGTACCCCATCTGTTATTTATTTATATACACACATTCTTTCTCTCTCTCTCCTTTTTCTCCCTCTGTCCCTCTGACTATACCCCTTGCCCATCCTCTGGGTTTTCCCCCCCTCCCCCTTTTCCTTCTCCCTGGACCTCCTGTCCCATGATCCTCTCATATCCCTTTTGCCAATCACCTGTGCAGTTCTTGGCTCCATCCCTCCCCCTCCTGTCTTCTCCTATCATTTTTGATCTCCCCCTCCCCCTCCCACTTTCAAATCTCTTACTAGCTCTTCCTTCAGTTAGTCCTGATGAAGGGTCTCAGCCTGAAACATCGACTGTACCTCTTCCTAGAGATGCTGCCTGGCCTGCTGCGTTCACCAGCCACTTTGATGTGTATGTGATATTGTAACTAGATGTGCTGTTTGTGACTGTACAGTATGTGATATTGTAACTAGATGTGCTGTTTGTGACTGTATGTGATATTGTAACTAGATGTGCTGTTTGTGACTGTATGTGATATTGTAACTAGATGTGCTGTTTGTGACTGTATGTGATATTGTAACTAGATGTGCTGTTTGTGACTGTATGTGATATTGGAACTAGATGTGCTGTGTGCTTTGTATCAGTTTATGCACTGTGTCTTGCACTTTGGTCCTGAGATACACTGTTGCGTTTAACTGCATACATGCGTATGGCTGAATGACAATTAAACTTGAACAAAACTGAACAGCATTTCAGGGAAGTTCAAAACAGATGTGCCAGTCCAGTTTCTAATGCAGAGATTGGTGGACGGCTGGAACGTGCAGCTGGGTTGGTAGTGGAGGCTGATATGATACGGGAGTTTAATAGACCCTGAGATAGGCACACGAATAAGCAGAGAATGGATGGATATGGAATGTGTAAAGGCAGAAGAGATTGGGTATCATTAACATAATGAGTTTGGCACAATATCATGGGCCAAATGACCCGTTCCCACTCTCTACTATTCCATGTTCTGTGATCGATGATATGGGCCAAATGCAGGAAAACGGGACTAACTCAGACAGATGACGTGGGTGGAATGGATGAGTTGGGGAATGAGCATGGTTCCATGTTGTATTAGTCTATGACTCTCTGATCTCTGGTGTTCATGTGCTGTTGACTCTGTAATTACAGTGAGAATGTTGTCTCTATGTAACAATGGTAGCGTAAATATTGGGAATATAATTTTTTGTCTTTATGTGTTAGATTGTCAGATGTAGCCTAATGTCTGGAATCTCATTTAGAGTCCAATCTGTCACTGAGAATTCACATAGTTTATTCACACTCTGTATCATGAAATCCTTAATCTTCAACAAGGATGTTGTGAATAGAAGAAGCCCTTAACTCCGAGTGGAGTCATCAGGAAGCCATCATGATGGCGTTTTTTAGCAGGCTTTCTTAATTTTACAACGCTCAACGCAGCACAGATGGAAAGCGTGCAAGGGAGCCAGCTGGATTCGAACTCTGGAGCCTTCGCTCTGAAGTCCGGTGCTGAGGCCACTAATACTTACCAGCAATTATCACACCAACTGGAGGATTTAATGTGTCACCCAATCACGAAAGTATTCCCTCAAAAAATAACTGGTATCTTTGGATATAAAAGCCAGTTAAATATACAATCCCGTGATGTAGCGTACATGCCCAAATCCAGTGGGGATACAGATCCCGTTACCCAGTTGTTTTCAGACATTTCTCTGGAGGATCCATATTGATTGCTGCTTTCTGCTCCTTTCCAAGAAAAGTCACAGGGTCTGGCAATAAAGAAAAACGTACCACATGTGAAAAAAAGATTTAAAAATGATTACATAGAGTAACTTTCATCGACTCAGGTGTAGCCAAGTGTTTTCAATGCAGCATGTTGTAATGTTGGAACTTGTACATCCAGTAATAATGATTAGCTGACGGCTTTTCTGATGTTCTCTGAGGGACAGATACTGGCCAAGACACTGAGAATAACTCCTCGAATCATTAAAATGGTGTTGGCAAATCAGTTTGGGGAGTAGGCAGGATGATGGTTGAATATTTCATCTCTAAGACTGTAATTTGTGTTGCTGCACGATGACGCTATGCTGCATGCTTGTGTGCTCGGTGGAGGGCGCTGATGCTTTTTGCTGGTGGGAGGGGGGCGTTGCTGCTGCTTGTACGTGGGAGGGAGAGCTGGAGGGGGTTTGGGGTTCTAACGTTTAACTGTCATTCATTCTTTGGGGCACTCCTGTATTTTTGTGGATGTTTGCGAAGAAAAAGAATTTCAGTATGTATATTGCATACATTTCTCTGACATTAAAAAGAACCTATTGAAACCTATTGTACAATAAAACCAATATTCTGTAATGCCAAGTTATACTTCCTGGGGCAGAAGACATCTCCCATTTGACTGCCACCTCAGT
This sequence comes from Mobula hypostoma, assembly GCF_963921235.1. NCBI lineage: Eukaryota > Metazoa > Chordata > Chondrichthyes > Myliobatiformes > Myliobatidae > Mobula > Mobula hypostoma. The sequence continues at coordinate 118,263,602 of NC_086099.1, read as the reverse complement.
CCATATTACATGAGAAACCCAATGATATATTCTATACATCTGTATTCCTCATTTGTATAAAATTCTAAATCCACAGTTGTAACATTCAATTTGTATGAATATTTGGGAATTTCCCCACAATAATATTCACTCCACTAGTATCATATGCTGCATAATCCTCAAAGAGTTATAGGGTCATAGAGTTACTGAATGGGGACAGGCTGTTCGGCCCATTGAGTTCATACTGACCATAGAGAGATACTGAATGGAGACAGGCTGTTCACCCCATCGAGTTTATGCTGACCGTCAATCACCCACTATTTTTGATCATACAATTATTTTGTATCATACATTACAAGTAATACACATCCATTCTACAAGTTAAACACGGCGCAGCACATCACACAAACCAATCTTCCGTCTGTGGACTCACTTTACACCGCATGCTGTTGGAGCAGTGCTGCCAGGATAATCAAGGACATGACCCACCCAGCCAACACACTTCTCGTCCCTCTTCCGTCAGGAGCTTGAAGACTCATACGGCCAGATTTGGGAACAGCTTCTTTCCAACTGTGGTAAGACCGCTGAACGGATCCTGACCCGGATCTGGGCCATACCCTCCAAATATCTGGACCTGCCTCTCGGTTTTTTTGCACTACTTTACTTTCCATTTTTCTATTTTCTATTTATGATTTATAATTTAAATTTTTAATATTTACTAATTTTTACTATATTTAATATTTGTAACCCAGGGAGTGGGAAGCGCAGAATCAAATATCGCTGTGATGATTGTATGTCTAGTACCAATTGTTTGGCGACAATAAAGTATAAAGTTTTAATATTAATAACACATTAACAACATAAGTACGGATAGAAAACAAAGCACTCTTACCACAAAGATACAAAGTATGGTTACGTACGTTTCGATAGTTATCACGGAGCAGGAATGATAACGGTGCAGTTGAATAAAGTTTTTGCTTTTACTGAGGTATTTTTAACCACAATAAAACAATACGTAACTTAGGGCCCCATTGTGGGCACGAACCTCCCACCATCGAGGACAGCTTCGAAGGGCGATGCCCCGGGAAGGCGGCATCCACCGTGCAGTGGCGGCTCCAGAGATTTTTTCTTGCTGGTGCTACAGTGGGGTTGAATTATTCAGTGATGGTGCTGAGGGATGTACCCTATGGTAATATGTATTCGCAAGGCCAGACGTGTGGCGTTCAGATGTCAGTTTCAAGCATTACGTGCCTACTGTAAATGCCTCTGTTGATTCACAAGCAACAGCAATTGATAAATATAATATAGAAGTGAACTGTGACAGTGTCAACAGCATCGGAGACAACCCGGGCTACACGGAGCATAAACAAACAAACCAACAGAGCATCCGAACCACAGCGCACAACATGAATCACGCACCAATCCCGCAATCAGCGTCAAATGTGAGCTTTTCAACTGAAAAACACACTAACCCACAATGTCCACTGCTATTCGCATTACATAGACAGACAATGCCAAAAGATACACCGTTATTAAAGTCAGATAAGGCAAACAACTGATGCAAGGCTTTACCAGGAGTTGGACAAATCGTAATCTGACCATGCAATACCTCAATTAATTCGGCTACTGAATTTAAAACAAAAATCAACGGAATCACCGCTTGGAAGTTTAAGCACAATCAGTAGGCTTAATAGCAGTAAATGTAATATTTTAGGATTTGCAGGAAACATAAGGACTATGGGGTATCCACCACAAAATAATAATAATAATCAGCTATGCCCAAATTAAAACAAAATCAACTGCACTCACCATTGATGTTTTCAGAGAAGCGCAATCCGTCTGTTGTTGTGATTGGTGGCAAAAGCATCAATGATTTTCTGGATGTCAAGTGCTTTGGTCCTCCGGCTGTTTATGGCCAACAGGGCCAAGTTACTGTTCTGAGCATCGCCGCTGCTATTCCTCAGGTAGTTTTTGATGCATCTGAGGCAAGAGAAACTCCGTTCGCATGAGGAAGATGTCACAGGCAAAGTCAGTGATTAGTTTGTATAAATCTATAAATGCATCGCGGTACAGTCTCATTAGAGCTAGAAAATTCCACTGTGTCATTCACTGTCTGTCCTTGCCTTTGTTTTGTTTCCAGCAGACGCCGAACCTGATGTAGTTCTGCAGTCAGGTTCACTTCAGTCACTCCATAGAAGTGGGCCATTGGCCAAAGACAATTCTTGTCTAGGAAGAACTTGTGTTTGGGACTTAATGCTGAGACTCCAGTCAGAACACCCCCAGTCTCAACTGAGAACCGTCCTTTCATTTCAGTCAAAAATCTGTCTATAACTGGATAGAAACAGTGGTTGCGAAGGTCATCAGAGGATGTGACAGGTGTGCGTTCAGTTTGGGCCTCAACAACAAAGTCATGTAGGCGGCGGGGTGGCTGGGCCTGTCTCCTTTCATATGGTCTGCTCTGTATACCGGCCTTGACGCACAGGTCCCGAGCTCTTGTCTGAATTTCACTCCATGATTCCTCTCCCCGTTTTGCTGAGAGTGCATCGATAACAGACTGAGCCAAGTCCACAGCGGATGAAAGCTCCAAACTGGGAGATTGTAGCTGGTCTGACATAAACTTGGTGACTCGGAATAAATCCTCAAACAGAGTGAGAAGTAAAGCAAACTGCTCGTCAATCAGTTCATTTACAGCTCTGGCCTCCATTTTCCTCTGTGCATTTGGTTGACCCATAATATCCTGTAGTGTAGCTAAATGGCAGGGAGTGATTTCCTTATAGCCCACAAAGCTGTATACTGCCATGCCCAGCGTGTATCTGACAATTTCTTCAACTCCACGGGCTGTGCAGTTGATTCCAGTTCTCTCTGTTTCTTCATGAAAAGATCGTGGACAACAGAATTTGAAAAGAAGTTGTAAAGCAGCTGCACAGTTTCAAAAAACTCACCCGCTTGTGGTACATTGCTTACAACATCCACTAAAACAAGGTTAAGTCTGTGAGCATGGCAGTGTATATATAATGCCTGCGGGACCTCTTTCCTGAACCTCTCTTGTACCCTGTTATTGCACCCGGACATCATGTCGCCCCATCATAACATTGACCTATACAAGTGTTCTTATCAATAACACACTGGGAGAGTGTCTGTTCAATGCTTTTAAGAAGCGACTCTGTGTCCAACCCTTCTGCTGGAGTGAAGTGCAAGAATTCTTCAAGCACTGTTTCGTTGTTCAAATACCGCTCCTTTTTACTCAAGTCTTTACTTTCATTCACCATGATGGCAAAATGTCATACTTCTTGATTTCTGTACTTATTTGACGTCTGATCATATCTGCCATAATACCCTTAATTTCATTTTGGATATCGTGATGGGTGTTTTCTGCATTTCCAGGATTGTCCTCTTTTTTGTTTTAGCTACAGTCTTATCAAACTGCCCAATTACACTGAGCAACTCGACAAAGTTTCCCCTATTGCCAGATCCATTATCCTCCCGGTGTCCTCGCTGGGCAATGCCTTGGCACGCAGTATAGCGTAGAGACTCAACCACTGCTCTCATATACTCATGATTTTCTTGGACAATCTTTGCATGTCCTTTATCAAGCAAATCATCCTCATCCCCAAATACTTCTTTCTGCATGTCACTTTCAATTAAGACAGGCTCAGGCTGAGACACCACTGATTCCTCTGGATGAGGTCGTTTTCTCACCAAAAAATCGATCCATTTTCCACGCCGGCCAAAATAATGCACGTGCCAGGCCCACGCTCGCTTGTAAAAGCACAATTTGTGTGTGTGTGTGTGGGGGGGGGGGGGGCATCCGTTAGTCTCAAGAGACCATGGATCTGCGGCTGGATGTCCACTATCAATCTCTCGCGTGAGTGAGAGTGAGTGACATCACCACCTTAAGTGATCTTAGATCAGCAAACTGATCTGAGGACAGCAACGGCAAGACATTGACAACGAACGAATAAGCAGAAGTGTAGAGTGGATCTGACCTTAGACCAGCGCAGAGTTTATAACTTTACTGCTGCGTGGGTGCTATGGTAATTCAGGGCGCTGTTTCACTAGATGAACTGGAGAAACAAGCTGTATTCAAAACGATACAGAGAAACAGCTGCAATTTGTATGTGAAAATTAAGTTAATTTATTGGTGTTATTGTAATTTCTGCTGGTGCTATAGCACCACCTCAGCGCCGTCACTGCCACCAGAAAAGAGCCTCACGATCCGGGACGTGTCCTCCTCTCATTACTACCATCAGGGAGGAGGTACAGGAATACCAAGGCGCGCTCGGAACAATTCCTTCCCTCTATCAGATCTATTAACTGATTACTGTACTGTCCCCGCATTGAACTGTGCGCCTTACGCATGCGTACTGATCACAGAATCGATCTCCAAGCGATCGATGGAGGAGTGCAGCTCGCGCGCATGCGTACTGGTCACACCATCGGTCTGTGAGCGATCGATTGGTAGGCGTCCGGTTGGCCCGCAAATTCGGCGGACGCATCGGTTGCTCTGCTTCAATAATTACAGCATTAATGCCTTCTAAAGAAAATATTTATTCAGAAAAATGCAAGGAACACTATAATACAACTTAAAACAGCTGCTGCAAGAGAAGAAATTAATATTCCACAAAAACATTAAAATTTGCATTGTACCATACAAGGCAGACCCAGAGAAATCTGAGGCAAAACCTTTAACTTTAGTGATGTCCAGAAATAATTCCACCCGTTTCATGGCTAAATGTTATTAAACAGACCAGTTTACATCGATAAAAGAAGTCTTTGATTACAAAATGTTCATAAAGGTGGCTGGAAACGCCAGCTTCTGTCCCTTTGACGTGCGGGGCTGGACATGAAGACAGGACGCTGGCTGATGAAACCAGTGGTGCAGGTTCTCATTCGGATGCTCTGATTCACCGTCTGTTTGCTTCGATGCTGATCAAAGATGTTCCCTGGCTGGACATGCCGGTTGATGTTGCTGTGAAATTGTGAGCGGACACTGAAGCCACGGCGCAGGATGATGAAACCAGTGGTACAGGGTTTCATACGGATTCGTTGTTTCACGGTGTTACTGATTCTTTCCAGCTCCAGAGCGTTGGCTGTGGCGCAAATACGCAAACTCTTCAACGAGACATCTGATGCTGACTCCATCTCTGCAAGTCTCTCCATCACAGTGCGTCCATTCATTACGAATGATAAATCTTTCCCACTGTCTTGTGAAGTTGCACTCAATGTTTCGCTGTTTTCCTCCTCTGGATCGTCCAATATTTCTGCTTTCTGGTTTGGATTTTTATCAATATCCAATGTTTCTGTTTCTATAATCACATCGCCCTGCTCTGAACGCAGACCGGCTTCTTCCATTCTACGTTCAGTCGAAGTGCTTGCCTCTCCCTCACAATTGTTGGCGCAAATACGCAAACTCTTCAACGAGACATCTGATGCTGACTCCATCTCTGCAAGTCTCTCCATCACAGTGCGTCCATTCATTACGAATGATAAATCTTTCCCACTGTCCTGTGAAGTTACACTCAATGTTTCGCTGTTTTCCTCCTCTGGATGGTCAAATATTTCTGTTTTCTGGTTTGGATTTTCACCAATATCCAATGTTTTTATTTCTATAATCACATCGCCCTGCTCTGAACTCAGACCGGCTTCTTCCATTCTACGTTCAGTCGAAGTGCTTGCCTCTCCCTCACAATGGCCATCTGCTGTGTCAGTCTCCTTGCTGATTACTCCAGAGACGTTCTGGGCGCCACTAATTACACTCTGCACTATATGGCATCCGAACCAGGCTAGAAACATTTTCTCAGCTCACAGCGCTCCGGAGAGGTAACCACGTGTCTGACTGCAAAAACGGGATCGGTCGCCGCTATTTATTGGGTGTCGTCACGTGATGAAGTGTCACAATGGTTACCATGGTGACACCTACAAAACAACAACTGAAGGACATTCCACCAATGGAGTGTTTGGGCAGACGTATTGTTCACATGCACGTACAGCGTTGCCATCGTTACAGTAGCTCTATTTCACCACAATACCTGAGGTGGTAATTTTGGTTGAAAGTATTCCATATCCTTTAGATTAATAATCGATCACGTGCCATCCATGCAAAGCAGTAACTGCTGACCATTTCAAAGTTAGACAGAAAACCATTCGACTGATCCAGTAAACATTTGAAAAAGGCCAAAACGCCTGGATACCATGCATGTCATATTGGGCATCGGTGCACGACATATGCAGTGTGTCAGGATGCTGGTCCCAGCACTCTGCAATATTGACTGAAACTCCACCTCCGCACACAGTAAGGCCGCCTCAAACACTCAGTTCATTGGTTTGAAGGAGTGTAAGGAAGATTACAGCTGAAAGCACTATTAAATGTTCTTCTGATTAAATAATGCAATTTGCTTTCATTGACAAAATGTTTTACTGAATAATCGCTCATAAATTAAACAGGCCATTGCCTGTCAGTGTCTCTATCTGTCAGATATTTTCCATCTTGTGTAGTCTGGTGGAAATGTTGTCCAGGTGCTGAAACCAGTTGGAGCTCATTCCAACCAGAGACCTCTACTCACCATTCTTTTCACGTTGATCTGTGATGTGAACATTCCCCAGTGGTAATCATCTCACTGATTGTTAGTGCATCTTTACTGAAACGTGTCTCTTCCCTTTCCTCCCAGCAGTCACTTTGCTCCCAGTCACACAGTGTTCCCCCTGCTTTCCGATTTCCCATAATTTTGTTCTGGAGTAATGTGTGCTAAATGCCAGTACATCTTTCTCAGCGTGACCCCGGTGCTTTCTCAGGGTGACTTCTTCACCCGATGGTATTGCCACCTCTGAAGGTATTTTTGTCTCATATCCATGTTGATTTACACCGTTCGATGAGGGATTAGTTGCTGTTGGTGGTGTAAAACTTGGACACGGTTGTTAAGTCCTATCTTCATTCAGAGAGCTCGATACTGCCTCACACTGGTCACCAGCTGCATTCCTCTTTTCAGCAGCTCGAGACAGATTTACAAGATGCCACGTTCTCCCCAAAATCATCCAGCCTGCAACTCAACTGATGAATGTCATTAACATTTGCTGTTCAGTACTCAGAAGTGATTTTGCTGTGTCTGAGAGCTGTTACTGCTGTTTATTGGTCTGACACCAAATTCATCCCGTGAAGTTTCACATCAACAATGGTTACCAAGGTGAAACCTGCAAAACTAAAGCAACACAACAACTGGGTGGACATTGACCCATTGGCAGGATAATCATAAAGCAATTTGCAATGCTACTTTGTGAATAAGTAATCAGGTTCTAACAGGAAGCAAAGAGTGGGAATAAACGGGACCTTTTCAGAATGGCAGGCGGTGACTAGTGGGGTACCGCAAGGCTCAGTGCTGGGACCCCAGTTGTTTACAATATATATTAATGACTTGGATGAGGGAATTAAATGCAGCATCTCCAAGTTTGCGGATGGGTGAGTGGGCAAATTCATGGCAGGTGCAATTTAATGTGGATAAATGTGAGGTTATCCACTTTGGTGGCAAAAACAGGAAAACAGATTATTATCTGAATGGTGGCCGATTAGGAAGAGGGGAGGTGCAACAAGACCTGGGTGTCATTATACACCAGTCATTGAAGGTGGGCATGCAGGTACAGCAGGCAGTGAAAAAGGCGAATGGTATGCTGGCATTTATAGCAAGAGGATTCGAGTACAGGAGCAGGGAGGTACTACTGCAGTTGTACAAGGCCTTGGTGAGACCACACCTGGAGTATTGTGTGCAGTTTTGGTCACCTAATCTGAGGAAAGACATCCTTGCCATAGAGGGAGTACAAAGAAGGTTCACCAGATTGATTCCTGGGATGGCAGGACTTTCATATGAAGAAAGACTGGATGAACTGGGCTTGTACTCATTGGAATTTAGAAGATTGAGGGGGGATCTGATTGAAACGTATAAAATCCTAAAGGGATTGGACATGCTAGATGCAGGAAGATTGTTCCCGATGTTGGGGAAGTCCAGAACGAGGGGCCACAGTTTGAGGATAGAGGGGAAGCCTTTTAGGACCGAGATTAGGAAAAACTTCTTCACACAGAGAGTGGTGAATCTGTGGAATTCTCTGCCACAGGAAACAGTTGAGGCCAGTTCATTGGCTATATTTAAGAGGGAGTTAGATATGGCCCTTGTGGCTACGGGGATCAGGGGGTATGGAGGGAAGGCTGGGGTGGGGTTCTGAGTTGGATGATCAGCCATGATCATAATAAATGGCGGTGCAGGCTCGAAGGGCCGAATGGCCTACTCCTGCACCTATTTTCTATGTTTCTATGTTTCTATAATATCAAGATCTTTAGACATGGCCTATGTAAGGAACATAATAAAATATCCATAACCCTATTGAATTAAAAGTAAGTCACACTTTTTAATGCTCGATTCAGGAGTGATGTTCCCAACCTGCTGTTAATGTCAGTTCCAATGTTCAGTTTAAAATACAAGTTGGGCATCAGCTCATTAAAATGTTTGTCAGTGACTGAGGTGACCCGGACATTTGCATTGGGTGTGTTATTAGATTAGATTACGAGGACACTCAGTCCTCGTTTATTGTCATTCAGAAATGCATGCATTAAGAAATGATGCAATGTTCTTCTGGTATGATATCAAGACAGACCACATAATTATAACATATAGTTACAACAGTGCAAAGCAATACCGTAATTTGATAAAAAGCAGACCATGGACACGGTAAAAAAAAAAGTCTTAAAGTCCCGATAGCTCCATCATCTCACGCAGACGGTAGAAGGGAGAAACTCTTCCTGCCATGAACCTCCAGCGCCGCAAACTTGCCGATGCAGCACCCTGGAAGCACCCAACCACAGCCGACTCTGAGTCCGTCTGAAAACTTCGAGCCTCCGACCAGCCCTCCGGCACCAAGCACCGAGCACCATCTCTGCCGAGTGCTTCGACCCCATCTCTGGCCACCAAGCAACAGGCAAAGCCAAGGATTCGGGGCCTTCCCCTCCGTAGATTTTGGATCGCACAGTAGCAATGGCAGTGAAACAGGCAATTCAGAAGTTTCACCAGATGTTCCTCCGTGCTCTCACGTCTGCCTCCATCGAATCAGGATTGTGCACGGCACCCTACTTAACAGATAACAGATATTCATCCCGGAATGGCCGCTGCGAGCTGCGTCACGCCACCATCTTCTCCTCTCAGAGGAGAACCTAGATTTGTCAACCTAGATTAAAAATTTGTAAAAATCAAAAACAAATTCCTGCCAAAGGGTTTCGGCCCGAAATGTCGACTGTATTCTTTTCCTCGATGCTGCCTGGCCTGCCGGGATGGAGATCAGTGGGGAGGGATCGGGGCGGACAAATGGACAAGGGAGTCACGTAGGGAGCGATCCCTGCGGAAAGCAGAAAGGCGGGGAGGGAAAGATGTGCTTAGTGGTGGGATCCTGTTGGAGGTGGCGGAAGTTACGGAGAATAATATGTTGGACCCGGAGGCTGGTAGGGTGATAGGTGAGGACCAGGGGAACCCTATTCCTAGTGGGGTGGCGGGAGGATGGAGTGAGAGCAGATGTGTGTGAAATGGGGGAGATGCATTTGAGAGCAGAGTTGATAGTGGAGGAAGGGAAGCTCCTTTCTTTAAAAAAGGAAGACATCTCCCTCGTCCTAGAATAAAAAGCCTCATCCTGACAGCAGATGCGGTGGAGACGGAGGAATTGCGAGAAGGGGATGGCGTTTTTGCAAGAGACAGGGTGAGAAGAGGGATAGTTCAGATAACTGTGAGAGTCAGTAGGCTTATAGTAGACATCAGTAGATAAGCTGTCTCCAGAGATAGAGACAGAAAGATCTAGAAAGGGGAGGGAGGTGTCGGAAATGGACCAGGTAAACTTGAGGGCAGGGTGAAAGTTGGAGGCAAAGTTAATAAAGTCAACGAGCTCAGCATGCGTGCAGGAAGCAGCATCAACACAGATGTAGCGAAGGAAAAGTGGGGGACAGATACCAGTATAGTTTTGGAACATAGATTGTTCCACAAAGCCAATAAAAAGGCAGGCATAGGTAGGACCCATACGGGTGCCCATGGCTACATCTTTAGTTTGGAGGAAGTCGGAGGAGCCAAAGGAGAAATTATTAAGAGTAAGAACTAATTCCGCTAGACGGAGCAGAGTGTGGTAGACGGGAACCGGTTAGGTCTGGAATCCAAAATGAAGCGGAAAGCTTTGAGACCTTCCTGATGGGGGTGGAAGTATATTGGGACTTCCTCCCTCACTAACATTCAGGGCCCAGAATAGACCTTCCAGGTGAGGCGACACTTCACCTGTGAGTCAGCTGGGGTGATATACTGCGTCCGGTGCTCCCGATGTGGCCTTCTATGTATTGGCGAGACCCGATGCAGACTGGGAGATCGTTTCACTGAACACCTATGCTCTGTCCACCAGAGAAAGCAGGATCTTCCAGTAGCCACACATTTTAATTCCACGTCCCATTCCCATTCTGATATGTCTAACCACGGCCTCCTCTACTGTAAAGATGAAGCTACACTCAGGTTGGAGCAAAATCATCTTATATTCCGTCTGGGTAGCCTCCAACCTGATGGCATGAACATTGACTTCTCAAACTTCCGCTAATGCACCACCTTCCCCCTCATACCCTATCCATTATTTATTTATATACACACATTCTTTTTCTCCCTCTGTCCCTCTCACTATACCCCTTCCCCCCCTTGTCTTTCTTCCCGGACCTCCTGTCCCATGATCCTCTCATATCCCCTTTGCCAATCACCTGTCCAGCTCTTGGCTCCATCTCGTCCCCTCCTGTCTTCTCCTATCATTTTGGATCTCCCCCTCCCCCTCCCACTTTCAAATCTCTTACTAACTCTTCCTTCAGTTAGTCCTGACGAAAGGTCTCGGCTCGAAGCGTCAACTGTACCTCTTCCTAGAGATGCTGCCTGGCCTATTGCGTTCACCAGCAACTTTGATGTGTGGTGCTTGAAATTCCAGCATCTGCAGATTTCCTCATGTTTGTGACAGAATAGACAGCTGGGATCTCCTTCTCAGGACTGAAATGAGGTGTTTGCAGAAACGTGGCCCCAGGACAACATCCCATGCTCCATCAATCTTCATGCCATTCCACTCAGGGACTTGTGCCAATGTTATTTTGTGACTGTACGTGCTATTGTAACTCGATGTGCTGTGTGCTTTGTGTGATTGTATGTGGTATTGTAACTCGATGTGCTGTGTGCTCTGTGTGACTGTATTGTAACAAATTCCTGCCAAAGGGTTTCGGACTGAAATGTCGACTGTACTCTTTTCCTAGATGCTGCCTGGCCTGCTGAGTTCCTCCAGCATTTTGACTGTGTTGAACAAATTTCAGCTAATAGTTATTGGCCTCCGATTATCAATGGAAACACAACAGTTTCTGAAGATGAAGATTGTGGATCTGCTTCATTCCATTGCCGTCATGTTTAACCAATCTATTGGAGTTTTTTGAGGAGGTTACCAGGAAAGTGGATGAAGGGAAGGCAGTGGATATTGTCTACATGGATTTCAGTAAGGCCTTTGACGAGGTTCCTTATAGGAGGTTAGTTAGGAAAATTCAGTCGCTAGGTATACATGGAGAGGTGGTAAGTTGGATTAGACGTTGGCTCAATGGTAGAAGCCAAAGAGTGGTAGTAGAGAATTGCTTCTCCGAGTGGAGGCCTGTGACTAGTGGTGTGCCACAGGGATCAGTGCTGGGTCCATTGTTATTTGTCATCTATATCAATGATCTGGATGATAATGTGGTAAATTGGATCAGTAAATTTGCTGATGATATAAAGATTGGAGGTGCAGTAGACAGTGAGGAAGGTTTTCAGAGCCTGCAGAAGGACTTGGACCAGCTGGAAAAATGGGCTGAAAAATGGCAGATGGAATTTAATACAGACAAGTGTGAGGTATTGCACGTTGGAAGGACAAACCAAGGTAGAATATATAGGGTTAATGGTAAGGCACTGAGGAGGGCAGTAGAACAGAGGGATCTGGGAATACAGATACAAAATTCCCTAAAAGTGGCGTCACAGGTAGGTAGGGTCGTAAAGAGAGCTTTTGGTACATTGGCCTTTATTAATCAAAGTATTGAGTATAAGAGCTGGAATGTTATGATGAGGTTGTATAAGGCATTGATGAGGCCGAATCTGGAGTATTGTGTTCAGTTTTGGTCACCAAATTACAGAAAGGATATAAATAAGGTTGAAAGAGTGCAGAGAAGGTTTACAAGGATGTTGCCAGGACTTGAGAAACTCAGTTACAGAGAAAGGTTGAATAGGTTAGGGCTTTATTCCCTGGTGCGTAGAAGAATGAGGGGAGATTTGATAGAGGTATGTAAAATTATGATGGGTATAGATAGAGTGAATGCAAGCAGGCTTTTTCCACTGAGGCAAGGGGAGAAAAAAACCAGAGGACATGGGTTAAGGGTGAGGGAGGAAAAGTTTAAAGGAAACATTAGTGGGGGGCTTCTTCACACAGAGAGTGGTGGGAGTATGGAATGAGCTGCCAGATGAGGTGGTAAATGCGGGTTCTTTTTTAACATTTAAGAATAAATTGAACAGATACATGGATGTGAGGTGTATGGAGGGATATGGTCCGTGTGCAGGTCAGTGGGACTAGGCAGAAAATGGTTCGGCACAGCCAAGAAGGGCCAAAAGGCCTGTTTCTGTGCTGTAGTTTCTATGGTTTTCTATGGTTTTTCTAGTGAAGGGTCTCGTCCCAGAATGTCAAATGTTTATTTCCCTCCATGATGCTGCCTGGCCTGCTGAGTTCCCCCAGCATTTTCTGTGTGCTGTTTCTTTCTTTATTTAGAGATACAGTGGGGAACAGCCATTCCGGCCCGATGAGCCACCGCACCCTGCAATCCACCAGTGTACAGTTCTCTAAAAGTGGCAGTACAAATCCATCAGGTGGGAAATGAGGTTGATGGCGTGATTTCCTTTACAGGTCATTGAATTGATGGGAAAGAAAGTTATGTTGCAGTTTTATAACACTCTGAATAGGCCATATTTGGAGGATTGAATTCATTTCTGGTCACCCTAATATAAGAAGAATATGGAGGTTTTGGAGAGGGTGCAAAAGAAGTTTATTAGAATACTGCCCAGTTCAGAGGTCATGGACTGTAAGGAGAAGCTGGACAAACCAGAGATATTTACTATAAAACAGCAGAGACTGACAGGAGACCTGATTGAAGTTTGTAACATTATGATAGGCATCGATAGAATAGACAGCTGGGATCTCCTTCTCAGGACTGAAATGAGGTGTTTGCAGAAACGTGGCCCCAGGACAACATCCCATGCTCCATCAATCTTCATGCCATCCCACTCAGGGACTTGTGCCAATGTTATTTTGTGACTGTACGTGCTATTGTAACTAGATATGCTGTGTGCTGTCTGACCTTATGCACCTTGGACCACTGTTGAGTTTAACTGTATATATGCATATGGCTGAATGACAATTAAACTTGAACAAAACTAAAAGGCATGTACTTGAGGTGAGAGCAGGGAAGTTCAAAGGAGATGTGCCAGTCAAGATTCTAACACAGAGATTGGTGGATCCCTGGAAGGTGCAGCTGGGTTGGTAGTGGAGGTTGACATGATACGGGAGTTTAATAGACCCTGAGATAGGCACACGAATAAGCAGAGAATGGATGGATATGGAATATGTAAAGGCAGAAGAGATTGGGTATCATTAACATAATGAGTTTGGCACAATATCATGGGCCAAATGACCCGTTCCCACTCTCTACTGTTCCATGTTCTGTGATCGATGATATGGGCCAAATGCAGGAAAATGGGACTAACTCAGACAGATGACTTGGTTGGATGGACAAGTTGGAGAATGTAAACAACAGGAATTCTGCAGATTCTGGAAATTCAAGCAACATACATCAAAGTTGCTGGTGAACGCAGCAGGCCAGGCAGCATCTATAGGAAGAGGCGCAGTCGACGTTTCAGGCCGAGACCCTTCGTCAGGACTAACTGAAGGAAGAGTGAGTAAGGGATTTGAAAGCTGGAGGGGGAGGGGGAGATGCAAAATGATAGGAGAAGACAGGAGGGGGAGGGATAGAGCCGAGAGCTGGACAGGTGATAGGCAAAAGGGGATACGAGAGGATCATGGGACAGGAGGTCCGGGAAGAAAGACAAGGGGGGGGGGTGACCCAGAGGATGGGCAAGAGGTATATTCAGAGGGACAGAGGGAGAAAAAGGAGAGTGAGAGAAAGAATGTGTGCATAAAAATGAGTAACAGATGGGGTACGAGGGGGAGGTGGGGCCTTAGCGGAAGTTAGAGAAGTCAATGTTCATGCCACCAGGTTGGAGGCTACCCAGACGGAATATAAGGTGTTGTTCCTCCAACCTGAGTGTGGCTTCATCTTTACAGTAGAGGAGGCCGTGGATAGACATGTCAGAATGGGAATGGGATGTGGAATTAAAACGTGTGGCCACTGGGAGATCCTGCTTTCTCTGGCGGACAGAGCGTAGATGTTCAGCAAAGCGGTCTCCCAGTCTGCGTCGGGTCTCACCAATATATAAAAGGCCACATCGGGAGCACCGGACGCAGTATATCACCCCAGTCGACTCACAGGTGAAGTGATGCCTCACCTGGAAGGACTGTTTGGGGCCCTGAATGGTGGTAAGGGAGGAAGTGTAAGGGCATGTGTAGCACTTGTTAAGCTTACACGGATAAGTGCCAGGAGGGAGATCAGTGGGGAGGGATGGGGGGGACGAATGGACAAGGGAGTTGTGTAGGGAGCGATCACTGCGGAATGCAGGGGGGGGGGGAGGGAAGGATGTGCTTAGTGGTGGGATCCCGTTGGAGGTGGCGGAAGTTACGGAGAATAATATGTTGGACCCGGAGGCTGGTGGGGTGGTAGGTGAGGACCAGGGGAACCCTATTCCTAGTGGGGTGGTGGGAGGATGGAGTGAGAGCAGATGTACGTGAAATGGGGGAGATGCGTTTAAGAGCAGAGCTGATAGTGGAGGAAGGGAAGCCCCTTTCTTTAAAAAATGAAGACATCTCCCTCATCCTAGAATGAAAAGCCTCATCCTGAGAGCAGATGCGGTGGAGACGGAGGAATTGCGAGAAGGGGATGGCGTTTTTGCAAGAGACAGGGTGAGAAGAGGGATAGTTCAGATAACTGTGAGAGTCAGTAGGCTTATAGTAGACATCAGTAGATAAGCTGTCTCCAGAGACAGAGACAGAGAGATCTAGAAAGGGGAGGGAGGTGTCGGAAATGGACCAGGTAAACTTGAGGGCAGGGTGAAAGTTGGAGGCAAAGTTAATAAAGTTAACGAGTTCTGCATGCGTACAGGAAGCAGCGCCAATGCAGTCGTCGATGTAGCGAAGGAAAAGTGGGGGACAGATACCAGAATAGGCACGGAACATAGATTGTTCCACAAACCCAACAAAAAGGCAGGCATAGCTAGGACCCATACGGGTGCCCATAGCTACACCTTTAGTTTGGAGGAAGTGGGAGGAGCAAAAGGAGAAATTATTAAGAGTAAGGACTAATTCCACTAGACGGAGCAGAGTGGTGGTAGAGGGGAACTGATTAGGTCTGGAATCCAAAAAGAAGCGTAGAGCTTTGAGACCTTCCTGATGGGGGTTGGAAGTATATAAGGACTGGACATCCATGGTGAAAATAAAGCGGTGGGGGCCAGGGAACTTAAAATCATCGAAAAGTTTAAGAGCGTGAGAAGTGTCACGAACATAGGTCGGAAGGGATTGAACAAGGGGTGATAAAACAGTGTCGAGGTATGCAGAAATGAGTTCGGTGGGGCAGGAGCAAGCTGAGACAATAGGTCGGCCAGGACAGGCAGGTTTGTGGATCTTGGGTAGGAGGTAGAAATGGGAAGTGCGGGGTGCTACCAACCTTATAGTTCCCACACCCCGCACTTCCCGTTTCTACCTCCTACCCAAGATCCAGTCCTTATATACTTCCATCCCCCATCAGGAAGGTCTCAAAGCTCTACGCTTCTTTTTGGATTCCAGACCTAATCAGTTCCCCTCTACCACCACTCTGCTCCGTCTAGCGGAATTAGTCCTTACTCTTAATAATTTCTCCTTTTGCTCCTCCCACTTCCTCCAAACTAAAGGTGTAGCTATGGGCACCCGTATGGGTCCTAGCTATGCCTGCCTTTTTGTTGGGTTTGAGGAACAATCTATGTTCCGTGCCTATTCTGGTATCTGTCCCCCACTTTTCCTTCGCTACATCGACGACTGCATTGGCGCTGCTTCCTGTACGCATGCAGAACTCGTTAACTTTATTAACTTTGCCTCCAACTTTCACCCTGCCCTCAAGTTTACCTGGTCCATTTCCGACACCTCCCTCCCCTTTCTAGATCTCTCTGTCTCTGTCTCTGGAGACAGCTTATCCACTGATGTCTACTATAAGCCTACTGACTCTCACAGCTATCTGCACTATTCCTCTTCTCACACTGTCTCTTGCAAAAACGCCATCCCCTTCTCGCAATTCCTCCGTCTCCGCCGCATCTGCTCTCAGGATGAGGCTTTTCATTCTAGGACGAGGGAGATGTCTTCATTTTTTAAAGAAAGGGGCTTCCCTTCCTCCACTATCAGCTCTGCTCTTAAACGCATCTCCCCCATTTCACATACATCTGCTCTCACTCCATCCTCCCACCACCCCACTAGGAATAGGGTTCCCCTGGTCCTCACCTACCACCCCACCAGCCTCCGGGTCCAACATATTATTCTCCGTAACTTCCGCCACCTCCAACGGGATCCCACCACTAAGCACATCTTTCCCTCCTCGCCTCTCTCTGCATTCCGCAGGGATCGCTCCCTACACAACTCCCTTGTCCATTCGTACCCCCCATCCCTCCCCACTGATCTCCCTCCTGACACTTATCCGTGTAAGCGGAACAAGTGCTACACATGCCCTTACACTTCCTCCCTTACCACCATTCAGGGCCCCAAACAGTCCTTCCAGGTGAGGAATCACTTCACCTGTGAGTCGACTGGGGTGATATACTGCGTCCGGTGCTCCCGATGTGGCCTTTTATATATTGGTGAGAACCGACGCAGACTGGGAGACCGCTTTGCTGAACATCTACGCTCTGTCCGCCAGAGAAAGCAGGATCTCCCAGTGGCCACACATTTTAATTCCACATCCCATTCCCATTCTGACATGTCTATCCACGGCCTCCTCTACTGTAAAGATGAAGCCACACTCAGGTTGGAGGAACAACACCTTATATTCCGTCTGGGTAGCCTCCAACCTGATGGCATGAACATTGACTTCTCTAACTTCCGCTAAGGCCCCACCTCCCCCTCGTACCCCATGTGTTACTCATTTTTATGCACACATTCTTTCTCTCACTCTCCTTTTTCTCCCTCTGTCCCTCTGAATATACCTCTTGCCCATCCTTTGGGTCACCCCCCCCCTTGTCTTTCTTCCCAGACCTCCTGTCCCATGATCCTCTCGTATCCCCTTTTGCCTATCACCTGTCCAGCTCTTGGCTCCATCCCTCCCCCTCCTGTCTTCTCCTATCATTTTGCATCTCCCCCTCCCCCTCCAGCTTTCAAATCCCTTACTCACTCTTCCTTCAGTTAGTCCTGACGAAGGGTCTCGGCCTGAAACATCGACTGCACCTCTTCCTATAGATGCTGCCTGGCCTGCTGCGATCACCAGCAACTTTGATGCATGTAAGTTGGAGAATGTGTTTGTTTCCATGTTGTATAAGTCTATGACTCTCTGGTCTCTGGTGTTCATGTGCAGTTGACTCTGTAATTACAGTGAGAACGTTGTCTCTATGTAACAATGGTCGCATACATATTGGGAATATAATTTTTTTTCTTTAAGTGTTAGATCATCAGATGTGGCCTAATGTCTGGAATCTCATTTAGAGTCCAATCTGTGACTGAGAATTCACATAGATTGTCCACACTCTGTATCATGAAATCCAAATTCTTCAACAAGGACTCACTCCTCTGTTGAGTTTTGCGAATAGTTACCATCAATTATCACACCAACTAGAGGATTTAACGTATCACCCAACCACGGAAGTATTCTCTCAATGGACAACTGGTATCTTCGGATATAAGGAGGAGAAGATGGTGGCATGCCTGCGTGTGCGCAGCCCTGCGGTGAAAAGTGATATCGTATCTGTTAAATAGGGGCCATGGACAATTCTGCTTTGATGGAGAATAGACGTGAAAGCACAGAGGAACATCTGGAGAAATTTCTGAAACGCCTGTTTGCTGCTGTCGTTACTGTGTGGTCGGTAATCATTCGGAGGGTAGGCCTCAAAATCCGCGGCCTTGCCTGCTTTTGGCAACAGAGAAGGAGGTTCGAATCGTTCGGACAGAGATGGCGCTCAGTACTCGGTGTCGGAGAGCTGATCAGAGCTCGAAGTTTTCGGATGACTCAGAGTCGGATTGTGGTCGGCATGGCAGGGAGAGTTTTTCTTCCATCTCCCGTCTACATGAGATGTGGGACATTTGATAAACTTTGAACTTTACTGTGCTCATGGACTTCTTCATCAAGTTATGGTATTGTTGCACTGTTGTAACTATATGTTATAATCATGTGGTTTTGTCAGTTTTTTCAGTCTTGGTCTGTCCTGTGTTTTGTGATATCACACTGGAGGGAATAATGTATCATTTCTTAATGCAAGCATTACTAATTGATAATAAAAGAGGACATGTGTCTTCATAATCTAAAAGCCAGTTAAATATACAATCCCGTGATGTAGCGTACATGCCCAAATCCAGTGGGGATTTAGATCCCGTTACCCAGTTGTTTTCAGACATTTCTCTGGGGGATCCATATTGATTGCTGCTTTCTGCTCCTTTCCAAGAAAAGTCACAGGGTCTGGCAATAAAGAAAAATGTACCACATGTGAAAAAAAAGAGATTTAAAAATGATTACATAGAGTAACTTCCATTGACTGAGGTGAACCCAAGCGTTTCCAATGCAGTATGTTGTAATGTTGGAACTTGTACATCCAGTAACAATGATCAGCTAACGGCTTCTCTGATGTTCAGTGATGGATAAATACTGGCCAGGATATGGAGAATATTCCTCTACTCTTTAAAATGGTGTTGGCAAATCAGTTTAGAAAGTAGGCAGGGTGATGGTTCAATATTTGATCTCTAAGACTGTAATCTGTGTTGCTCTGCACTTGGCAATCAAAGAATACTCTGTTAGGTGAAGTTATACTTCCTGGGGCAGTAGATATCTCCCATTCGATTGCTGATTGCCACCTTAGTCCATATTACATGAG
This sequence comes from Mobula hypostoma, assembly GCF_963921235.1. Classification (NCBI taxonomy): domain Eukaryota; kingdom Metazoa; phylum Chordata; class Chondrichthyes; order Myliobatiformes; family Myliobatidae; genus Mobula; species Mobula hypostoma. Next base: position 118,244,379 of record NC_086099.1, on the reverse strand, counting down.
ATAGCCAATGTTATATTCTGTATATCTGTATTCCTCATTAACACAACACTTTAAATGCACAGTTACAATTTTGAATTTATATTAATATTTAGGAATATCCCACAATCATATTCATCCCACTAGTACCGTATGCTGCGGTAATCCTCACAGTGGTATTAGATCATAGAGAGATCAGAAATGGAAACAGGCTGTTTGGCGCACTGAGTTCATACTGACAATTTTACACAAGTCCCACCTTAGCCATAACATTCCCCCACATTCCCATCACTCTCCACCCTAATACATACCCTCACACTAGGGACAATTTACAGCGGTTAATAATTCAATCAAGCTGCACATTTTCTATTGTAGGAGGAAATACACGTGGTCATGGAGAAACTATACAGTCTCTATAGTAACAGCACTTGGAGCTCATTTCAAACAAAAGAAAATCTGCAGTTGTTGGAAATCCAAGCAACACACACAAAATACTGGAGGAACTCAGCAGGCCAGGCAGCACGTATGGAAAAGAGTAAATAGACAACATTTTGGGCAGAGACCCTTCGGGGGATTGGGAAAAAAGGTGAGGAGTTAGCATGAGAAAGTGGGGGGAGTGGAGGATGAACTACAAGTTGATAAGGGAAACTGGGAGGGAGGCAAGGGTGAGGTAAAGAGCTGGGACGTTGCTTGGTGAAGTTATTTCTTCAGAGGTTTGATCGGGGCACGACTGCACAAGCGCATGGATGTCAGCCAGTGAGAACTAGAATGCAAGAGAGAGGATAGGCAGGTGATAGAGAAGGGACGTGCTCAGACTGACGTTTGAGATGTGACTATTTCAATGCAAGGAGTGTTGTGAACAAAGTGGATGAGCTTAGAGCGTGGATCAGCACTTGAAGACAGGATGTGGTGGCCATTACAGAGACTTGGATGGCTCAGGGACAGGAATGGTTACTTCATGTGCCGGGTTTCAGATGTTTCAGAAAGGACAGGGAGGGAGGCAGAAGAGGTGGGGATGTGGCACTGTTGATCAGAGATAGTGTCACGGCTGCAGAAAAGGTCGACGCCATGGAGGGATTGTCTACGGAGTCTCTGTGGTTAGGAACAGAAAGGGGGTCAATAACTTTACTGGGTGTTTTTTATAGGCCGACCAATAGTAACAGGGATATCGAGGAGCAGATAGGGAAACAGACCCTGGAAAGGTGTAATAATAACAACAGAGTTGCCGTGATGGGAGATTTTAATTTCCCAAATATCCCTGGAGCATCTCCCTGGAGCAAGGGGTTTAGATGGGGTGGAGTTTGTTAGGTGTGTTCAGGAAGGTTTCTTGACACAGTATGTAGATAAGCCTACAAGAGGAGAAGCTGTACTTGATTTGCTACTGGGAAATGAACCTGGTCAGAGTGTCAGATCTCTCAGCAGGAGAGCATTTTGGAGATAGTGATCATAATTCTATCCCCTTTACTATAGCATTGGAGAGAGATAGGAACAGACAAGTTAGAAAAGCGATTAATTGGAGTAAGGGGAATTATGAGGCTATCAGGCAGGAAATTGGAGGCTTAAATTGGAAACAGATGTTCTCAGGGAATATTATGGAAGAAATGTGGCAAATGTTCAGGGGATATTTGTGTGGACATCTGCATAGGTATGTTTCAATGAGACAGGGAAGTTATAGTAGCATACAGGAACCGTGGTGTACAAAGGCTGTAATAAATCTAGGCAAGAAGAAATGAAAAGCTTACTGAAGGATTAGAGATCTACAAGGTTATAAGGCTAATAGGAAGGAGCTTAAGAAGGAAATTAGGAGAGCCAGAGGGACCATGAGAAGGCCTTGGTGGGCAGGATTAATGAAAACCCCAGGGCAATCTACAAGTATGTGATGAGCAAGAGGATAAGAAGCGAAAGAATAGGACCTATCAAGTGTGACAGTGGGAAAGTATGTATGGAACCGGAGGAAATAGCAGAGGTACTTAATGAATACTTTACTTCAGTATTCACTATGGAAAAGGATCTTGGTGATTGTAGTGATTACTTTCAGCAGACTGAAAAGCTTGAGCTTGTAGATATTAAGAAAGAGGATGTGCTGGAGCTTTTGGAAAGCATCAAGTTGGATAAGTCATCAGGACGGGATGAGATGTACCCCAGGCTACTGTGGGAGGCGAGGAAGGAGATTGCTGAGATTCTGGCAATGATCTTTGCATCATCGATGGGGACGGGAGAGGTTCTGGAGGATTGGAGGGTTGTGGATGTTGTTCCTTTATTCAAGAAAGGGAGTAGAGATAGCCTAGGAAATTATAGACCTGTGAGTCTTACCTCACTGGTTGGTAAGTTGATGGAGAAGATCCTGAGAGGCAGGATTTATGAACATTTGGAGAGGTTTCTGGTTACCAGTGGTGTTCCACAGGGCTCCGTGTTGGGGCTGCTTCTTTTTACATTGTACATCAACGATTTGGATTATGGAATAGATGGCTTTGTGGCTAAGCTTGCTGATGATACGAAGATAGGTGGTAGTGCTGAGGAAACGAAGAGTCTGCAGAGAGACTTGGATAGATTGGAAGAATGGGCAAAGAAGTGGCAAATGAAGTATAATGTTGGAAAGTGTATGGTTATGCACTTTGCCAGAAGTAATAAATGGGCAGACTATTATTTAAATGGGGAAAGAATTCAAAGTTCTGAGATGCAACGGGAATTGGGAGTCCTCGTACAGGATACCCTTAAGGTTAACCTCCAGGTTGAGTTAGTCGTGAAGAAGGCGAATGCAATGTTGGCATTCATTTCTAGAAGAATAGACTATAGGAGCAGGGATGTGATGTTGAGGCTCTATAAGGCGCTGGTGAGACCTCACTTGGAGTACTGTGGGCAGTTTTGGTTTCCTTATTTAAGAAAGGATGTGCTGATGTTGGAGAGGGTACAGAGAAGATTCACTGGAATGGTGAGAGGGAATGAGAGGGTTAACATATGAGGAACTTTTGTCTGCTCTTGGACTGTATTCCTTGGAGTTTAGAAGAATGAGGGGAGACCTCATAGAAACATTTCAAATGTTGAAAGGCATGGACAGAGTGGATGTGGCAAAGTTATTTCCCATGATGGGGGAGTCTAGTACGAGAGGGCATGACTTAAGGATTGAAGGGCGCCCATTCAGAACAGAAATGCAAAGGAATTTTTTTAGTCAGAGGGTGGTGAATCTATGGAATTTGTTGCCACGGGCAGCAGTGGAGGCCAAGTCATTGGGTGTATTTAAGGCAGAGATTGATAGGTATCTGAGTGGCCAGGGCATCAAAGGTTATGGTGAGAAGGCGGGGGAGTGGGACTAAATGGGAGAATGGATCAGCTCATGATAAAATGGCAGAGCAGACTCGATGGGTTGAATGGCTGACTTCTGCTCCTTTGTCTTATGGTCTTATGGTCTATAATATGATTTGTCAAGGGCAGGTCATGCCTTACGAGCCTGATTGAATTTTTTGAGGATGTGACTAAACACATTAATGAAGGAAAAAGAGAAATTTTCAATGGTTCTTGTTGCAGTCGGAGCAAGCAGCTGAGAAGAAGGGAGGGAAGAAATCTGGTAGAAAAAGTCATTTTTTTTAAAACACTGCTCGGGGAGAAGGGTCTGCACTGTGCAGGCGCGTGACGTAGCGCGCCAAAGTTTAGAAGCAGACCACCGTATACAGTGGCCATCATCGGAGTGGACTGAGTCAGAGTGGGACGGCTTTGGCTCAACAGGCTTCGGCGTGAACAGGCAGAGGCCAGGGTAGATTCCGGTAAGTTTTTTGTTCAGATTGTTTAGAGTAGAGAGAATGCCAGGCAGGATGTTGGAATGCTCCTCTTACAGGATATGGGAAGTCAGGGAACCCTCCGGTGTCCCTGACAACAACACCTGCAAGAAGTGCATCCAGCTGCAGCTCCTAACAAACCACGTTAGGGAACTGAAGAGGAGCTGGATGACCTGCGGATCATTCGGGAGAATGAGGAGATTATAGATAGTAGCTACAGGGAGGTAGTTACACCAAAGGAGCAGAGGACAGGAAATTGGGTCACTGTCAGGCGAGGGAAGAGGAAAGGGCAGGCAGAACAGGGTTCCCCTGTGGCCATTCCCCTCAACAACAAGTATACCGCATTGGATACTGTTGGGGGGGGGGGATGACTTACCTGGGACAAGCTGCAGTAGCCGGATCTCTGGCACTGAGTTTGGTTCTGCAGTGCAGAAGGGAGGGTGGAAAAAGAGGAGAGCAGTAGTGATAGGGGACTCGATATTTAGAGGTGCAGATAGGAGGTTCTGTGGTCGTGACAGAGAATCCAGGATGGTTTGTTGCCTCCCGGGTGCCAGGGTCAAGGATGTCTCTGATCGATTGCATGACATTCTGAAGTGGGAGGGTGATCAGCCAGATGTCATGGTGCACATCGGTACCAATGACAAAGCAAGAAAGAGTGAGGAGGCCCTGGTGAGTGAGTACAGAGAGCTTGGTAGGAAGTTGAAAAGCAGGACCTCGAGGGTGGTAATCTCAGGATTGCTACCTGTGCTACGTCCCAGTGAGGGTAAGAATAGGATGCTCTGGCGGATGATCATGTGGCTGAGGAACTGGTGTAGGGGGCATGGTTTCAGATTTCATGAACATTGGGACCTCTTCTGGGGCAGGTGGGACCTGTACAAGAGAGACGGGTTACACTTGAACTACAGGGGGACCAATATCCTTTCAGGGAGGTTTGTTAGTGCTATTGGGGAGGCTTTAAACTAGATTTGCAGTGGGATGGGAACCAGAGTGCCAGAGCCGACAGTGTGGCTGGTGTGAAAATAAATGATGTTAAAAGTTCAAGCAAATCCACTAATAGAAAGGTTATGAGTGGTGGTAAAAATCTTCTGAGGTGTATATATTTCAAGGAGTATTGTGGGGAAGACGGATGAGTTGAGGGCGTGGATTGACACGTGGAATTATGACGTTATAGCAATTAGTAAAACTTGGCTACAGGAGGGGCAGGACTGGCAGCTTAATATTCCAGGGTTCCGATGTTTCAGACGTGATAGAGGCAGAGGAATGAAGGGGTGGGGGAGTAGCATTGCTTGTTAGGGAAAATATTAAAGCAGTGCTCAGGCAGGACAGATTAGAGGGCTTGTCTACTGAGTCCTTATGGGTGGAGCTGAGAAACAGGAAAGGTATGGCCACATTAGTGGGATTGTATTACAGACCACCCAGTAGTCAACGAGACTTGGAAGAGCAAATCTGCAAAATCTGCAAAATAACCTGGATTGGGACAGGTTGTTCTCTGGCAAGGATGTGATCGGTAAGTGGGAAGCCTTCAAAGGAGAAATTTTGAGAGTGCAGAGCTTGTATGTTCCTGTCAGGATTAAAGGCAAAGTGAATAGGAATAAGGAACCTTGGTTCTCAAGGGATATTGCAACTCTGATAAAGAAAAAGAGGGAGTTGTATGACACGTACAGGAAGCAGGGAGTAAATCAAGTGCTTGAGGAGTGTAAGAAGTGTAAGAAAATACTTAAGAAAGAAATCAGGAGGGCTAAAAGAAGACATGAGTTTGCCTTGGCAGTCAAAGTGAAGGATAATCCAAAGAGCTTTTACAAGTATAGTAAGAGCAAAAAGATTGTAAGGGATAAAATTGGTCCTCTTGAAGATCAGAGTGGTCGGCTATGTGCGGAACCAAAGGAAATGGGGGAGATCTTAAATAGGTTTTTTGCGTCTGTATTTACAAAGGAAACTGGCGTGAAGTCTATGGAATAAAGGGAAACAAGTAGTGAGATCATGGAAACTGTACAGATTGAAAAGGGGGAGGTGCTTGCTGTCTTGAGGAAAATTAAAGTGGATAAATCCCGGAGACCTGACAGGGTGTTCCCTCGGACCGTGAAGGAGACTAGTGTTGAAATTGCAGGGGCCCTGGCAGAAATACTTAAAATGTCGCTGTCTACAGGTGAGGTGCCGGAGGATTGGAGAGTGGCTCATGTTGTTCCGTTGTTTAAAAAAGGATCGAAAAGTAATCCGGGAAATTATAGGCTGGTAAATTTAACGTCGGTAGTAGGTAGGTTATTGGAGGGAGTACTAAGAGACAGAATCTACAAGCATTTGGATAGACAGGGACTTATTAGGGAGAGTCAACATGGCTTTGTGCATGGTAGGTCATGTTTGACCAATCTATTGGAGTTTTTCGAGGAGGTTACCAGGAAAGTGGATGAAGGGAAGGCAGTGGATATTGTCTACATGGATTTCAGTAAGGCCTTTGACGAGGTTCCTCATAGGAGGTTAGTTAGGAAAATTCAGTTTGCTAGGTATACGTGGAGAGGTGGTAAATTGGATTAGACATTGGCTTAATGGAAGAAGCCAAAGAGTGGTAGTAGAGAATTGCTTCTCCGAGTGGAGGCCTGTGACTAGTGGTGTGCCACAGGGATCAGTGCTGGGTCCATTGTTATTTGTCATCTATATCAATGATCTGGATGATAATGTGGTAAATTGGATCAGCAAATTTGCTGATGATACAAAGATTGGAGGTGTAGTAGACAGTGAGGAAGGTTTTCAGAGCCTGCAGAGGGACTTGGACCAGGTGGTAAAATGGGCTGAAAAATGGCAGATGGAGTTTAATACAGACAAGTGTGAAGTGTGATGCCGCCTTTTGGTGAGGTCGAGGCCGGGGCCCGGCCCCGGGGCACCCGCCGCCACCGCACCGTCGGCGGCCTGCAGCCAGTGCGAGGGGGCGGCGGGCGGAGGGGGCGAGGCCCGAGGCCTGGAGCTGGCCTGCCGCTCGTCGCAACCGCCATCTGGTACGGCCAGCGCGGCGGCAAGTTGCGAGCCCACTTCCATAGGCCAGTAACCAAGGCGATCATCCCAACGGCCGAGCAGGCGGAAGAGGAGACATCTCCCAACGGCTGCAAAGGCGGATGAGGATGCCCAACAATGGGTAGGGAGGCTTGCGAGCACGCCACAAGAACTGCCGTAGACCCACAACACTCAGGGCTTGTCTACCTTGCGTGTGAAGCCTGGATTCGGCGGACTGCGCGGAAGAAACCATCACTGGTTCAACGGGCAGAAAGGCGTTTCTCAGCAATGCGTCGTGGAGCGCTAAGAGGGCACAGTGAGACACACAGAACACTGTTGGCCATCCACTGCATCCTGACCTATCTCCAGCCGTCTCGACTATGTCTTGCCACTGGGTCCAGATAGGCCGGGACGAGACAGTGAGGCTGACGACCTGCGCAACTCTCCCTCACTTTAATCTAAGTCAAGCGCAAGTCATGACTTCAAACCCAACGCGCAACCTAAAGTCCTGAGGCGATGGGGGAGTGGCGAAGCAGCAGGTACGGATACACTGGAAGCTGTAGTCACAAACCTGTACATGGTATTGTAACTCGATGTGCTCTGTGTGACTGTACGTGGTATTGTAACTCGATGTGCTCTGTGTGACTGTACGTGGTATTGTAACTCGATGTGCTCTGTGTGACTGTACGTGGTATTGTAACTCGATGTGCTGAGGGCTGTGTGTGACTGTACGTGGTATTGTAACTCGATGTGCTGTGTGCTCTGTGTGACTGTACGTGGTATTGTAACTCGATGTGCTGAGGGCTCTGTGTGACTGTACGTGGTATTGTAACTTGATGTGCTCTGTGTGACCGTACGTGGTATTGTAACTTGATGTGCTGTGAGCTGTGTGTGACTGTACGTGGTATTGTAACTCGATGTGCTCTGTATGACTATACATGGTATTGTAACTCGATGTGCTGAGGGCTCTGTGTGACTGTACGTGGTATTGTAACTTGAGGTGCTGTGGGCTCTGTGTGACTGTACGTGGTATTGTAACTCGATGTGCTGAGGGCTCTGTGTGACTGTATGTGGTATTGTAACTTGATGTGCTGAGGGCTCTGTGTGACTGTACGTGGTATTGTAACTTGATGTGCTGTGGGCTCTGTGTGACTGTATGTGCTATTGTAACTAGATATGCTGTGTGCTCTGTGTGACTGTACATAATATTGTAACTCCATGTGCTCTGTGTGACTGTATGTGGTATTGTAACTCGATGTGCTCTGTGTGACTGTACGTGGTATTGTAACTTGATGTGCTGTGGGCTCTGTGTGACTGTATGTGGTATTGTAACTCGATGTGCTCTGTGTGACTGTACGTGGTATTGTAACTTGATGTGCTGTGGGCTCTGTGTGACTGTATGTGGTATAGTAACTCCATGTGCTCTGTGTGACTGTACGTGGTATTGTAACTTGATGTGCTGTGTGCTCTGTGTGACTGCGTGGTATTGTAACTTGATATGCTGTGGGCTCTGTGTGACTGTACATGATATTGTAACTCGATGTGACTGTACGTGGTATTGTAACTCGAAATGCTGTGTGCTCTGTGTGACTATACGTGGTATTGTAACTCAATGTGCTGTGTGCTCTGTGTGACTGTGCGTGGTATTGTAACTTGATGTGCTGTGGGCTCTGTGTGACGATATGTGGTATTGCAACTTGATGTGCTGTGTGCTCTGTGTGACTGTACATAATATTGTAACTCCATGTGACTGTACGTGGTATTGTAACTTGGGATGTGAGAAGACAGAGAGTGGTAGTGGATGATGGCTTATCAGACTGGAGGCCTGTGACTAGTGGTGTGCCTCAAGGATCTGTGCTGGGACCTTTGTTGTCTATATCAATGATCTAGATAATAATGTGGTAAATTGGATCAGCAAGTTTGCTGATGACACTAAGATTGGAGGCACTGTGGACAGCGAGGAAGGCTTTCAAAGCTTGCAGAGGGATCTGGACAAACTGCAGGGGTGGGCTAGAAAGTGGCAGATGGAATTTAACGCAGACAAGTGAGAGGTGTTGCCTTTTGGAAAGACAAATCAAGGTAGGACATACACAGTAAATGGTAGGGCACTGAGGAGTGCAGAGGAACAAAGAGATCTGGGAGTTCAGATACATAATTCCCTGAAAATGGCATCACAGGTAGACAGGGTTGTAAAGAAGGCTTTTGGCATCCTGGCATTCATAAATCAAAGTATTGAGTATAGGAGTTGGGAGGTTATGGGGAGGTTGTATAAGACATTGGTGAGGCCAAATTTGGAGTATTGTGTACAGTTCTGGTAACCTAACTATGGGAAGGATATCAGTAAGATTGGAAGAGTGCAGAGAAGATTTACTAGGATGTTGCTGGGTCTTCAGGAGTTGAGTTACAGGGAGAGATTGAACAGGTTAGGACTTTCTTCCTTGGAGCATAGAAGAATGAGGGAAGATTTGATAGAGGTTTACAAAATTATGAGGGGTATAGACAGAGTGGTACACTGGTGGCACATCACTAGTCACAGGCCTCCAGTCTGATAAACAATCATCAACTACCACTCGCTGTCTTCTCACATCGAGTTACAATACCACGTACAGTCACACAGAACCCTCAGCACATCGACTTACAATACCACGTACAGTCACACAGAGCCCTCAGCACATCAAGTTACAATACCACGTACAGTCACACAGAGCCCTCAGCACATCGAGTTACAATACCACGTACAGTCACACAGAGCCCTCAGCACATCGAGTTACAATACCACGTACATTCACACAGAGCCCTCAGCACATCGAGTTACAATACCACGTACAGTTACACAGAGCCCTCAGCACATCGAGTTACAATACCACGTACAGTCACACAGAGCCCTCAGCACATCGAGTTACAATACCACATACAGTCACACAGAGCCCTCAGCACATCGAGTTACAATACCACGTACAGTCACACAGAGCACACAGCACATCGAGTTACAATACCACGTACAGTCACGCAGAGCCCTCAGCACATCGACTTACAATACCACGTACAGTCACACACAGCCCTCAGCACATCGACTTACAATACCACGTACAGTCACACAGAGCCCTCAGCACATCGACTTACAATACCACGTACAGTCACACAGAGCCCTCAGCACATCGACTTACAATACCACGTAAAGTCACACAGAGCCCTCAGCACATCGACTTACAATACCACGTACAGTCACACAGAACCCTCAGCACATCGACTTACAATACCACGTACAGTCACACAGAGCCCTCAGCACATCGACTTACAATACCACGTACAGTCACACAGAGCCCTCAGCACATCGACTTACAATACCACGTACAGTCACACAGAGCCCTCAGCACATCGACTTACAATACCACGTACAGTCACACAGAGCCCTCAGCACATTGACTTTCAATACCATGTACAGTCACACAGAGCCCTCAGCACATCGACTTACAATACCACGTACAGTCACACAGAGCCCTCAGCACATCGACTTACAATACCACGTACAGTCACACAGAGCCCTCAGCACATCGAGTTACAATACCACGTACAGTCACACAGAGCCCTCAGCACATCGAGTTACAATACCACGTACAGTCACACACAGCCCTCAGCACATCGAGTTACAATACCACGCACAGTCACACAGAGCCCTCAGCACATCGAGTTACAATACCACGCACAGTCACACAGAGCCCTCAGCACATCGAGTTACAATACCACGTACAGTCACACAGAGCACACAGCACATCGAGTTACAATACCACGTACAGTCACACAGAGCCCTCAGCACATCGAGTTACAATACCACGTACAGTCACACAGAGCCCTCAGCACATCGAGTTACAATACCACGTATAGTCACACAGAGCACACAGCATTTCGAGTTACAATACCACGTACAGTCACATCGAGTTACAATATCATGTACAGTCACACAGAGCACACAGCACATCGAGTTACAATACCACGTACAGTCACACAGAGCCCTCAGCACATCGAGTTACAATACCACGTACAGTCACACAGAGCCCTCAGCACATCGAGTTACAATACCACGTACAGTCACACAGAGCCCTCAGCACATCGAGTTACAATACCACGTACAGTCACACAGAGCCCTCAGCACATCGAGTTACAATACCACGTACAGTCACACAGAGCCCTCAGCACATCGACTTACAATACCACGTACAGTCACACAGAGCCCTCAGCACATCGACTTACAATACCACGTACAGTCACACAGAGCCCTCAGCACATCGAATTACAATACCACGTGCAGTCACACAGAGCACACAGCACATCGACTTACAATACCACGTACAGTCACACAGAGCCCTCAGCACATCGAGTTACAATACCACGTAAAGTCACACAGAGCCCTCAGCAGATCGAGTTACAATACCACGTGCAGTCACACAGAGCACACAGCACATCGAGTTACAATACCACATAGTCACACAGAGCCCTCAGCACATCGAGTTACAATACCACGTACAGTCACACAGAGCCCTCAGCACATCGAGTTACATTACCATGTACAGACACACAGAGCCCACAGCACATCGAGTTACAATACCACGTACAGTCACACAGAGCCCTCAGCACATCGAGTTACAATACCACGTACAGTCACACAGAGCCCTCAGCACATTGAGTTACAATACCACGTACAGTCACACAGAGCACATTGAGTTACAATACCACGTACAGTCACACAGAGCCCACAGCGCATCGAGTTACAATACCACGTACAGTCACACAGAGCCCTCAGCACATCGAGTTACAATACCACGTACAGTCACACAGAGCACATCGAGTTACAATACCACGTACAGTCACACAGAGCACATCGAGTTACAATACCACGTACAGTCACACACAGCCCTCAGCACATCGAGTTACAATACCACATACAGTCACACAGAGCCCACAGCACATCGAGTTACAATACCACGTACAGTCACACAGAGCACATCGAGTTACAATACCAAGTACAGTCATACAGAGCCCACAGCACATCGAGTTACAATACCACATACAGTCACACAGAGCCCACAGCACATCGAGTTACAATACCACGTACAGTCACACAGAGCCCTCAGCACATCGAGTTACAATACCACATACAGTCACACAGAGCCCACAGCACATCGAGTTACAATACCACGTACAGTCACACAGAGCCCTCAGCACATCAAGTTACAATACCACGTTATGGGAAAGATTGAAGGGAAGAAAGCAAGAGGAAGACAAAGACAACTGATGATGGAGACAGCAGCCAGAGAACTGGAAATGAATACCAATGAATTGATCCACTTGACCCAAAACAGGAGTGTGTGGGCCATGGCAGTCAAAGCTCAAATTGGGCATGGCACCTGATGATGATGATGATGATAGACAGAGTAAATGTGAATAGGTTCTTTCCACTTAGATTAGGAGAGATAAATACGAGAGGACATGGCTTTAAGGTGAAAGGGGAAAGGTTTAGGGGGAACTTCTTCACTCAGAGTGGTGGGAGTGTGGAACGAGCTGCTATCTGATGTGGTAAATGCGGGCTCACTCTTAAGTTTTAAGAATAAATTGGATAGGTAAATGGATGGGAGAGGTCTAGAGGGTTATGCACTGGATTGCAGGTCAATGGGACTAACGGAATAATGTTTCGACACTGTCACGTACCCCATGACGGATTAAAGAACCAGCAGAGATGGAAAACACTTTGGAGTCCAGTATTGTTATAAACTAATAATATTTATTAGTAACTACACAATACAGTAATATAAATGCAGATAAATCAAACAGGTTAGCAATGAATATATATAAGTGTGGAAATATATGAAAATCAAGCTTCTTTAAGTCTAGGGGTTAATAGATAGTCTTACGATGATGAGTAAAGTTCAGTTTAGTTCGTGGTGTTGAGTTTGTGGTAAAACTCACCTCTTTACGGGCTACTGAGAGTTTAAACCAGGACCTCACTCACTGGTGTCTTTCATTGATTGAATCCATCTTGACTCCGAGCATATGTCTCTCTGTGTCTGTAACTGTCCTTGTAAAAAGTAAACATGCTGCAGAGAAACCATAACGTCGATTGTCCATCACATAACGCCGCCCTCGGTCACCATGGCAACCCACGAGCTGCTCAGTGCCCTCTCTCTCCGAACTCAGCAGAGATCCAAAAGTTAGTTTCAGTTCTTTCTCATGCCTTAAACTGACAGTCCACAGGAAATATGAACCTTAGGGGTTCATAACACCATCTCAAAGCCGACTTCACCTCTCTCCCTCTCTCTTAATAACAAGGTGTCTGGTGTTGCACAAATCTCTCTCTCTTTTTAAAGGTATAGTCCATTAAAAATATGACCCCTCGGGGTACATAACAGCACAGACTAGAAGGGCCAAATGGCCTGTTTTCTGTGCTGTAGTGTTCTATGGTTCTATGTGCTGTGTGCTCTGTGTGACTGTACATGGTATTGTAACTCTGTGTACTCTTTGTGCCTATGCGCAGTGCCTTGCACCATCGCCCCAGAGGAACACTGGTTTGTTTCGCTGTATACACGTGCATGGTTGAATAACAATTAAACTCCAACTCAAAGTTTGAATGAAATCCCATGGTTCAAAATCTACCTCAACTAGTTCAGTTTTTAATGCTCCATTTAAACTGATATGTGATTGGAGAAGTTGTTATACAACAATGGAATACAAAGAGATAACATGTTAAAAAAAAGGAATTGAAAAATCTGCAGTCCTGCAGCCTTGGGAGCTTAATGGTGCTGGTGCACTGAATATCCAGATCAGAGAAACTGCCTCTTGAACAATTAAGCAAGTCCTTGAACAATTTCTCCTTCCACAGATGGTGCTTGACCTGCGGAGTGTTTCCGGCATTTTCTTTTTTGAGCTTTAGATTACCAGATTTGAAGGCTGTGAAAGGCACAACTACCACTTCAAACTTCCATTGAAAGATGGTCAACAGATGCATAAACCACAACTAAACTGGGCTGGCACGTAGCGGAGTGGTTAGCACAACGCTTTCGAGTACCAGCGATCTGGGTTCAATTCCCGTCACTCTCTGTATGTTCTCGTTGTGACCACATGGGTTTCCTTTGGGTGCTCCAGTTTCCTCCCACACCTGACCCAGGGGTTAATTGACCATTGTAAATTGTCCATGGTTAGATAGGGTTAAGTCAGGATTGCTGGGCAGTTTAGATCGAAGGGCTAGAAGGACCCCACAGTGTCTCAATTAAAAAAATAACAGCTGCTTGGTCCTATCATCTTGAATTTCAAATGATGTGAAGTGAAGTTTATTGTCATTTGACTACATACATGAATATAACACATCTAACCATATAATGTATATAGAAACAAGACAATTCTTCAAACCAGGGTGTAAAACACATAACACATGATAACTTGTGAAGGTAAGGGTAAAATCTACAGATTGAATCACACATAAATAACAAACTAAAGTGCATTAATATTAAATATTGTAAGGTACGGAATAGATTAACCAGTGACGATGCGGCTGGAAGTTCAGAAGCCTGGGGGAAGAAACTGTTTCTCATCCTGACCGTTCTTGTTTTTATGTATCGTAGTCTCCTGCTTGATGGGAGAAAGTCAAAGAGAATACTGGATGGATGGGTGGGATCTTTAATAATACTACAGGCCCTGTGTACACAGCGCTCCTAATAAATGTCCCGATGGACGGGTGGGATCTTTAATAATACTACAGGCCCTGTGTACACAGCGCTCCTAATAAATGTCCCGATGGACGGGTGGGATTATTAACGATACCAAGGGCCCTGTGTACACAGCACTCCTGATAAATGTCCCTGATGGACGGGTGGGATTATTAACAATACTAAGGGCCCTGTGTACACAGCGCTCCTGATAAAAGTCCCTGATGGACGGGTGGGATTATTAACAATACTAAGGGCCCTGTGTACACAGCGCTCCTGATAAATGTCCCGATGGACAGGTGGGATTATTAACAATACTAAGGGCCCTGTGTACACAGCGCTGCTGATAAATGTCCCGATGGACAGGTGGGATTATTAACAATACCAAGGGCCCTGTGTATACAGCGCTCCTGATAAATGTCCCGATGGACGGGTGGGATTATTAACAATACCAAGGGCCCTGTGTATACAGCGCTCCTGATAAATGTCCCGATGGACGGGTGGGATCTTCGATAATACTAAGGGCCCTGTGTACACAGCGCTCCTGATAAATATCCCGATGGACGGGTGGGATTATTAACAATACCAAGGGCCCTGTGTACATGGCACTCCCGATAAATGTCCCCAATGGACGGGTGGGATTATTAACAATACCAAGGGCCCTGTGTATACAGCGCTCCTGATAAATGTCCCGATGGACAGGTGGGATTATCAACAATACCAAGGGCCCTGTGTATACAGCGCTCCTGATAAATGTCCCGATGGACGGGTGGGATCTTCGATAATACTAAGGGCCCTGTGTACACAGCGCTCCTGATAAATGTCCCGATGGACGGGTGGGATTATTAACAATACCAAGGGCCCTGTGTACATGGCACTCCCGATAAATGTCCCCAATGGACGGGTGGGATTATTAACAATACCAAGGGCCCTGTGTACACAGCGCTCCTGATAAATGTCCCGATGGACGGGTGGGATCTTCGATAATACTAAGGGCCCTGTGTACACGGCGCTCCTGATAAATGTCCCGATGAACGGGCGGGATTATTAACAATACTAAGGGCCCTGTGTACACAGCGTTCCTGATAAATGTCCCCGATGGACGGGTGGGATTATTAACCATATCAAGGGCCCTGTGTACACAGCGTTCCTAATAAATGTCCCGATGGACGGGTGGGATTATTAACAATACCAAGGGCCCTGTGTACGCAGCGCTCCTGATAAATGTCCCGATGGAAGGGTGGGATTATTAACAATACTAAGGGCCCTGTGTACACAGCGTTCCTGATAAATGTCCCCGATGGACGGGTGGGATTATTAACAATACCAAGGGCCCTGTGTACACAGCGCTCCTGATAAATGTCCCGATGGACGGGTGGGATTATTAACAATACCAAGGGCCCTGTGTACACAGCGCTCCTGATAAATGTCCCGATGAACGGGCGGTATTATTAACAATACCAAGGGCCCTGTGTACACAGCGCTCCTGATAAATGTCCCGATGGACGGGTGGGATTATTAACCATACCAAGGGCCCTGTGTACGCAGCGCTCCTGATAAATGTCCCGATGGACGGGTGGGATTATTAACAATACCAAGGGCCCTGTGTACACGGCGCTCCTGATAAATGTCCCGATGAACGGGCGGGATTATTAACCATACCAAGGGCCCTGTGTACACAGCGCTCCTGATAAATGTCCCTGATGGACGGGTGGGATTATTAACAATACCAAGGGCCCTGTGTACACGGCGCTCCTGATAAATGTCCCGATGAACGGGCGGGATTATTAACAATACCAAGGGCCCTGTGTACACAGCGTTCCTGATAAATGTCCCCGATGAACGGGCGGGATTATTAACAATACCAAGGGCCCTGTGTACACGGCGCTCCTGATAAATTTCCCCGATGGACGGGTGGGATTATTAACCATATCAAGGGCCCTGTGTACACAGAGCTCCTGATAAATGTCCCGATGGAAGGGTGGGATTATTAACAATACTAAGGGCCCTGTGTACACAGCGTTCCTGATAAACGTCCCCGATGGACGGGTGGGATTATCAACAATACCAAGGGCCCTGTGTATACAGCGCTCCTGATAAATGTCCCGATGGACGGGTGGGATCTTCGATAATACTAAGGGCCCTGTGTACACAGCGCTCCTGATAAAAGTCCCTGATGGACGGGTGGGATTATTAACAATACCAAGGGCCCTGTGTACACAGCGCTCCTGATAAATGTCCCGATGGACAGGTGGGATTATTAACAATACTAAGGGCCCTGTGTACACAGCGCTGCTGATAAATGTCCCGATGGACAGGTGGGATTATTAACAATACCAAGGGCCCTGTGTATACAGCGCTCCTGATAAATGTCCCGATGGACGGGTGGGATTATTAACAATACCAAGGGCCCTGTGTACAGAGCTCCTGATAAATGTCCCGATGAACGGGTGGGATTATTAACAATACTAAGGGCCCTGTGTACACAGCGTTCCTGATAAACGTCCCCGATGGACGGGTGGGATTATCAACAATACCAAGGGCCCTGTGTATACAGCGCTCCTGATAAATGTCCCGATGGACGGGTGGGATTATTAACAATACTAAGGGCCCTGTGTACACAGCGCTCCTGATAAATGTCCCCGATGGACGGGTGGGATTATTAACAATACCAAGGGCCCTGTGTACAGAGCTCCTGATAAATGTCCCGATGAACGGGCGGGATTATTAACAATACTAAGGGCCCTGTGTACACAGCGTTCCTGATAAATTTCCCTGATGGACGGGTGGGATTATTAACCATATCAAGGGCCCTGTGTACGCAGCGGTCCTGATAAATGTCCCCGATGGACGGGTGGGATTATTAACCATACCAAGGGCCCTGTGTACAGAGCTCCTGATAAATGTCCCGATGAACGGGTGGGATTATTAACAATACTAAGGGCCCTGTGTACACAGCGTTCCTGATAAACGTCCCCGATGGACGGGTGGGATTATTAACAATACTAAGGGCCCTGTGTACACAGCGCTCCTGATAAATGTCCCGATGGACGGGTGGGATTATTAACAATACCAAGGGCCCTGTGTACACAGCGCTCCTGATAAATGTCCCCGATGGACGGGTGGGATTATTATCAATACCAAGGGCCCTGTGTACACAGCGCTCCTGATAAATGTCCCGATGGACGGGTGGGATTATTAACAATACCAAGGGCCCTGTGTACACAGCGCTCCTGATAAATGTCCCGATGAACGGGCGGGATTATTAACAATACCAAGGGCCCTGTGTACACAGCGCTCCTGATAAATGTCCCGATGGACGGGTGGGATTATTAACAATACCAAGGGCCCTGTGTACACGGCGCTCCTGATAAATGTCCCTGATGGACGGGTGGGATTATTAACAATACCAAGGGCCCTGTGTACAGAGCTCCTGATAAATGTCCCGATGAACGGGCGGGATTATTAACAATACTAAGGGCCCTGTGTACACAGCGTTCCTGATAAATGTCCCCGATGGACGGGTGGGATTATTAACCATACCAAGGACCCTGTGTATACAGCGCTCCTGATAAATTTCCCTGATGGACGGGTGGGATTATTAACCATATCAAGGGCCCTGTGTACACAGCGCTCCTGATAAATGTCCCCGATGGACGGGTGGGATTATTAACCATACCAAGGGCCCTGTGTACACAGCGCTCCTGATAAATGTCCCTGATGGATGGTAGGGAAACCCCTATGATCCTCTGAGCTGTTCTCACATTCTTTAGTAGGGACTTCTGGTCTGATGCTCGACTGCTCCCATACCAGACGGAGATGTAACTTGTCCTGTAAAATGCCACTAAGATGGAAGATGGGAGCCTTGCTCGCTTCAATCTTCTTAGGAAGTGGAGGTGCTGCTGTGCCTTCTTGTTCAGGGAGGTGATATTAAGGGACCAGATGAGATCATCTGTGATGTGAATTCCTAGGAACTTGGTGCACTTAACTCTCTCATACGGAGGAGCTGTGTATTCGCAGAGAGGGATGGTTCATCCACACCTTCCTGAAGTCCACAACATCCACAATAATTTCCCTCACCTTCTCCACATTCAGGCTTAGGTTGTTCTTCTCACACCAATCCACCAGCCGCTCCAATTCCTCCCTGTATTCTATCTCGTCATCGTCCTTGATGAGGCCAACCACTGCTGTGTCATCCGCAAACTGGATGAGACGGTTTGAGCTGGATCCTGCCACACAGTCCTGCGTCAGCAGTGGGCTGAACACTCGGCCTTGGGAAGTGCCAGTGCTCAGTGTAATGGGATGAGAGACGTTGCTGTCCACACAGACTGACTGTGGCCTTACTGTTAAGAAGTCCAGTATCCAATTGCAGAGGGAGGTGTTGAGACCCAGCGAGGACAGTTTCCCACCAGTTTCTGGGGTTTGATGGTGTTGAACGCCGAACTGAAGTCTATACACAGCAGTCGGACATATGAGACCCCATTTTCCAGGTGGGACAGGACAGAATGGATTTCCTCTCTAAACTAGTTAACTCTCACTTCCGCTAAAGAATGCTCCTTAAGAACTTATATTTTCTGCCCTGAAATCTCACAAGAGTAATCTAGTGTCAGTCTTTGTTTGATGTTACCGTGTGGTGTTTAACTAATGGTGCTGTACTAACAAAATTTTTGACCACTGTAAATGCTGCAGAAAATGGCTGCTGAGTAGTCCACTAGATGGCGCCACAGTCATTCATTCTTTTCCTGGTTGCCTATGACACTGAAGATGGGAGATTTTCCGTGAACCTGCAATGGAAAATGTAAAAATATCATTGGAACAGTTGAACGCCAATGCATAAAAGTAAAAGGAAACATTAAAATAAGAAAAAAAGAGAAATTTAAAGTGGAAACTGCAAACACGAAGAATTCTACAGATGCTGGAAATTCAAGCAACACACATCAAAGTTGCTGGTGAACGCAGCAGGCCAGGCAGCATCTCTAGGAAGAGGTACAGTCGATGTTTCAGGCCGAGACCTTTTGTCAGGACGAAGGGTCTCAGCCTGAAACGTCGACTGTACCTCTTCCTAGAGGTGCTGCCCGGCCCGCTGCGTTCACCAGCAACTTTGATGTGTGTTGCTTGTTATTACTGCTGTGTGTTCAAAGTGGTAGAAGTTAAAAAAATATGCTAACCCTCCATCAACCTGTGAGCTGAAGATCAGAACTTAAAAGAGAGGATTGGAGTCTGAATGAAAAATGCAGGAGGGAAAGTTATTTCGAACAGGAGGAATAAATACCTTGAAATTTGACTGCATGATGTCACATTTATGTGTGCAGTATGACTCAATTTCAATGAAAATTGAAACTTCTTTGAAAATCTTGAACATAATGCCCGTTGATCAAAGGTAATTCCATTTTACCCCAGGCTGACTGTGGGAATGAAGGAGCCCAGAGATGTACACACACTGGCTCAGCAGTTTTGGGGTATTCGTCTATACTTTTATGGTCACTCCAGTAGAAGCACACCTGAACATTTCTTGTAGACCCGCTTCAGTGCTGCTTAAAGTAAAGGTGTCAAGGAATCTGAGTGTCCAGACAGTCCCAGTGCTGCAGACCTGCCTTAGAACATAGAACATAGAATAGTACAGCACAGTACAGGCCCTTCGGCCCACAATGTTGTGCCGACCCTCAAACCCTGCCTCCCATATAAGCCCCCAACTTAAATTCCTCCATATACCTGTCTAGTATTCTCTTAAAGTTCACTAGTGTATCTGCCTCCACCACTGACTCAGGCAGTGCATTCCACGCACCAACCACTCTCTGAGTAAAAAACCTTCCTCTAATATCCCCCTTGAACTTCCCACCCCTTACCTTAAAGCCATGTCCTCTTGTATTGAGCAGAGGTGCCCTGAGGAAGAGGCGCTGGCTATCCACTCCATCTATCCCTCTTATTATCTTGTACACCTCTATCATGTCTCCTCTCATCCTCCTTCTCTCCAAAGAGTAAAGCCCTAGCTCCCTTAATCTCTGATCATAATGCATACTCTCTAAACCAGGCAGCATCCTGGTAAATCTCCTCTGTACCCTTTCCAATGCTTCCACATCCTTCCTATAGTGAGGCGACCAGAACTGGACACAGTACTCCAAGTGTGGCCTAACCAGAGTTTTATAGAGCTGCATCATTACATCGCGACTCTTAAACTCTATCCCTCGACTTATGAAAGCTAACATCCATAAGCTTTCTTAACTACCCTATCCACCTGTGAGGCAACTTTCAGGGATCTGTATTCCCAGATCTCTCTGCTCCTCCACACTACCAAGTATCCTGCCATTTACTTTGTACTCTGCCTTGGAATTTGTCCTTCCAAAGTGTACCACTTTACACTTCTCCGGGTTGAACTCCATCTGCCACTTCTCAGCCCACTTCTGCATCCTATCAATGTCTCTCTGCAATCTTTGACAATCCTCTACACTATCTACAACACCACCAACCTTTGCGTCGTCTGCAAACTTGCCAACCCACCCTTCTACCCCCACATCCAGGTCGTTAATAAAAATCACGAAAAATAGAGGTCCCAGAACAGATTCTTGTGGGACACCACTAGTCACAACCCTCCAATCTGAATGTACTCCCTCCACCACCACCCTCTGCCTTCTGCAGGCAAGCCAATTCTGAATCCACCTGGCCAAACTTCCCTGGATCCCATGCCTTCTGACTTTCTGAATAAGCCTACCGTGTGGAACCTTGACAAATGACTTACTAAAATCCATATAGATCACATCCACTGCACTACCCTCATCTATATGCCTGGTCACCTCCTCAAAGAACTCTATCAGGCTTGTTAGACATGATCTGCCCTTCACAAAGCCATGCTGACTGTCCCTGATCAGACCATGATTCTCTAAATGCCCAGAGATCCTATCTCTAAGAATCTTTTCCAACAGCTTTCCCGCCACAGACGTAAGGCTCACTGGTCTATAATTACCCAGACTATCCCTACTACCTATTTTGAACAAGGGGACTAAATTCGCCTCCCTCCAATCCTCCGGTACCGTTCCCGTGGACAACAAGGACATAAAGATCCTAGCCAGAGGCTCAGCGATCTCTTCCCTCGCCTCGTGGACCAGCCGGGGGAATATTCCGTCAGGCCCCGGAGACTTATCCGTCTTAATGTATTTTAACAACTCCAACACCTCCTCTCCCTTAATATCAACATGCTCTAGAACATCAACCTCACTCAGATTGTCCTCACCATCATCAAGTTCCCTCTCATTGGTGAATACCGAAGAGAAGTATTCATTGAGGGCCTCACTCACTTCCACAGCCTCCAGGCACATCTTCCCATCTTTATCCCTCATCGGTCCTACCTTCACTCCTGTCATCCTTTCTTTCTTCACATAATTGAAGAATGCCTTGGGGTTTTCCTTTACCCTACTCGCCAAGGCCTTCTCATGCTCCCTTCTTGCTCTTCTCAGCCCCTTCTTAAGCTCCTTTCTTGCTTCCCTATATTCCTCAATAGACCCATCTGATTCCTGCTTCCTAAACCTCATGTATGCTGCCTTCTTCCACCTGACTAGATTTTCCACCTCACTTGTCACCCATGGTTCCTTCACCCTATCATTCTTTACCTTCCTCACCAGGACAAATTTATCCCTAACATGCCTTGGGTCATAAGTCATATGGAAGAGAAATACACCCTGTCACCTATCTCGCCAAGATACCCATCTAAGCTGGTCCTATTTGCCCACATTTGGCCCATTGTTCTTCCTGTCCACGCACCCATCCAACTGTTGTTATTGTGCCTCCCTCAGCCACGTTCTCCGGCACCACTCTCTGACCCCAGCACTCTCTGACCCCAGCACTCTCTGACCCCAGCACTCTCTGACCCCACCACTCTCTGACCCCAGCACTCTCTGACCCCACCACTCTCTGACCCCAGCACTCTCTGACCCCAGCACTCTCTGACCCCACCACTCTCTGACCCCAGCACTCTCTGACCCCACCACTCTCTGACCCCAGCACTCTCTGACCCCAGCACTCTCTGACCCCACCACTCTCTGACCCCAGCACCAGCATTAACCCCACCTCTTGTTACTTTTCTCTGCATAATTTATTTATTTTGTCATTTAGGTTTATCGTATGAGGAACGTCTGGCAGCTCTTGGGCTGTATTCCCTGGAGTTCAGGAGAATGTGGGGAGGGGGATCTCATAGAAACATTCTGAATGTTAAAAGGCCTGAACAGATTAGATATGGCAAAGTTATTTCCCATGGTAGGGGATTCTAGGACAAGAGGGCACGGCTTCAAGATTGAAGGACGTCCATTTAGAACAGAGATGCAGAGAAATTACTTTAGTCAGAGGGTGGTGAATCTATGGAATTTGTTGCCACGAGCGGCTGTGGAGGCCAAGTCATTGGGTGCATTTAAGGCAGAGATAGATAGGTTCTTGATTAGCCAGGGCATCAAAGGGTATGGGGAGAAGGCAGGGGAGTGAAGACGGGAAGAATTGGATCAGCCCATGATTGAATGGTGGAGTAAACTCGATGGGCCAAATGGCCTACTTCTGCTCCTATATCTTATGGTCTTATGGTAAGTTAGTGTCTTTGCGCTGTACTGCTGCTGCACAACAACAAATTTCTCATCATATATATGACAGTGAAAACTCTGATTAAACCTATACCTTCTAGCTTTTGATTGCCCTTCCCTGGGGGAAAAAACTGTGTATTCACTCTGTTTGTTCCCTCCACAATTTTGTGCACATTTCTATCTCCTGTGGTCTAAAGAATAAAGCCTGCCCAACCTCTCCCTATAACTCAGGCAACAATCTTTTCAATCTTTGCACCCTTACTGACGTCTTTCCTACAACAGAGTGACTTGTCCCTTCATGTAATGAAAATCCTATTCCCATCTCCTCTCCTGCCCAAGGCTTCATGGTGCCAAGCGGAACTACCCCTTCCACATATCGTCACGATGTCCCTGCCCCTCAGTTTGCAAAAGCTGATCTGAATGCCACCTCTCTTCCTGCAACCCACTGACCTGCCCAACACTACTGACTTATGGACTAAGTGCAGACCCCAGTGGCCACCAGTCCATGAACCAGAGAGCCATTCTGCTCAACCACTGACCTTCGGCACAGCTGGTCCTCTAACTTGCAAGTGACAAGCCCTCTGAACAACGTTTAACAGCCAAGCTCATCAAAGTGGTTAGCATTCAATCTCTAGGCAAACGTGTCTTGATTTTGTTTTTTGAGCATCTAACTGTGAGCTTGTGTGAGCAGTCCGTGTTGATAGCAACATCTCTGGCTCCATCACGCTGAGCACCAGCACCCCCCAGCCCAGCCCGCTGCCGGTCACATGGCTGATGCACGAGTGTACTGCTGGATCCAGCTCTGACCGCGTCATTAACTTGGCTGATGCCGTGACATAGTGAGAGGCAGCTGAGCGGCTTGCGGACTGGTGCAAACACAGCAGCTGGAGTCTCAACGTGGGCAAGACCGAAGAGATTATTGTGGACTTCAGGAAGTTGCTGGCTGACCACTCCCAATTGCACATCAATGTCTGGAGGGTCTGGAGCACTGAGTGCACATCACCTGGTCCCTCAACACCTCCTCTTTGGTCAGGGAAGCACAGCTGCACCTCCATTTCCTGGAGAGATTGAGGTAAGCGAGGCTCCCCATCACCATTCTAACTTGATTCTACTGAAGCACCAGCAAGAGCCCTGACTAGCTGTATCACTGTCTTGTGTGGGAATTGCAAGGCAGCTGACTGTAAGATCCTACAATGGGTTATGAGGGCTGCTGAGAGAATCACCAGGGTCTCTTCCCCCTAACCTCACCCCCCACATCCAGAACCTATACCAGAAATGCTGCCTTCATAGAGCCCTCAGCATTGTCAAGGAACCCTCCCACCTGACACTCAATCTCTTTGACTTCCGACAGTCGAGCAGAAGATACTGCAGTATCAGAACAAGGACTGTTAGGCTGTGTAACAGCTTCTTCCCCCAGGCTATGAGACTTTTGAACACCCTGCTACCACCCAGTACACATTATTTATGACAGTGCCATTAGCAATACACTGTTGTATATTTAGCTGCATGTTGTACATGCACTTTATGTCAACTTGTACATCTACAGAACATAATTTTTATTATCTGTTATTATTATTTTAAGGGTTGTGTGTGATCTATGCACTGGGTTTTGTACCAGTGGCCCCAGAGGAAAGTTGTTTCATTTACAGTACCTATATACATGTGTACAGTTGAATGACCATAAACTTGAACTTGAAGTTCTGTTGCTCTGGATTCAGTACTGTCAAATATCCATATAACCATGTGACAATTACAGCACGGAAACAGGCCATCTCGGCCCTTCTATTCCATGTCGAATGCTTACATATGATTGCATATGGCAAGCACCATCATGGTCCTACAATCAGAGACACTCAAGAGACTACAGATACTAGAATCTGAAGCAAGAAACATCCTGATGCAGGACTTCAACCCGAAACATTAACAATTCCTTTCCTCCACAGATGTTGCTCAACCTGCTGAGTTTGTCCAGCAGATTGTGGTTGAAGTACATATTGACCTCGATATGGAGCCCATATACAAAAAGAGACAAATAGACATTGGTGGCATTGGGCATGAAAGTTATTCATCTCATACCCGAGCATTACTAGGACAACAGGCAGACAAAAGCAGCTCTTTAGTTTTGACTCACTGGAATAGTAAAGTCCCCAGAGAGAGAGAAAAATGTTATGGCAGACTCTGGAAGTCTGATAGAAAACTGCAGAAACTTTCAGCAGGTCAAGCTGTACCCATGGAGAGAGAGAAGAGTTAATAACTTTACAATGAAATTGGGAGAAGTTAAGCACAAGTTTTGAGAGATTGAGAAAAGGGAATGGGGAAGAAGGAAATGAAACCAAGAAACAGCATGGAAATAAGCCTTTTAGCCAAATGAGTCCATGCCAATGATCAGCCACACATTTATATTCATCCGCGACTAATCTCACATTTTATATTCTCATTGCATTCGACTCCTCCCGGGTTCTACCACTCCCTTATATCATTCCTTTGTTATGTGCCATGTCGTATGACGTGGGTGATCGTGGTTTTTCCATGACCATGATTGTGCTTGGCAAATTTTTCTACAGAAGTGGTTTGCCATTGCCTTCTTCTGGGCAGTGTCTTTACAAGATGGGTAACCCCAGCCATTATCAATAGTCGTCAGAGATTGTCTGCCTGGTGTCAGTGGTCGCATAACCAGGACTTGTGATCTGCACCAGCTGCTCAAACGACCATCCACCACCTTCACGTGGCTTCACATGACCCTGATCGGGGGGCTAAGCAGGTGCTACCCCTTGCCCAAGGGTGACCTGCAGGTTAGTGGAGGGAAGGAGCACCTTACACCTCCTTTGGTAGAGATGCATCGCCACCTGAACTCACCTATATACTAGGGGCAAATTACTGTGGCTAATCAATCATATGACTTTGGATTGTGGGAGGACAGCAGAGCACCAGGAGAAAACCCTTGCTCTCACAGGGAGAGCATGCAAACTGCACGCGGGTAGCAGCAGCCGAGGTAAGGATGAACTCAAGCCTCTGGTGTTGTGAGGCGCTCACTTTATCAGCTGTCTATCTGGCAATAGATGCAAGGCGAAAGAAGGTGTAATGGTATAACAAATAGAAGACAATTCTGAAGAGGTGTAAATTGAAGAACCAAATTGCAAAAAGAATGCTCTACTGATGTCGGAAGTTAGAAATGAAGCCGGAAATGCCGGAAGTGCTCACTATCTGAAATAACTTCGTCCACACTCTGTAGTGTGCCCCTTTGACAGGTGAGGTGTTGTTCCTCGACGTTATGCTGCTCTTCATGGTTACAGAGTGGAAATAGTGAAAGATAAAAAAAATTAAATTAAGTCCACCAACCAGGAAAAGAATTTAACTGGGGTGTGGTTTCTATTGCCTCCTGCTAGTTCTTGCTGGAAAATATGCCTGGCTGAAGGTTGGATAAGTGACAGATTAGAAACAAAGCATGCAATCTCTCCTGTTGTTGAAAATCCGAGCATCCACATTCTCTAATCTGACGTCCAGAATATGGCCAGTCAGCTTAAACCTTGGAGAGTTTACAGAACTCGCACAGTCGATGGCTATCCTCGAGAGAGAAACATATCCTCAAGTCCAAAGCTACATTTATACACACTTTGAATAAAAATTTGCTGTAACGTACAACATGATACAGTGCTGGGGATGTTGACCGAGACTTCATCAGTCACCTCAGAACTAAAGTACACACCATGCTTACCCAGGTTATGGACACCTGACTTACAGACACCCATACATACAAAAGAGCTCCATAATATTATTCAATTCAAAATTCAAAAATCCGTACGTACACTTGTTCCTATGGGTATCAGAACTAGTTTCCCCTCTCCCTCCTCTTTCTTATCAGTCTTATGTAGTTTTGATACCACTTGATACAATATGGTGGGGATATGGTTACTATATTGAGTGATTTTTGTGTATTTTTTTGACTTAAGGAGAAAATTGTCTGTAGGAAGGGAGCCTGTTCATTCACTGGGACAACTTGCATCGTTCTCGTCTCTGCAGGACTGCCTCGAAGAAGAGTATGGACAAAGACTTTATGAAACATGCCTTTGAGATGAAACGTTCACACAATACAGAGAGCTTCAAAAAGAAACAAGAAAAAGGGAAAAGTGGCAGGAAAGTTTCAGGTTGAGAGCCAGAAAGAAGGCACTTTCAGCAGTGAATGGTGATCCTTTTAGGAACGATCATGGTATCAAAGGTTGTCTCTCCTAATGAGAGATTCTGCAGAGGGACAGGTTCACATGGCACAGCTGTGTAATATCATACATCAGAGAAGGTCAGGCTGTACTCATCCTTGACCCCCTGCTGCTCTCCAGCTTCTGTTGTAAATAGCCCTCATAACTGTCCGATAAGCATTGGATTGTAATCCATCATTCAACTTCATTATCTGTCTTTTTTGTTTGTGCTTCTTCATTGTAAACATCCCGTATCCAGACTAAAGCAATATGACTCTTGCCGTGCTACCTCACTGTTGCTCCTATTTATTTACGTAGCGACTGCTAGATTCCACAATCCCGTCCTTGATGACATCGCTTTGTGCTGTCTTGTCCTGTTTTTCCTTCAGCTTCTATCTGGACATTTCCATCTAAACACATTACTACCTATCAAACCTGAAAGAAGCACTGGACTCTGTCCAGTCCTCATTAGTGGACACCTTCTTAACGGAAACCAAAACCAGCTCTGTCTAGGTTGCAGTGAACACCAGCATACAAACCTGCCCACAGATCTGTGCTAATTTGTTGAATGCATAAAGATACAGAAAGAATGGAAAATGAAAAATCATTCAGCCGGGTCCGCATTATTGTTCCAAAGCTGCGATTATATTCTCATGACAAAACCAAGACAGTTGTCCTTTTTGGGCCAGAGGTCTCCTTTTGATGCCATTGTCTTTGTTTATCATTGTGACCTGTTTCTCATGCTGAGACCCCATTCATGGCTGGACAAAATGGACAGCACAGTTAGAAGTTTATCATTGTGACCTGTTTCCCATTAATTTCCCATTAAGGGGGCCAAGAGGCAATATCGAGCCAAGTTGGAAGCCCAGGCTAACCAGAGGGATGCCAGTAGACTATGGCAGGGTCTAAATGAGATCACTGGGCGCAAAGATAAGGATGAGAATATCAATAACTGTGGCGCTCTCTTCCTGACGAACTTAACGTATTCTACGCAAGATTCGAACAGAAGAGGAGCATCCTGCTCCCTCCGGATGAACCAGACCTGGTGGCATCGAGATTCATTGTCACCGAGGAGGATATTAGAAGGGCCTTCCTGAAGATAAATCCAAGGAAGGCGACGGACCCAGATGGCGTCACAGGACGAGTTCTCCGGGCTCGACATCAATTGCTATGAGGTGCTTCGAGAGATTGGTTATGGCACACATCAACCACAGCCTACCGGTCAAACTCGATGCTTTGCAATTCGCCTACCGGAGCAACAGGTCAACGGCAGATGCCATCTCTCTGGCCTTACATTCCTCCTTAGAACACCTGGAGAATAAAGACGAATACGTAAGCCTCCTTTTCATTGACTACGGATCTGCCTTTAATATCATCATTCCAAATACTGTAAACTGATTCCTAAGCTCCGAAACCTGGGCCTTAGCACTCAGATCTGCAGATGGGTCTTCAACTTCCTCACAGACAGGACCCAGGCTGTAAAATTAGGGGACAAGCTCTCCTCTACAATCACGCTGAGCACCGGTGCCCCACAAGGCTGTGTACTCAGCCCCCTGCTGTACTCACTGTACACCCATGATTGTGTAGCCAAGTTTCCATCAAACTCAATATATAAGTTTGCTGATGACACAACAATTGTAGGCTATATCTCGGGTAATGATGAGTTTGAGTACAGAGAGGAAATTAAGAACCTGGTGGCATGGTGCGAAGACAATAACCTATCCCTCAACATCAGCAAGACGAAGGAATTGGTTGTTGAATTCAGGAGTAGCGGACCGCACGACCCAATTTACATCGGTGGTGTGCAAGTGGAACAGGTCAAAAGCTTTAAGTTCCTCGGGGTCAATATCACAAATGACCTGACTCGGTCCAACCAAGCCGAGTCCACTGCCAAGAAGGCCCACCAGCGCCTTTACTTCCTGAGAAAACTAAAGAAATTTGGCTTGTCCCCTAAAACCCTCACTAATTTTTATAGATGCACCGTAGAAAGCATTCTTCTAGGGTGCATCACAACCTGGTATGGAAGTTGTCCTGTCCAAGACCGAAAGAAGCTGCAGAAGATCGTGAACACGGCGCAGCACATCACACAAACCAATCTTCCGTCCGTGGACTCACTTTACACCGCACGCTGTCGGAGCAGTGCTGCCAGGATAATCAAGGACATGACCCACCCAGCCAACACACTTTTCGTCCCTCTTCCCTCCGGGAGAAGGCTCAGGAGCTTGAAGACTTGTACAGCCAGATTTGGGAACAGCTTCTTTCCAACTGTGATAAGACTGCTGAACGGATCCTGACCCGGATCTGGGCCGTACCCTCCAAATATCCGGACCTGTCTCTCGGTTTTTCTGCACTACCTTACTTCCCATTTTTCTATTTTCTATTTATGATCTATAATTTAAATTTTTAATATTTACTCATTTTAACTATTTTTAATATCTTTAGTATTTAATGTTTGTAATCCAGGGAGTGGGAAGTGCAGAATCAAATATCGCTGTGATGATTGTACGTTCTAGTACCAATTGTTTGGAAACAATAAAGTATAAAGTAAGCTGAGGCCCCATTCATGGCTGGACAAAATGGAGACCAGAGCTAGAAGTTCCTTTGGTAGCTACGAAACAAGAAACAAGGCCACTGGAGGAATTCAGAAGGCCAGGCACATCGAGGGAAAGAAAGGAATTGTACACATTTTGGGCTGATACTCTGCATCAGGACTGAGTGCAGATGGGAGATAGTCAATAAAAGGAAGAGAAGGGGAAGTGGTGAGACAGGAGTCCAACGGATCTTCTTTGCATTCCCACAAAAAAAACTGAGTTTGATTTCTTACCGAAAGTCCACAGTATATACTGCTGTACAGCTGCTAATAACCATGTACATTTACATTAAGTTTCAAAGGTTTACCGTTGGCACCAGAGTCACTTGCCCAAATGCTTTATGGCTGGTGGAAGCTGTCTGGGAGAGGCTTAAACAATCGCAGCCATTCACTCCTCAGACGTTACCTGGCTTTGAGCGACACACCAGTTTACCCAGACAAGTGAGGCTGTAGGGTAATGTAATGGGATGACAGAGGACACATGTTGTTCGTAATAATTCACAAACACCCTCACTGAGTTGTTGTGTTCATTTTAAGGGACAGTGTCTGACGTAATGATGTCAGTGTAAGGTGACTGCTCTTGGTTTGTTTGTAATGGAAGTAAAGGGCTGTGGCTTTTGTTCAGCAGGTAAAACTATTCTCGCATGTTTTAATCACAAACTCCTACAACGCTCTCCATAAGCCCATAAGACCAAAAGATATAGGAGCAGAATTAGACTATTTGGCCCATTGAGTCTGCTCACCATTTCATCATGGCTGATCCAATTTTCCTCTCAGTCCCAATCTCGTGCCTTCTCCCCGTATCCCTTCATGCCCTGACCAATTAAGAATTGATCAACCTCTGCCTTATATATACCCAATGACTCGGTCTCCACAGCTGCCGGTCACAATGAATTCCACAGACTCACCACTCTCTGGCTAAAGAAATTCCTCCTCATCTCCATTCCAAAAGGATGTCCCTCTATTCTGTCCTCTGGTCTTAAATTCTCCCACCATAGGAAACATTATCTCCACATTCACTCTATCAAGGCCTTTCACTATTCAATAGGTTTCAATGATATCCCCCTCAATAATTCTTCTGAATTCCAGTGAATACAGGTCCAGAGTGATCAAACACTCTTCATATAACAAGGCATTCAATCCTGGAATCATTTTCATGAACCTCCTTTTAACCCTCTCCAGTTTCAGCACATCTTTTCTAAGATAAGGGGCCCAAAACTGCTCACAATACTCTAAGTGAGGCCTCACGAGTACTTTATAGAGTCTCAATGTTACATCCTTGCTTTTATATTCTAGTCCTCTTGAAATGAATGCTAACATTGTATTTACCATCCTCACCACAGACTCAACCTGCAAATTAACCTTTAGAGAATCCTGCACAAGGACTCCCAAGTCCCTTTGCATCTCAGATCATTGTATTTTCTCTCCATTTCGAAAATAGTCAACCTTTTCATTTCTTCTACGAAAGTGCATGACCATTTACTTCCTGACACTGTATTTTATCTGCCATTTCTTTGCCCATTCTCCCGATCTGTCTAAGTCCTTCTGTAGCTTCTCTATTTCCTCAAAACTACCTGCCCCTCCATCTATCTTCATACCGTCTGCAAAATTTGCAACAAAGCCATTAGTTCCATCATCCAAATCTTTGATATATAACATAAAAAGAATTGGTCCAACATGGACACCTGTGGAACACCACATGTCACCTGCATCCAGTGAGAAAAGGCTCCCTTTATTCCCACTCGTTTCCTCCTGCTAACCAGCCACTGCTTTATCCATGCTAGAACCTTCCCTGTAATCCCATGGGCTCGTAGCTTGTTAAGCAGCCTCATGTGTGGCACCTTGTCAAAGGCCTTCTGAAAATTCAAGTACATAACATCAACCGATTCTCCTTTGTCTATTCTGCTTGTTATTTCTTCAAAGAATTCCAACAGATTTGTCAGGCAAGATTTTTCCTTTAGAAAACCATGATGACTACGACCTACTTTATCGTGTGCCTCCAAGTACCCTGAGACCTCATCCTTAATAATTGACTCCAACATCTTCCCAACCACTAACTGCCCTATAATCTCCTTTCTTCTGCTTTCCTCGCTTCTTAAAGAGTGGAGTGACATTTGCAATTTTCCAGAGTTCCAGAACCTAGTGATTCTTGAAAGGTCATTACTAATTCCTCCACAATCTCTTCAGCCACAATCCACAGTCTGGATTGGCCTCTGATCAAAGATCTTTTGATGAAGTTTAAAAGTCAAATTCTAATGATATACACAAGACAATCTGCAGATGCTGGAAATCCAAAGCAACACACACAAAATGCTGGAGGAACTTGGCAGGTCAGGCAGCATCTATGGAAATGAATAAACAGTTGACGTTTCAGGCTGAGACCTTTCTTCAGGATTGCTATATGTGTTGACAGTTTGTACTTGGTTTCACTCAGAGCAATTGACACAAGGAGCTGGAGTGCCAATCACCCTAACAACACAAAAAGACCTTAACGCCACTTATCTGAAAGAGATTAGGCTACGCAACTGAACTCACTTGTCAAACACCCAGCTTTTAGCATCAAAAAGGACAAGAGCAGCAAGCTCATAGAAACAACACCATCTGTAGATTCCCCTGGAGGTTCTCCACTTGAATGGAATCTGTTGGCAAAGGATCACCACATCAAATGCAACAAAAATGTGATTGAGTTTGATGTTAGTTTTGTGAAAGAAAACAATAAGCTTCAAAGGAATAAACAGCCAATGTTTCAGGCCGAGTTCATTCATAATGAGTCTTGATGAAGGGTCTTAGCCCGAAACTTCGATTGCTTGTTCATTTTCATAGACGCAGGCTGACCTGTTGAATTCCTCCAGCACTTTGTATGCGTTATTCTGGATTTCTTGTGTTTGTAACAAACTTCAAATCATAGTTTTAAATCTTTTGAGTCTTAGAAAGAGATTAATTAAAACAGAAAGTAAATAGAATGGACAAAGACAAATTGACTATGGAGCAAAATAATGTAGAAATCTCAAAAACTGGAAAAGATCTAAGGAACAAAATCAGGGATACGAAGCAAGTGGGGTCTGTTGGGAATTTTTGGCAGGCTTGAGTTCACCTGGTTAATTAGGCAATTGGCAAGGCCAATAAAACTTTAGTGTTAAGCGCAGTGGTGATTGTGGTTATGTCCATTATTGGATGGATAGGGTTAGAGTGGGGAGCATGAGGCTTCATCGAGGAGGTTTCTGTCAAGTTTCTCTTTCTTTGTCTGTTAGTGCCTCGCTAGAGTAGTGAGAGTATATCCAAGGTCAGCAGTGTGCTCCTCATGCAAAATATGGGAGGTCCGGGGGACCTCATATCTCCCTGATTGCTATATCTGCAAGAAGTGCATCTGGGTGCACTTCATTACAAACCAGGTTATGGAACAGGAGCTGCACCTCGATGACCTTCAGCTCACATGGGAGAATGAGGACATGATAGATAAGAGTGCCAGGGAGGTGGTCACATCTAAGTTGCAAGAGCCAGGCAGCTGGGTGACTGTCAGGAGAGGAGGAAGGAATAGGCAGACGGTGCAGAAAGCCCTGTGGCTGTACCCCTCAATAACAAGTAGACTAGATTAGATACTTTTTGGGGGGCGGGGTCAACCTCTCAGGGGAAAGTTGCAGTGACCAGGTCTCTGGGTCTGTGGCTCAGGAGGGAAGGGGAGTTTAAAGAAGGGTGGTGGTGATAGGGGATTTTACAGTTAGGGGTACACACAGGGGATTTTGTGGAAGTGATAGAGACTCCCAAATAGTCTGTTACCTTCCAGGTGCCATGGTCAGGGATATCTCATATTGGGTCCTCAGCATTCTTAGGGGGCAGGGTGAGCCACCAGAAGTCGATGTACATATTGATACCAATACATAGGTAGGAAAGGGGACGAGATCCTGATGAGGGAATATAGGGAGCTAGGTAGAAAGATGAAAAGCAGGATCTCAACAGAGGACATCTCTGGATTGCTGCCTGTAAGTGCCATATGCCAGTGAAGGTAATAATAGGATGATATGGCAGACGCATGTGTGGCTGAAGGATTTGTGGACCATTGGGATCTCTTCTGGGGAAGTTATGAGCTGTACGAAAGAGACAGGTTATCAAGGGGGACCAACATCTTTGTGGGCAGATTTGCTGGAGTTGTTGAGGAGGGTTTAAACTAGTTTGGCAAGGGGATGGGAACCAGAGTGATAGTGCAGAGGATGGGGCAATTGTAGGGGTACTGTGAGGAAGGGTAGGCGGCGGAACGGACATAATCGTAATCAGTTAGATGGGTTGAAATGTGCCTATTTTAAAGTGAGAAATATCAGGAACAAGGATGATGAACTTAGAACGTAGGTCAGTACATGGCACAATGACATTGTGGCCATTACGGAGACAAGGGCAGGAATGGGTGTGGGATGTTCCAGGGTTTAGATGTTTCAAAAGGGACAAGGACAGGGAGGTAAAAGAGATGGTGGTGTGGCACTGCTATTCAGAGATGGTATTATAGCAGCAGATAAGAGAGGAGGTCTTAGGATTACATCCTTACTCTTAAATTCTAGTCCTCTCGAAATGAATGTTAACATTGCATTTACCTTCCTTACCACCAACTCAACCTGCAAGTTAACCTTTAGGGAATCCTGCATGAGGACTACAAAGTTCCTTTTCTCCCCATGTAGAAAATAGTCTATGCCTTTATTCCTTCTACCAAAGAGTGTGACCATACACTTACCTTCACTATATTCCATCTGCCATTTCTTTGCCAATCTCCTAATTTGTCTACATCCTTCTGCAGACTCCCTAATTCCATAACACTACCTATCTCTCCATCTATCATCGTATCATCTGCAAACTTCGCCACTAAGTCATCAATTCTGTCATCCAAACTATTTGCATATGGCATGAAAAGAATCAGTCCCAACACTGACCCTGTAGAACACCACTAGTCACTGGAAGCCAACGAGAAAAAGCCCCCTTTATTCCCACTCTTTGCCTCCTGCCAGTCAACCAAACTTCTATCATGCTAGTAGCTTTCCTGTAATACCATGGGGTCATATCATGTTACACAGCCTCTTGTGCGGCACCTTGTAAAAGGCCTTCTGAAATTCCAAGTACACAACATCCACTGACTCTATCTTCCCTGTTACTTCTTCAACGAATTCAAACAAATTTGTCAGGCAAGTTTTCCCCTTTAAGGAAACCAGGCTGACTCTGGCCTATTTTATCATGTGGCTCCAAGTACCTGGTAACTTCATCCTTAATAATGGCCTCCAACATCTTCCAAACTACTGAAATCAAGCTAACTGCCCTATAATCTCCTTTCTTTTGCTTCCCTCTCTTCTATTCAACTTTGGCCAGCTACTTGCTCATACCTCTCTATTTCCCTTTACTCCACTATAATACTGATACATCAGTCTTTTAACTTCTCATCCTCAGACTACAAGCTGAATTATATCATATTATGATCACTGTCTCCTAAGGGTTCCTTTACCTTAAGCTCCCCAATCAAATCTGGTTCATTACACAACACCCAATCCACAATTGCCTTTCCCATAGCTGCTCTAAAAAGCCTTCTCATAGACATTCTACAAATTTCCTCTCTTGGGATCCAGCACTACCCAATTTTCCCAATCTACTTGCATAGTGAAATCTCCCATCACTACCATAACATTGCCCTTTTTACATGCCTTTTCTATCTTCTGTTACAATTTGTTATCTTACATCCTGGCTACTGTTTGGCGGCCTGTATATAACTCCTATTATTGCCTACTGAGGCAGTGTGGGTGGAATTAAGAAACAGGAAGGGAGCAATCACTCTTTTGGGAGTATTCAATAGACCCTTCAATAGCAGCAAACACACTAAGAATCAGATTGGAAGATAGATTTTGGATGATACATTCTCGTGGGCAACTCCACATCATCGGTGCAAATGGTCTAGATGAGGTGAAGTTTGTTATGTGTATGCAGGAAAAACCCACTAGAAGAGAGACGATACTGAATCTGGTTCTAGCCAATGACCCTGGTCAGATGACAGATCTCTCTGTGGGTCAACATTTCAGAGACGGTGCCCTTTACCATAACCTCGGACAGGGATAGGAGCAGATGGATTGGGAAGGTTTTTAACGGTTAGCAGGTTATGATGCTATTAAAGCAGGGACTTGGGAGTGTAAATATGGAATGGATGTGCTCAAGGAAATGCACAAAGGAAATGTGGGGATTGTTTAGGGAATACTGCATGGGATTCTGGATAGGTTTGTTCCTTGAGGCAGTGAAAGGATGGCAGGGTGAAGGAACTATGGTTGACAAGAGACGTGGAACATCTAGTCAAGAAGAAGAAAGAAGCTTACTTAAGATTTAGGAAGTCAGGATCACACTCAAAGTTACAAGGTAGCTATAAAAGAGCTTAAGAATAGATTTAGAAGAGCTAGAAGTGGATATGAGAAGGCCTTGGCAAGTAAGATTAAGGAAAACCCCAAGGCGCTCTACATGTATGTGACGAACAAAAGGATATCTGGAGTCAGGAAAGGACTGACCATGGATAAAAGAGGAAGTATATGTCTGGAGACAAAGGAGGTAGGGGAGGTCCTTAATGAATACTTTGCTTTGGTATTCACCAGTGAGGAGGACCTTGACAAATGTGAGGTCAGCATAGAACAGATTGATATGCTGGAACATGTTATTGCTAAGAAAGAGGATGAGGTGAAACTTTTGAAAAAGATTAGGACAGATAAGTTTGTGATGCTGGAAAGGATATACTCTGTTACTAGAGGAATTGAGGGAAGAGATTGCCATGCCTTTCTTGATGATCTTTGCACCTTCACTGGCCACAGGAGTGATGATGGGAGAGTACCAAATGTTATTCAAGAAAAGCGTAGGGATAATCCTGGGAATTATAGACCAGCGAGTCTTACTTCAATGGTGGGCAAAGTATTGGAGAGAATTCTTAGAGACTAGATATTCTAGCATTTGAAGAAAGAAAGTCTGATTAGGAATAGTCAGTATGGCTTTGCGAGTGGCAGGTTGCTTGAATTCTTTGTAGACGTGACAAAGCACATTGATGAAGATAGAGCAGTGGATGTGGTGATATGGATTTTAGTAAGGCATTTGACAAGGTTCCTCATGGTAGGCTCATTCAGAAAGTCAGGAAATATGGGATCCAGGGAAACTGCTGGATGCAGAATTGACTTGCTTACAAAAGGTAGAGAATGTTAGTAGGTGGAATATATTCTGCCTGGCAGTCGGTGACTGGTGATTTTCTGCCGGAATCCCTTCTGAGAGCTCAGCTCTTTGTAATTTTTGTAAATGACTTGGATGAGAAAGTGGAAGGGTGAGTTAGTAAAATTTGCAGAAGACATAAAAATTGGTGGAGTTGTGGGTTATGTAGAATGTTGTTGTAGGTTACAACAGGATGTTGATAGGTTGCAGGGCTAGGTTGAGAATGGGTAGATGAAATTCAATACAGAGAGTGAAGTGATTCACTTTGAAGGATTAAACCTGAAGGCAGAATATCGGGTCAATGGCAGGATTCCTAACAGTGTGGAGGAACCAAGTTCACATCCATAGAGCCCTCAAAGTTACAACACAGGTTGTAGGCTGGTTAAGAGGTGTATGGTGCGTTGAACTTCAATAATTAGGGGACTGCGTTCAAGAGCTGTGAGCTAATGTGGCAGCTTGAATAAAACCCTAGTTAGACTGCACTTGGAATATTGTGCTCAGTTCTAGTCGCCTCATCACAGGAAGGATGTGGAAACTTTAGAAAAGGTGCAGAGGGGATTTACCAGGATGCTACATGGATTACAGAGCATGTCTTATGAGGATAGGTTGCATGAGCTCGGGCTTTTCTCTTTGTGTGAAGGAGGATGAGAGGTGACATGATAGAGATGTACTAGCTGATAAGAGGCAGAGATCGAGAGGACAGCCAGAGACTTCTTCCCAGGGCAGAAATGGCAAAGACAGGGGGCCATAACTTCAAGGTGTTTGGAGGAAAGTATAGGAGAGGATGTCAGAGGTAGTTTGCTTACACAGAGAGTGGAACGTGCTGCCAAGGGTGGTGGTAGAGGCAGATCCATTAGGGACATTTAAGAGACTCTTGGGCACATGGATGAATAAAACTAGAGGAAGGAAAGGTTAGGTTAATCTTGGAGTAAGTTAAAGTGTCAAAACAACATTGTGGGCTGAGGAGCCTGTCCCATTTCTACGTTCTATAAGGTAAGGAACAAAAATCGGTTACAGTAAGGGGAAAAAATTCTGGCAGGCTGTATCATAAGCAACACAGAGAAATATTTATTAATAAATTATATATTGACAGAATAAGCAATGGAGGAATTCAGCAGGCCAGGCAGCATCAGTGGAAAAGAGTACTGGCCTGCTGAGTTCCTCCAGCATTTTGTATGTGTTGCTTGGATTTCCAACGTCTGCTGATTTTCTTTTGTTTGTGTATTGAGTGAATAAAGTTGGTTGTGTAATATGGAGTCCTCAAAGACAGATACAGTGGTTTAATGACTGTCAGGATACTTTTCTGTGGTTTTCCAGCTATGCATGTTAATTCCCACTCTGACCTGAGATTAATATTTGGATGGAAGCCATTTCAATTTATTTAAAGAATATTTACTATCCCAAGCTCTATGTTAGCAAGGCAAAGTGAGCACAGTGCTCAGTCTTCCAGCAAACCAGAATTAAACCCAGGACTATAAAGTATGCGAAACACTGATGTATAGACAGGCACCAATGTATTGACAGAAACTGATATATAGATGGATGTTGCTATATAGACAGACACTGATGTATAGATATATATAAGTGGTGGGGTGGGGTGGAGATAAGTCTCTATCAAAGGAGGTGTAAAACACTCCTTCCCCTCGCTAGCCTGCAGGTCACTCTGGACAAGGTGTAGCACCTGCTTAGCCCATTGATCAGGGTCATGTGAAGCCACGGGAGCAGGAGGTGGATGGTCATATGAGCAGCTGGTGCACATCACAAGTCCTGGTTTCGCGACCACTGACACCAGACAGTCTCTGAAGAGTATTGATTATGGCTGGGTGACCCGTCTTGTAAAGACACTGCCCAGAAGAAGGCAGTGGAAAATAATTTCTGAAGAAAAATTTGCCAAGAACAGTCGTGGTCATAGTAAGACCATGATAGCCCACATCATATGACATGGCACATGATGAAAGAATGCTAGACAAACAGCTTCTAACTATATTGAATTTTCTTGAAAACCATTGACGCATTAAATGAAGCCACATATGTCCCAATGATTTAAGGAGGGGAACATGGAAAAATAAAAATAAATAGCTGCTAAGAAAGGTGGATTTAATCCAAAAAAAATCCATAAATAAGGTTGGGAAATGGTTCATACGATGCTTTAGGTTCCCTTCAGAAACCAGAACTCTCCATAAATTACATCACTCCTTACATGAACTGATTGTGACCAATTATAAGTAAACCTCTCTCATGGTCAATATATGCATCTGGAAAGTCTGCTCGAGTCTTTTATTCTTCCCACATTCCTTCCCACATCTCACTCACAAGGACAACCAATCCAGGAACAATGGCCATTAATGTCCTTAGTAACACCAACTTATCTCTGCAGACAGTTTTGTTAATGCAGATCAGTGCCAGAATTTTGTGGCCTATTTCATCATGACTATCTAGTAAGGAGACCCACTCCATTCAGACATACGATATGTGACATTATGAATATGGGTGCTCTGATTTGTGTGAGCATTCATCTGTTAAAGTCCATGCAATGATTGGCCACATCAACAGCCAGGACTCAGGGCCGAGGAGCAGGACATACACCTCACTATGTCACTGAGTTGATTTGGCTGCCGAGTGTGTTTCCAATGGACTTTGGAGTTACATAGAAACACTGAAAACCTACCCCACAATACAGGCCCTTCAGCCCACTAAGCTGGATACAAAGTAAATTTATTATCAAACTTAACATATACTACCTTGAGATTCATTTTCTTGCAGGCATTTACAGGAAAAAGGAAATGCAATGGAATTTGCATAAAACTATATCTAAACAGACAAAGACTGACAGCACCCAATGTGCAAAAGAAGACAAACAGTGCAAATAAAATTAATCCTGAGAACGAGTTGTCAGTGGATCAGTAGCTTGTGGAACCAGTTCAGAGTTGAGGTGAGTGAAGTTTTTCCTGCTGGTTCAGGAGCCTGATGGTTGTAGGGTAATAACTGGTCCTGAACTTGGTGGCATTGGACCTAAGGCTTCTATATCTCCTGCTCGATGAGAAGCTGGCATGATCTGCTATCAACGCTTTAATGGGATGACCACCCATAATCTCTCTGCTTTTTCCATCAGTAATCAAATAGGGAAGGGGCTCCCAACTTTTTTTATGTCATGGACCCCTGCCATTACCCAAGGAGTCTGTGGACCCCAGGTTGGGAACTATACTAGTTCTAACAAGTGAGAGCATTGTAGCTTGTGCCCAGGATCCATGTTTACTACATTTTCATCTACCTCCTGATTATTGTACTTGAATGATTGAATTAAAGATTTTAATTAGCAAATGGCACCAAATGGCATGTCAGAGTGAGACTAATGATAATAAAGTGTTGAGGTAACAAAATTATTGCCTTTCAGCTTAGCTTACTTGCCCAAGTACTAAGATGAAGTGATTTATTGTAGATCACTGGTACTCTCATAATGACTTTGAATGATTACTCATAAAGCTGATGCCAGGACATCAGATATTTTAATGGATGATCACAATCAGCTCTTGCCTGGAAGGTCTGGCTGCTAACAGCAGGATCTTGCATTGAGTGGCTGCAATTTGCAGTGGCTGGCAATTGGATTTCACTTTTAATTCCACAAGTGCATGGTAATGTCCCCTGGACCTCCTAGTCAATGGATTGCATATCCACTGTGATCCAGATCACACAACTGGCATTAAAACACACAGACCCTGTGCCAACATTGGTGAGCAACCCCTGCAATTTATCGGTCGTTTTCCTGTTGGCAAAAGTTCCCCAAGTTGTCAACACTCCCATTTGGACAGCAATGCAATGTGTTCCCTGGGGGCAGTAGCTAGAAATCTGATTGGGATGTCTTGTGACTTCGCAAAGATACAACAATGTGAACGGCTTCCAATTGTGTACCATAGAAGCTGAAACCTGATCCACCTGATCCAAGTAGATGTGTAAATGCCAGCTGGCACACTATTTTCACTTCCGGGACGGATGTCAAATGATGCCCGTCCTGCACGAACTGTGTAACATAGAACATCGTACAAGGTATGAGACGTGAATTAGCTAAGATAGACTGGCAAATGACACTTAAAGGATTGATGGTGGATATGCAATGGCAAGCATTTAAAGGTTGCATGGATGAACTACAACAATTGTTCATCCCAGTTTGGCAAAAGAATAAATCAAGGAAGGTAGTGCACCCGTGGCTGACAAGAGAAATTAGGGATAGTATCAATTCCAAAGAAGAAGCATACAAATTAGCCAGAGAAAGTGGCTCACCTGAGGACTGGGAGAAATTCAGAGTTCAGCAGAGGAGGACAAAGGGCTTAATTAGGAAGGGGAAAAAAGATTATGAGAGAAAACTGGCAGAGAACATAAAAACGGACTGTAAAAGCTTTTATAGATATGTAAAAAGGAAAAGACTGGTAAAGACAAACGTAGGTCCCCTGCAGACAGAAACAGGTGAATTGATTATGGGGAGCAAGGACATGGCAGACCAATTGAATAATTACTTTGGTTCTGTCTTCACTAAGGAGGACATAAATAATCTTCCAGAAATAGTAAGGGACAGAGGGTCCAGTGACATGGAGAAACTGAGCGAAATACATGTTAGTAGGGAAGTGGTGTTAGGTAAATTGAAGGGATTGAAGGCAGATAAATCCCCAGGGCCAGATGGTCTGCATCCTAGAGTGCTTAAGGAAGTAGCCCAAGAAATAGTGGATGCATTAGTGATAATTTTTCAAAACTCGTTAGATTCTGGACTAGTTCCTGAGGATTGGAGGTGGCTAATGTAACCCCACTTTTTAAAAAAGGAGGGAGAGAGAAACCGGGGAATTATAGGCCGGTTAGCCTAACGTCGGTGGTGGGGAAACTGCTGGAGTCAGTTATCAAGGATGTGATAACAGCACATTTGGAAAGCGGTGAAATGATCGGACAAAGTCAGCATGGATTTGTGAAAGGAAAATCATGTCTGACGAATCTCATAGAATTTTTTGAGGATGTAACTAGTAGAGTGGATAGGGGAGAACCAGTGGATGTGGTATATTTGGATTTTCAAAAGGCTTTTGACAAGGTCCCACACAGGAGATTAGTGTGCAAACTTAAAGCACACGGTATTGGGGGTAAGGTATTGGTGTGGGTGGAGAATTGGTTAGCAGACAGGAAGCAAAGAGTGGGAATAAACGGGACCTTTTCAGAATGGCAGGCGGTAACTAGTGGGGTACCGCAAGGCTCAGTGCTGGGACCCCAGTTGTTTACAATATATATTAATGACTTGGATGAGGGAATTAAATGCAGCATCTCCAAGTTTGCGGATGACACGAAGCTGGGTGGCAGTGTTAGCAGTGAGGAGGATGCTAAGAGGATGCAGGGTGACTTGGATAGGTTGGGTGAGTGGGCAAACTCATGGCAGATGCAACTTAATGTGGATAAATGTGAAGTTATCCACTTTGGTGGCAAAAATAGGAAA
The DNA here is from genome assembly GCF_963921235.1 of Mobula hypostoma. Classification (NCBI taxonomy): domain Eukaryota; kingdom Metazoa; phylum Chordata; class Chondrichthyes; order Myliobatiformes; family Myliobatidae; genus Mobula; species Mobula hypostoma. The sequence goes on along the minus strand of NC_086099.1, from coordinate 118,201,934 downwards.
ACAGATTATTATCTGAATGGTGGCCGATTAGGAAAAGGGGAGGTGCAACGAGACCTGGGTGTCATTATACACCAGTCATTGAAAGTGGGCATGCAGGTACAGCAGGCGGTGAAAAATGCGAATGGTATGCTGGCATTTATAGCGAGAGGATTCGAGTACAGGAGCAGGGAGGTACTACTGCAGTTGTACAAGGCCTTGGTGAGACCACACCTGGAGTATTGTGTGCAGTTTTGGTCCCCTAATCTGAGGAAAGACATCTTTGCCATAGAGGGAGTACAAAGAAGGTTCACAAGATTGATTCCTGGGATGGCAGGACTTTCATATGAAGAAAGACTGGATGAACTGGGCTTGTACTCATTGGAATTTAGAAGATTGAGGGGGGATCTGATTGAAACGTATAAGATCCTAAAGGGATTGGACAGGCTAGATGCGGGAAGATTGTTCCCGATGTTGGGGAAGTCCAGAACGAGGGGTCACAGTTTGAGGATAGAGGGGAAGCCTTTTAGGACCGAGATTAGGAAAAACTTCTTCACACAGAGAGTGGTGAATCTGTGGAATTCTCTGCCACAGCAAACTGTTGAGGCCAGTTCATTGGCTATGTTTAAGAGGGAGTTAGATATGGCCCTTGTGGCTACAGGGGTCAGGGGGTATGGAGGGAAGGCTGGGGCGGGGTTCTGAGTTGGATGATCAGCCATGATCATAATAAATGGTGGTGCAGGCTTGAAGGGCCGAATGGCCTACTCCTGCACCTATTTTCTATGTTTCTATGTTTCTATGTTTAGAACAGGAACAAGCCCTCAGAGTCACAGTGCACTACAGACAGGGGCAGGCCCTTTGGCCCATCTAATCCATGCCGATCTGCTGTTCTGCTCAGTGACTTTGGCCTGTACCTGGACTATAGCCCCCCGATACCCCTCCCATCCATGTACTTATCCAAACTTCTCTTAAAAGTTGCAATGGAACCTGCAAACATAGGTTTTGCTGGCAGCTTGTTTAACATTTGCACCACCCTCTGAGTGAAGAAACTCCCCCTCAAGTTTTCTTCAAATATTTCACCTTTCACCCTCAAACTATGACTTATAGTTTTCGCCCCATGCAACCCCAGTTGAAAAAGCCTGCCTGCATTTTCTCTAATTACAGCCGTCATAATTTCGTGAATACTCAGTCAAATCTCTCCCCATTCTCCTATACTCCACGGAATAAAGCCCGAACCTGTTTAATCTTTCCCTGTTACACAAGTATTCAGTTCCTGGCAACATGCTTTTAAATGTTCTCTGCACTCTTTCGATCTTCTTGACATCTTTCCTGCAGATGGGTGACAAACTGCACAAAAGCATTTCAAATTTGGCTTCATATACATCTTACACAACTTCAACAAAACATCCAAATTCCTGTATTCTATACCTTGACTTCTGAAGACCAATGTACCCAAAGCTCTCTTTATGACCTTGTCCACTGGTGGTATCTCTTCTGATGAATTCTGGATCTGTTTTCCCAGATCCCTCTGTTTTACCGCAGTCCTTGGTGCCCTGCTGTTCACTGTTTAAGTCCTACCCTGCTTTGTCCTCCTAAAAAGCAACACCTCACACTTGTCTACATTAAATGCCATCTTCCATTTTTCAGCTCATTTCTCCAACAGGTTCAGATTCCACAGCAAGCTCTGATGGCCTTCTTTTCTCTCCTCTACGTCCCCAATCTTGGTGGCATCTGCAAATATGCTGATCCAGTTAACCACATTATCATATTGATCATTGATTATAAGTGACAAACAACAGACCCTGTGGCACATTGCTAGTCAAAAGCCTCCAGTCAGAGAGGCAACCATCTACTACCACTCTCTGGTTTCTCCCACAAAGCCAATGCTAAGTCCAATTTCCTACCTCATCCTGAACATCAAGTGACTCAACTACTTGACCAGCCTCCCATGCAGGACTTTTGCCCAGGATATTTTGTCAGACTAATTAAACTAGTAATTAAGTGTTTAATGAAACTAATTCTTTCTTTCTACACAATGTCTATATCCCTCTATTCTCTGGACATTCATGTGCTTATCTCAAAGCTTCTTAATGCCTCTACTGTATTGGCCTCCATCACCACCTCTGGAAGTGCATTCCATATACCCACTACTCTGCAAAAAACTTGTCCTGCACATCCTTTTGAACCTGTTCCTTCTCATCTTAAATGCATTTTCCCAAATAGTACATTTTTTTCAATCTTGGGTAAAAGGCAACAGTGTAAACAGCAGGAGTTCTGCAGATGCTGGAAATTCAATCAACACACATAAAAGTTGCTGGTGTACACAGCAGGCCAGGCAGCATCTCTAGGAAGAGGTGCAGTCGATGTTTCAGGCCGAGACCCTTCAGCCCGAGATCCTGACGATGGGTCTCGGCCTGAAACGTCGACTGCACCTCTTCCTAGAGATGCTGCCTGGCCTGCTGCGTTCACCAGCAACTTTTATGTGTGTTGAGTGTATACTCTATCTATGCTTCTCAGAATCTTATAAACTTTTATTATGTCTCTTCTCAGCCTCTGCTACTCCAGAGAAAACGGGTCTTTCCAATATCTCCTTAAAGAACATGCCCTTAAGTTCAGGCAGCATCCTGGTAAACGTCTTCTGTAACCTCTCCAAAGTCTTCCCACGAAGAGGTGACCAGAACTGAGTGCAATACTCCAGATGTAGCCCAGCCAGGATCTTACAATGCTGCAATATGTCTTCCTGACTCTTGAACACTATGCCATGCAAACACTTTCTTTGCCATCCTATCGACCTGTGTCGCCACTTTCAGGGAGGCATGGACTTTGTCGTAAGGATCCCTTTGTACACCAACACAGTTAAAGGTCTTGCCGTTCACTCTGTACTCTCCCTTTACTGTTGATCTCCAAAAGTGCAAAACCTTGCAGCAACACACACAGGAGGGCAACATTGCAGATGTATTCCTGCATTATCCTTTGCAACCTAAGTGAGCCAGACAATGCACTGGACGTTTAGTCATGCAGATGCATCAGCCTATGTTTGATCCTCTACTTGCAGCCCTCCTGTACAAATGAGTGCATCCTCACCTTCCCAAGACACTAACTTCTTTTTGGTTCTGGCCTGGCTAAATCTCACCAGCTGCATGTGTCTCACCACGTGAAGATAGCTGCTCTAATCCTGCCACTTCAAGACCAGCTGGTGCCAGGTTCCTAGCTGAGACTCTGCAGTATAAGATGCAATGTGTTTATCTTTCTGCTTCTCCTTAGGTCTTCTTTGTGGTTGCAATGGGAGGTGAGTAGATGTGGGGTCCCTCCAGAGTGTCCTTAGTGATAACACAGGGCAGCAAATATTTTCAAAAGTGTTGCTTCCTCAGAAATTATTCATGGTTATGATAGACTGCTTGAAGCTGAACACAAATACAATTTTAGGCCACTTGTATCATGTAAGAATTTGGAGAAACAAGAAATTAATCTTTATTGAATATAATGCATAATGGTGCTGACACTTTGCAAAAGTTCAACAAAGCTAAAAATGTTTTGCTGACAATTTTCATTTGTATTCAGTACTGAGACTTCTTGCTTACGTATCCAACAGTAATCAGCCAGCATTGATGGATTCCAGTTGCCCTGATACCGTCTTTCCATGACCACAGTGGCCTGGTGAAACCTTTCACCGTGCTCATCATTGACAGCGCCAAGATTTGCAGGGAAGAAGTCTAAATGGGAACGCAGAAAATGAATCTTTAGTGACATGTTGCACTTCATGGTTTTGTAAGCTTGAAACATGTTGTCAACTAGCTGCACATGCTTTGGTGCTCTGTAGTTGCCAAGAAAATCTTCATCACCATCCTTGAATAACTTCCATGCAATTTTCTCCGGTTCTACTACAAGTTCTTCGAACTCCCTGTCATTGATGACCTGCTTGATTTGTGGACCAACAAAAATGACTTCCTTATTCTTCCTTGGTATCAGTTTTTCTGGGAAATACCTGTGTCAAGTATTGAAATCCTTCATCTTCCTTGTTCATTGCTTTCACAAAATTTTTCATAAGCCCCAGTTTTATATGGAGAGGAGGTAAAATACCTTTGTTGGATCTACAAATGGTTTACGTGCCACACTTTCCAGCAACTGCTAATGGAGTGACAAATCCCTTTTTAATATATTGAGATTATTTAGCACAGCTGTCCCATTCACAAATGAAACAACAGTACTTGGTGTATCCGGATTCATTCCTAGTGGCAGCATGGCTACTTTCAGATCACCACAGATATTCCAGTTGTAGTTGTTCTACTGTACGTGTTTCAACAAGACTTACAAATATTGGTGGTTTTCATTCATGTGTACGGCATAGTCAATTGGTATTGAACGGTGGACATTGCTGATTGGTATTGAAGGGTGGACCATTGCCATTTGGTATTGAAGGTTGGAAATTACCGATTGGTATTGAAGGGTGGATGTTGCTGATTGGTACTGAAGGCTGGACATTTCTGATTGGTACTGAAGATTCAGGGCTACCTATCTTGTAGGAACTACATGGAAACATTAGGAATTCTGCAGATGCTGGAAATTCAAGCAACACACATCAAAGTTGCTGGTGAACGCAGCAGGCCAGGCAGCATCTCTAGGAAGAGGTACAGTCGACGTTTCAGGCCGAGACCCTTCGTCAGGACTAACTGAAGGAAGAGCTAGTAAGAGATTTGAAAGTGAGAAGGGGAGGGGGAGATCCAAAGTGATAGGAGAAGACAGGAGGGGGAGGGATGGAGCCAAGAGCTGGACAGGTGATTGGCAAAAGGGATATGAGAGGATCATGGGACAGGAGGCCCAGGGAGAAAGAAAAGGGGAGGGGGGAAAAACCCAGAGGATGGGCAACTACATGGTCCGAGTTTTCTAATGTCCTCAGTGCAAGAATCTCCACCTCAGGTTTGGCAACATTTCAAGGTGGCTTCCTGTTGGTTGGAGGGCAAAGAGAAAATTTCAAGTCACAATTGTATGGATGTTCTTTCTGTGATCGGTGTGTCTAGTTGCTTTTCTGTACATGTATGTGTCTGTGCATCTGAGTGTTCATGTCAATGTGTTGTTGTTAGCATGAGGTAGGAACGTGTACATAGGTGCTTGGCTGTCTGAGAGTTCGTCGCCTGTGTGACTGTATGAAAAGGATTATGAAAGAGCAGCTGTAACATTGTCAGAGTACATGTTTGTACATGACAATTGTTATCTTGTTAGAAAGCTGAATATCAGGACCATTAGGATAGTAATATCCAGATTGCTGCCTGTACCACATGCCAATGAGGGTAAGAGTAGACTGATTTGCCATATGAATGTGCACCTGAGGAACTGATGCAGGGGCGCAGGGTTTCAGATTTGTGGATCTGTAATAATCTCTTCGAGCCTGTGTGGGGAGCTGGAGAGCATTGGGCTGTGATGCATTCAGAGCACCTGGAGGTGTTGTTTAATGAGAGTTGTTAACCTCTTAGATTTCCTTGTGTTTTTCTTGAGAAAATCGCTCTTTGTAATGTGGTGTCCTGGTACTTCTTGTTTAAATTTGTTAAGCTGATTTTGATAGGCTTGGAGATTCCATGTTACCTGTATTACTTAAGTGGACACCCAATTAGCACTATTCATGGGGTCCTAGTTTTGAAAATGTTACATCTTGTGGTGTCACTTGGCCAAGACACTGAGGTTCTGTTGAATTCTTATAAATAAACCCTGGTTTCTGTCTCTACATAGGAGTCCATCTTTCTTCTACGCTTGGCTTCTAACTTTGCCAACGTACATTGTTTCAGCATCATTGGGATCTCTTCTGTAGAAGTTCTGTACTTGAGGGGCACCAATACCCTTGCAGGCAAATTTGCTAGAGCAGTTGGGGAGGGTTGTAACTAGATTGGCAGGGGGATGGGAACCCAAGTGATAGGTGAGAGATTGGGGCAGTTGGTGTACAGGTAGATGCAGTCTGTAGAGAGAACGTGAGGAAGGATAGGCAGTTGATTGGGTAAAATTGCAGTCAATGGAATGGGTTGAAGTGTGTCCATTTTAATACAAGTATCAGAAACAAAGGAGATGTACTTAGAGCATGCATCAGGATATGGAACTATGACATTGTGGCTATTAATGAGACTTAGCTGTCACAAGGGCAGGGCTGGCTGCAGGGTGTTCTGGAGTTTAGGTACTTCAAAAGGGACATGCAGAAAGGTAAAGAGGTGGGGGATTGGCATTGCTAATCAGCGATAATAGTTGCAGAAAAGGAGGACGTCATGGAGAGATTGTCTACTGAGTCAACGTGGGTGGAAGTAAGAAACAGGTAGGGAGCAATCACTCCATTGGGAGTATTTCATAGACACCCCAATAACACCAGAGACACTGAGGAACAGAACGTGAGGCAGATTTTGGAAAGGTGCAGACTTAACAGAGTTGTTGTCATGGTTGACTTCAGCTTCCATAATATTGATTGGTACCTCCTTAGAACAAATGGTTTAGAGGGTGCGGAATTTGTTAGGTGTGTCCAGGAGGAATTCCTGACTCAAGATATATACAGGCTGAGCAGAGAGAGGCCATATTGGATTTGGTACTTGGTAATAAACCAGGTCAGGTGTCAGATCTCTCAGTGGGAGAACATTTCAGAGACAGTGACCACAACTCCCTGACCTTTGGATAGGGATGGGTGCAGATGGTATGGGAAGTGTTTAATTGGGGGAGGTGGAATTATAAATAATGCAATCAGATAGGAACTAGGGAGCATAAATTGGTACTCTGGGAAATGCACAACAGAAATACGGAGGATGTTTACAGAACACTTGCTGGGGGTTCTGGAGAGGGTTGTCCCATTGAGGCGGGGAAAGGATGGTAAAGTGAAGGAACAGTGGTTGACAAGAGATGTGGAACATCTAATCAAGAGGAAGAAAGAAGCTTACTTAAGGTTTAGGAATCAATTATCAGACAGGGTTCTAAAGAGTTACAAGGTAGCCCAGGAAGGAGCTGAAGAATGGACTTAGGAGAGTTTGAAGAGGGTATAAGAAGGTGTTGTTGAGTAGGATTAACGAAAAACCCAAGGCGTTCTACATAGGTGTGAAAAACAGGAGAGAAGTCAGAGGGAGGGTAGGACTAATTAGAGACAGAAAGGGAAAAACGTGCCTGGAGTTGGAGGAGGGAGGGAAGGTCCTTCAGTATTTGGTGAGAGGGACCTTGATGACCGTGAGGACAGCGTAAAGTAGGCTTTCACGCTAAAACATGTCAATGTTAAGAAAGAGGATGCACTGGGAATTTTGAATACTTTATACTTTATTGTCGCCAAACAATTGGTACTAGAACGTACAATCATCACAGTGATATTTGATTCTGCGCTTCCCACACCCTGGATTACAAATATTAAATATTAAAAATAGTTAAAATTAGTAAATATTAAAAATTTAAATTATAAATCATAAATAGAAAATAGAAAAATGGGAAGTAAGGTAGTGCAAAAAAACCGAGAGGTAAGTCCAGATATTTGGAGGGTACGGCCCAGATCCAGGTCAGGATCTGTTCAGCAGTCTTATCACAGTTGGAAAGAAGCTGTTCCCAAATCTGGCCGTAAGAGTCTTCAAGCTCCTGAGCCTTCTCCCGAAGGGAAGAGGGACGAAAAGTGTGTTGGTTGGGTGGGTCATGTCCTTGATTATCCTGGCAGCACTGCTCTGACAGCGTGCGGTGTAAAGTGAGTCCACGGATGGAAGATTGGTTTGTGTGATGTGCTGCACCGTGTTCACGATCTTCTGCAGCTTCTTTCGGTCTTGGACAGGACAACTTCCATACCAGGTTGTGATGCACCCTAGAAGAATGCTTTCTACGGTGCATCTATAAAAATTAGTGAGGGTTTTAGGGGACAGGCCAAATTTCTTTAGTTTTCTCAGGAAGTAAAGGTGCTGGTGGGCCTTCCTGGCAGTGAACTCTGCTTGGTTGAACCAAGTCAGGTCATTTGTGATATTGACCCCGAGGAACTTAAAGATTTTAATCCGTTCCACTTGCGCACCACCGATGTAAATTGGGTCGTGCGGTCCGCTACTCCTTCTGAAGTCAACAACCAATTCCTTCATCTTGCTGACGTTGAGGGATAGGTTATTGTCTTCGCACCATGCCACCAGGTTCTTAATTTCCTCTCTGTACTCAAACTCATCATTACCCGGGATACGGCCTACAATTGTTGTGTCATCAGCAAACTTATATATTGAGTTTGATGGAAACTTGGCTACATGATCATGGGTGTACAGTGAGTACAGCAGGGGGCTGAGTACTCAACCTTGTGGGGCACCGGTGCGCAGAGTGATTGTAGAGGAGAGCTTGTCCCCTATTTTTACAGCCTGGGTCCTATCTGTGAGGAAGTTGAAGATCCAGCTGCAGATCTGAGTGCTAAGGCACAGGTTCTGGAGCTTAGGAATCAGTTTACAGTATTTGGAACGATGATATTCAAGGCAGAGCTGTAGTCAATGAAAAGGAGCCTTACATATGCGTCTATATTCTCTAGGTGTTCTAAGGAGGAATGTAAGGCCAGAGAGATGGCATCTGCCATTGACCTGTTGCTCCGGTAGGCGAATTGCAAAGCGTCGAGGTTGACCAGTAGGCTGAATAAACATCAGGACATATAATTCCCTGTGACCAGATGGGATATGCCCCAGGTTACCAGGGGAAGTGAGGGAAGAGATTGTTAGGCCTTTGGCAATGATCTTTGCAGACTCACTGGCCACAGGAATAGTCTCAGAAGATTGGAGGGTGGCAAATGTTATTCCTTTGTTGAAGAAAGGGAGTAGGGATAATCCAGAGAATTATAGACCGGTGAGTCTTACATCAGCGTGGGTAAATTATTGGAGAGGTTTCTTAGAGACAGGGTTTACAAGTATTTGGAGAAGCAAAGCCGGATTAGGGGCAGTCAGCACGGCTTTGTGAGGGGTAGGTAATCTCTCATGAGCCTGATTGGATTCTTTGAGGATGTGACAAAGCAGAGCCATGAATGTAGTGTCTCTGGATTTTGTTATGGTGTTTGACAAGGTTCCCTACACTAAGCTCATTCAGAAAGTCAGGGGTCATGGGATCCAGGGAAACTTGGCTGTGTGGATACAGAACTAGCTTGCCCGTAGAAGGCAGAGAGTGGTAGTACCAATGGTGTTATGCAAGGGTCTATCCTGGAACCCCCGTTTTCATAATTTTCATTAATGTCTTGGATGAGGAAGTGAAAAGGTGTAGATGGCACGAGGCTTGGTGGAGTTATGGATGGTGTAAAAGGTTGTTATAGGTTGCTACAGGATATTGACAGGATGCAGATCTGGGCTGGGAAGTGGCAGGTGCAACACAACCTGGAAAAGTGGGAAGTGATCCATTTTGGAAGGTTGAATTTGAAGGTATAATACAGTGTAAATAGCAGAATTCCTATCAGTGTGGAAGAACAGAGCGATTTTGGGGTCTGTGCAGGTTAAGAAGATATATGTTGTATTGGACTTTGTGATTTAGGGGATTGAGTTCAAGAACTGTGAAATAATGTTGCAGCTCTATAAACTCCGGTTAGACCACACTTGAATCATTGTGTTCAGTTCTGGTCACCTCATTATAGGAATGATGTGGAAGCTTTAGTGAGGACACAAGAGGGTCTTTTCCAGGATCCTGCATTGAATAGAAGGAATGTTTTCTGAAGATAGGCTGAGTGAGTTTGGGGTTTTCTCTTTGGAGCTAAGGTGGATAAGAGGTAATTTGATAGAGGTGTATAAGATGATAAGAGTCATAGGTTGAGTGGATGGTCAGAGAATTTTCCCAGGACGGAAATGGCTAAAATGAGGGGCATAATTTTAAGGTGATTGAAGGGAAGTGTGGGGGGGGGATGTTGGAGTTAAGTTCTTTACATAGAGAGTGGTGGCTGCGTGGAACAGGTGGTGCTCGAAGCAGATACTTTAAGGGCATTTAGAAACTCTTAGATAGGCACGCAGACGATCAAAGAGTGGAGGGCAATAGGAAGGAAGGGTTAGATTGATCTTAGAGTAGGTTACAAAGTTAGCACAATATCATGGTCCGAAGAGCCTGTTCTGTGCTATGTTCTAAGTTGTCTGAAAGATTTTGGTGCTGCAGCTTCAGATCATCCTGTGTTGTGAGCACAATTTAGGGATGGGCAAACCTTGTACTGTAATTTTACTGTTACTAACAGACTGGAGTAGCAAACGTGGCTTCCTGCACAGAGTGCCAATGCTCACTACTGAATTGTCAGTCCTGTTTGAACACATTCAACCGTGCCCCATGATAACCGGTGAAGAACAGGAACAAAAGATGCCTTCTGGTGTACCTGTTGTCTACTGTGTTTTTTTTTGCTCTCTGGAATTCTGGAACAACAGGGTTTTATGAAACTGCACTGAATCTCACAGATTTAATCTCCAGGAATTGCATTATCTTCCAGTTAGCCGTAAATGTAACTTCATCATCTTTAAATAATATGAATCAATCATGGACTGAACATGAACAGAGGATGGAACATGTTTATGCTGGCAAGAACATTCTAGAAGGGAACCTGAAACCCACTGGAACATAGAACAGTACAGCACAGGAACCGACCCTTCAGACCTCAATATTATGCCAAAACAATTGAATTAGTAATCAAACGGCCGAATAAACTAATCTCTTCTGCTCACACAATGTCCATATCCATTCAATTTCCTCACATTCATGTGCCTATCTAAATGTCTCATAAAAGTCTCTAATGTTTCTCCCTCTACCACCATCCCAGGCAGAGCATTCACCACTCTGTGTGAAAAACTTACGTGGAAACATAGAAACATAGAAAATAGGTGCAGGAGTAGGCCATTCGGCCCTTCAAGATTGCTCTACCATTCAGTATGATCACGGCTGATCATCCAACTCAGAACCCTGTACCAGCCTTCCCTCCATACCCCCTGATCCCTTTAGCCACAAGGACCATATCTAACTCCCTCTTAAATATAGCCAATGAACTGGCCTCAACTGTTTCCTGTGGCAGAGAATTCCACAGATTCACCACTCTCTGTGTGAAGAAGTTTTTCCTAATCTCGGTCCTAAAAGGCTTCCCCTTTATCCTCAAACAGTGGCCCCTCGTTCTGGACTTCCCCAACATCAGGAACAATCTTCCTGCATCTAGCCTGTCCAATCCCTTCAGGATTTTATACGTTTCAATAAGATCCCCCCTCAATCTTCTAAATTCCAACGAGCATAAACCTAGTTGATCCAGTCTTTCATCATATGAAAGTCCTGTCATCCCAGGATTCAATCTGGTGAACCTTCTTTGTACTCCCTCTATGGCAAGAAAGTCTTTCCTCAGATTAGGGGACCAAAACTGCACACAATACTCCAGGTGTGGTCTCACCAAGGCCTTGTACAACTGCAGTAGTACCTCCCTGCTCCTGTACTTGAATCCCCTTGCTATGAATGCCAGGAATATAATACGCTTCACATCCCCTTTAAAATGATCCCCTCTCACTTTTAGTGCAAGCCCTCTGGTATCAGACATTTCAATCCCAGGGAGAAGATACCGACTGTCTACTCTATCTCTGCCTCTCATAATTTTATAAACCCCAATCAGATCTCCCCTCTGTCTCCGGCGCTCCAGAGAAAACAACCCAAGTTTGTCTGGCCTCTCATTATAGCACATGCTCTCTAATCCAGACAGCATCCTGGTAAACCTCCTCTGCATCTTCTCCAAAGCTTCAATATTCCTCCCGTAGTGGGGTGACAGGAACTGTATGCAATTCTCCAGGTGTGGCCTAACTAGAGTTGTGTTTATTTATTTACTTAGGGGCATACAGCACAGAGTAGGCCCTTCTGGCCCAGCAACCCCCCAATTTAATCCTAGCTAATCACGGAACAGTTTACAATGACATATTAACCTACCTTTGGAAATGTGGAAGGAAACTGGAGTACTGTACCCGGAGGAAACCCACACGGTCACGAGGAGAACGTATGAACTCCCTACAGGCAGCAGTGGGAGTTTTATAAAGCTGTAACATAACTTTCTGACCTTTGAACTCAGTGCTTTGACTAATAATGGCAAGTATGCCATATGCCTTGTTAACCACCCTATGCAGCCACTTTCAGGGAGCAATGAACTCAGACCCCAAGATCCCCCTGTTCTACAACAGTGTACTTCTTTACAATTCTTTACGATTGAACTTCCAAGAGGCAACACTTCACATCTGGCTGGGTTAAACTCCATTTGCCATTTCTCTGTCCATCTCTGCAAATTATCTATATTGCGCTGTATTCTTTGTCAGTGTTCTACACTATCCACAACTCCACCAATCTTTGTATCATCTGCAAACTTACTAACCCACCCATCTACATTTTCACCCATGTCCTTTATATACATCACAAACAGCAGAAGCTCCAGTACAGATCCCTGTGGAAAACTACTATTGACAGACCTTCAGCTAGAGTAAGTCCTTTCCACCACCACCCTCTATCTTCTACGGGAAAACCAGTTTTTAACCCAAACAACTAATTCACCATGGATCCCATGCATCTTAATCTTCATGGATGAGCATCCACGAGGGACTTTGTCAAACACCTTACTAAAATCCATGTAGACAACATCCACAGCTCTACCTTCATCCATCACCTTGTCACCTCTTCAAAAAACTCAATTATTGTAATGTTAAGATGTACAAGTTGATGAGAACCTTACTACAACAGGAGACGAGTAGTTGAAGATCAACCTTTGAAAAGTTGGTTTAAGTAGTTGAGTGCCATTCCCAGCCCCAATGGTCCAATGGTATAAGTTTAACAACCAGAAACAGAAGCCAGTTGAATTCGTCGTGGACAACAGGAATTCTGCAGATGCTGGAAATTCAAGCAACACACATCAAAGTTGCTGGTGAACGCAGCAGGCCAAGCAGCATCTCTAGGAAGAGGTACAGTCGACATTTCAGGCCGAGACCCTTCGTCAGGACTAACTGAAGGAAGAGTTAGTAAGAGATTTGAAAGTGGGAGGGGGAGGGGGAGATCCAAAATGATAGGAGAAGACAGGAGGGGGAGGGATGGAGCCAAGAGCTGGACAGGTGATTGGCAAAGGGGATATGAGAGGATCATGGGACAGGAGGTCCAGGGGGAAAGACAAGGGGGGGAGGAACCCAGAGGATGGGCAAGAGGTATATTCAGAGGGACAGAGGGAGAAAAAGGAGAGTGAGAGAAAGAATGTGTGTACAAAAATAAATAACGGATGGGGTACGAGGGGGAGGTGGGGCATTAGAGGAAGTTAGAGAAGTCGATGTTCATGCCATCAGGTTGGAGGCTACCGAGACGGAATATAAGGTGTTGTTCCTCCAACCTGAGTGTGGCTTCATCTTTACAGTAGAGGAGGCCGTGGATAGACATGTCAGAATGGGAATGGGATGTGGAATTAAAAAGTGTGGCCACTGGGAGATCATGCTTTCTCTGGCGGACAGAGCATAGGTGTTCAGCAAAGTGGTCTCCCAGTCTGCGTCAGGTCTCACCAATATATAGAAGGCCACATCGGGAGCACCGGATGCAGTATATCACCCCAGCCGACTCACAGGTGAAGTGTCGCCTCACCTGGAAGGACTGCTCTCAGGATGAGGTTTTTCATTCCAGGACGAGGGAGATGTCTTCCTTTTTTAAAGAAAGGGGCTTCCCTTCCTCCACCATCAACTCTGCTCTCAAACGCATCTCCCTCATTTCACGTACATCTGCTCTCACTCCATCCTCCCGCCACCCCACTAGGAATAGGGTTCCCCTGGTCCTCACCTACCTCCCCACCAGCCTCCGGGTCCAACATATTATTCTCCGTAACTTCCGCCACCTCCAACAGGATCCCACCATTAAGCACATCTTTCCCTCCCCCCACCGCTCTGCTTTCCCCAGGGATCGCTCCCTACGCGACTCCCTTGTCCATTCGTCCCCCCCATCCCTCCCCACTGATCTCCCTCCTGGCACTTATCCGTGTAAGCGGAACAAGTGCTACACATGCCCTTAACACTTCCTCCCTCACCACCATTCAGGGCCCCGAACAGTCCTTCCAGGTGAGGCAACACTTCACCTGTGAGTCGACTGGGGTGATATACTGTGTCCGGTGCTCCCGATGTGGCCCCAGAGAAAGCAGGATCTCCCAGTGGCCACACATTTTAATTCCACATCCATTCCCATTCTGACATGTCTATTCACGGCCTCCTCTACTGTAAAGATGAAGCCACACTCAGGTTGGAGGAACAACACCTTATATTCCGTCTGGGTAGCCTCCAAACTGATGGCATGAACATTGACTTCTCTAACTTCCGCTAATGCCCCACGCCCCCCCTTGTACCCCATCCGTTATGTATTTTTATACACACATTCTTTCTCTCTCTCTCTCCTTCTTCTCCCTCTGTCCCTCTGACTATACTCCTTGCCCATCCTCTGGGTTTCCCCCCGCCCCCTTGTCTTTCTTCCCGGACCTCCTGTCCCATGATCCTCTCATATCCCCTTTGCCAATCACCTGTCCAGCTCTTGGCTCCATCCCTCCCCCTCCTGTCTTCTCCTATCATTTTGGATCTCCCCCTCCCCCTCCCACTTTCAAATCTCTTACTAACTCTTCCTTCAGTTAGTCCTGACGAAGGGTCTCGGCCTGAAACGTCGACTGTACCTCTTCCTAGAGATGCTGCCTGGCCTGCTGCGTTCACCAGCAACTTTGATGTGTGTTGCTTGAATTCATCGTGGCTTTGTCCACAGGTATGAGGCAGATCGGTGAACACTGAGAGTGCGGAAAAAGTTTGGAGGTGTTGTGAGATCATTCAGTTTATAGAATCTGCGATGTAACAGTCTGAGAGGGCTGCTCGGTGAAAGGAGAGCCCATTTCAAACTGCTATTCAACATTGTCTGGACAATGGGAAGAGCACTCAAGTTAGTGCAGGCTATGCAATGTCTTCAAATTACTGATGATTGAGCAATTAATTAGCTGGACACTTGCACCCAGTTTTGTGCTAATGGAATGTAATCTGGCCCCCACAGCTATCACAGTTGTTTCTTTCACCAGCATCATGTGGAATGAATCAAACTGGGTGAAGATGTTCGAGAGAGGAAGGAGAGAGAACAGTTGAGTAAAGATTACTGCTTTGAGCTGGTTTTCTGATGATTTACTGGATGTGCTCCTGATCCTTGATCTTTGCTAATGGTTTGCTGGGTAAAAGCACTGGTCCCTGGGCTTGAATGATGAAACCACTGTTTACAGTTTAAAGCCCCTAATTCTTGGATTGTGCTAAACCTTGATGGTTAATGATGTAAATCCCAGGAGACTGGAAACTGAGGCTGACAGATTCCAAATTTTCAAAATAATTGTCTGAATAATCTTTAGTACTTTGAATATCTTATGCATTCATGGTGAGACACTGGATTCACAATTACAGGTCATCTCTAGATTATGAAAGATTGCTATCTTATGGACAGCCAGTGCATATATGAATGAATGTTTGGGAGACCAGTGGGATGGATAAGGATGGATTTCCCAGCTGCCCCGGGCTGCAGGCATCTTTTACCAGGTGGGAATGGGCAATTCCACGTGCTTTTTCTTCCACCTCACGCCTGAGCTGTAACAATTGGGGTCTGGTGGCCACTCTTCCTCTGTCTGTTTGCTCTCCTGTCGCAGCTGCTCTGTGAAAACATGTTGGGTTATGAACCTCTCTCAGGCCGGAGTCTTGTTGTAACCTGGGGAAGACCTGTATGCAATTACATGTCAAAGAAAGGTAATTTTCATTTAAAAATTGAGAACTTACTGTGAATCAGAGGACACAGGGATGCAAGGTTGCATCCAACAGCTCAGGAATTCAAAGACACAAAGACTGTAGATGCTTGCAATCTGAAATAACAAGAAAATCCTGCAATTTACTGAGGTCAGAAAGCATCTGTAGAGAAATAAGCTGTTAAAATTTCATGTGCGACACCCTGCAGCAGAGCTGGAAATGAGAGAGAAAAACCAGGTAGCAGGCAGCAGAGAAGGAGGAACAGAGAACATCTCTGATAAGGCAGGATCACATGAACTAGCAGTTAAGATCATTTTAAACTTCTTTACTTCGATGATGTGTTGCAATGCAGGACAACAGGACAGACTATACAAAATGATGTTAGGCAGAAATAACTATTTCTGATATGGCCAGAGTGAAATATGAGTCAACTTATTTGAGGCTGAAGAAATCTGCAGTTGCAGCCCAAAGGCCATAATGTGCCCAGATGGAGGTGAGGTCTTATTCTTCAGTTTGATTTGAGCTTTGTTGTAGCAGAACGAGGAAGCCATACATCGAAAGGTCAGGTTAGGAGTAGCTTTGACAGAAAGGCCCAAGGATGAAACATGCAGAAACAAGTCTACAGGTGAAGCCCGATCCCACATCATCTAAAGAGGATTTGTGTCAACAGACCCCACAACACGGCCTCAGCTGATAGGAATCTACTGGCAGGTCCTCTCTATTCTGCACTGTACTAGCTCGAGCTCACAATCTTCACCACCACCCCATGGGTCCTACGTTGTCACCTGGGGATACTTATCCAACCACTAATCTGCTGCTCAAAATCCTCACTGGGCTCATCATCATCAGCAATCGTTCGTGTCAAGTATGAATCTTCTCCTGGTGGTTGATCTGGTCACTTGTGGGCCTTGAGATGACTGAAGAGGCCGATCCGTGATCCACAAGTCCTATTGCAGAGTTGGCAGGTGTAGGTCATTGGGGTGGTGTTGGATGTAGCTGGTTGGGCCTTTCCCAATCTCTCCTTACATTGAAGCCGCTTAGTCTCAGCGGTACGTTGGAGGTATTCTTCGAGCTGTGTGGTCCCCTCATAGACAGCCCTTTTTCAGCCTTCCGTATACTGTGAGAATTTCTCCCGTCCATTCAGTTTGATGTGGCACTTCCTCAGGTGGGCCTTGATATTGTCCTTGAACCACTTTTTCTGCCTTGCAGGAGAGTGCTTTGCATCCTTGAGTTGGCCGTTTTGGGAGGCGGGTGTCAGGCACACAGATGATGTGGCCAACCCATCCCAATTGGTTTTGAGTCACAATCATGGCTATGGAGTTAATGTTGGCTTCCTCCAGGATGCTGGAGTTAGTACACCTGTTCTTCCAGCTAACTCTCAGAATATTTCGGAGGCATCTTTGATGGTAACTTTTGAGGGATTTTATGTACCTGCTGTATTGTTTTGCATAATTCCACTCCATATAGCAAGGAGGGGAGGTCCATAGCTTTATAGCTATGAAGTTGGCTCACAGGCAGGAAGTGAAGGCTAGTGGTGATTTGCCGTGGTGGCAAATGGAAGAATATGTGCAAGTGGCATGCCTCAGAGGTTGGTACTGCCAATGCTTCTTCTCTTCCTAGAGCATTTGCTTGTAATGGGCATGATTTCAAAGTCTGTACATAGCATAAAACTTAGAACACTGAGGATAGGTGACCTCTTAATAAGCTACACCTGCTCGTGAATGCAAATGTCTAATCAGCCAATCATGTGGCAGTAACTCAATGCATAAAAGTATGCAGACATGGTCAAGAGGTTCATTTGTTGTTCAGACCAAACATCAGAATGGGGAAGAAATATGATCTAAGTCACTTTGACCATGGAATGATTGTTGGCGCCAGATGGGATAGCTTGAGTATCTGAAAAACTGCTGATCCCCTGGATCATGCACAACAGTCTCTAGAGTTTACAGAGGATGGTGAGAAAACTAAAGCAAACATCCAGTGAGCGTCTGTTCTGTGGGTGAAAACACCCTGTTAATGAGAGAGGTCAGAGGAGAATGGCCAGACTGGTTCAAGCTGACAGGAAGGTGACAGTAACTCAGATAACCACACGTTACCACAGTGGTGTGCAGAGGAGCATCTCTGAATGCAGAACATGGCAAACCTTGAAGTGGATGGGTTACAACAGCGGACAACCACGAACATACACTCAATGTATAGAAGGTGCCCAATAAAGTGGCGACTAGATGTAATCTAAAGGGAATAATTCCAAAAGAGGGTGCTGGAATAGTGTGAGTGAAAAGTTTCTGCGAACAAATTGCTGAAATTGAGGACACTGGGAAGGTGATCAAAGCCACAAATGGAATCCTATGCTTTATGGCTGAAGGGCAGATCCATTATAAAACATGTCTGCAGTGAATGAGCCTATCAACTTTTTATATGTGAGGGACCTGAATGTTGCTATCAAAACAGCATTTATTGCCCATCCCTTACTACCCTTGTGAAGGGGTGGAGGGAGTAATATGTTTTTGAAGATCGCAGGCCTCCTGATGAAAGTACTCCCACAATGCTGTTGAGCGGAGAGTTGGTGATGATGAAAGACTGGAGTAGTGTTTCAAACGAAGATGGTGTGCATCTTAGAGTGGAGCCTGCAGGAGCCAAACAAGAGTTAACTTGTGCTAGATTGCCATTTAAGGTGAAATTGAGTAATATTAGCTAATCTGAAGTTTGAGAGATGGCTTCTAGATAGATGCTGAGGTAATGGAGAGTCCTGAACTCAAAGGCAATGTCACAATAATAATTGGTTATTAATAATAATTAGTTATTAAGGACTGAGTTAGGAGTTTAAAAAGATTTGGTATGTCAACAAATACACTCAAAAACTTCTATAGATATACAGTGGAGAGCATTCTGACAGGCTGCATCACTGTCTGGCATGGTGGGGGGTGGGGGAGGCTACTGCACAGGACTGAAAGAAGCTGCAGAGGGTCGTAAATTTAGTCGGTTCCATCTTGGATACTAGCCTACAAAGTACTCAGGACATCTTCAAGGAGCGGTGTCTCAGAAAGGCAGCGTCCATTATTAAGGACCTCCAGCACCCAAGGCATGCCCCTTTCTCACTGTTATCTCATTGTAGGAGGTACAGAAGCCTGAAGATACAGAAGCCTGGAGGCACACACTCAGCAATTCAGGAACAGCTTCTTCCCCTCTGCCATCCGATTCCTAAATAGACATTGAACCAACCCTTGAACACATTTTTAATATATTCAATATAGGTATACTGTTATTTATTTATTATTATCATTTTTTTTTCTTCTATATTATGTATTGTTTTGAACTGCTGCTGCTAAATTAACAGATTTCACTGGACATGCCAGTGATAATAAACCTGATTCTGATTGAGGTTCTGATTCAGAGATGAGAAGATATTCTCTGATCATGTCATTGCATTATTCAGGAACCATTTTCCTGATAACAAAGTGTTGCTGAATGCTGAACTTTGGGTGCAAAACTCTAATCTCTTTGACCAGCGACAGAGGTAAAGTGTGAATCTTTGAAATGCTCTACTATAGAGTACAGTCAACATTGAGTTCATTCAAGATTGGAATTCATAGTTTTTTGGACTGACATAATCAACAAACATGGACATGGGACAAGAGCATGGATTTAAGTTCCATGATCTTAATGAATGGTGGCCGAGACCCAAAGGACCATTTTTTGATACTTTGATTTCTTACGAAATTTTGGAAGATCCTAGATCCTGCACACTTTCAATGCTTACAAATGTGGTCTAAATATGTTTATTTTGGAAAACCTTCAAAAAAATGTTCCTGGTCTTTGAAAACTGGCTAAGTACTTTGTTGAGATTAATTCCCCTCTTCTCCAATTTATTCAAAAACAAGCAGTTGGCTCTGGTGCCTGTTTTTAGCAATCTGGATATTTGAGAGATCAGCTAAAAGAGGTTCAATTAGCAACAGGATGTGAAGGCACTTTTGCACTTCTCAAAGAGCAAGTCTTTGCTGACCTTCTGTTAAAAGTGGATTCAAACACTTCAGAGCATGAGCAGCCAGAGGAATAGGGTTACTGGGGTTAATGTGCTAATGCTTTTAATCCACGTCAGGGAGTCACTGCATCTTGTCAAAGAGATTACAGCTTTGCGGCCAAAACCAAGAATTATGCAATATTTGATTATCAGGGAAATGGTTAGTCTTTTGCTTTAATAGATTTAGTATGATTGGGGATATTCCTTTTGTGGATGATAGATTTTTGGATTTTTTTGGGTAAGTATTGGACAGAAACTATTGTTTAAAATGGTTTTATCCATTTTTTTATTTAGTTACATGGACAGATTACAGTTTAAGGATAATTTTGGCAACAACTTTGACATATACAACACAGATTTAGTAGAAGTTAAGATTAAATTGTGGACCACTTTTGTGCTCAAGGTGAGACTGACATTCTATAGGCAGTTTCCACAGTCTTCTATTGCTACAATTTTTTTTACAAACAGTATTTATAAGAAATTTATTTTTAAAACAGTAAAAGATATACGAACTTTAAGATGGATGAAGTAAGTAAATAGACATATTGAGAACTTTTTAAAACCAATGTACTGCTACCTTGTTGAAGCAGGGCATGTGTAACAGAGTGTGTAGTCTCAGTAACAGGATGATGGGCAGGGTACAGGAGAGTATGTCATCAAGAAACATGCCGATTATAGCAGGCATGAATGTTATCATCAAGCTGGGAACCGTCCCACAGGAGAGATCAGAGTTCGGCATTAGAGCTTGGTACCGCAGAGGAATTAAATATGGGAGTCATGAAGTCGGAGGATGAGTCAGTTCCGCAAGGTCGGCGATCAAAAGGCAGGGTGAAGGTGATCTTGAGGGCTGAGGTGAGAACATCTCACTTTATGCTTTTACATAAAGTACACACTTGATACAGTAGTGTCTCCTGCCACCCTTCCCCAATACCTGGAAAACCCAATGAAGATTAATCTTAGCATGTTAATGAGTGCTCCCTATCCATTGAGTATGAGTGATGGGATTGGTAAGTCAAAGATGAAATCTTCAATTGAAAGAGAATGGGAGATTTGATAAAAAGGATAAGATAACCATTATGGTGCCATATCTGTGATCTGTCTCAGGCCATTGGCTTAGATCTCTTGTAGCAAATCACCTAGACTTTGATGGTTCTGGAGTATTTTATAATGGCAGTAAGCACCTAACATTTATAGATAACGCAGCACTCTGATGTGCTCACTTGCAATGTGTAATATCTAATTTCTGCACAGCAAACCTCCACAAATGACCAGTTCATTTGTTAAATAAGGAATAATATTAACTACATTTATCTACAAAACCTCTTTTACGATACAATGTTGCGACAGAATCTTTTGCATCCACCCAAATAGTCTGTATCTTGTTAAGTACTTTGAACAGTTTAGCACTCTCCCCAAGGCACAATGGAGTGTCAATCTAGACTTTTGCACTGAAGCTTTGGTGTGACATCCTCAGAGGAGACAGTGATAAATACCATGCCATAAAGTGCATATTGTTCTCTGCCTCACAATGATGTACAGGTCAGAGGCTGGCTAACACAGACAGTGTGAGGTATCTGCCTTTGACACACACAAAAAAGATTGCATCATTATATTACTGTGACAAACAATGTCTGTTTAATATGCTAACCATACTCTAATGAAAAGATCTTTATTTATAAAACATGAGAATACAAATTGGGTTAAAATCTCACAGCAGAGAAATATTTCTTTCCAAAACCCCTTTTCTGGAAAGTTAATATTTAAAGCAAAACAGTAACAGGTCAGTTGTATCTGTACAACTATACATCAATCAAAATAAAAGCATGCACGCAGAGATGTGAGGTCAATCTGGTGTATTCACATTGCAGTGAGAGGGACAGAGAGCACAGATCAATGCACATGCATAGACAACAGATCAAAGCACATAGCTAAGTTATCAGTCTATACACAGTGCCAAGGGGAGTCATTGCTCAAAAAAAAAGACCTGCACTTCCTGCCCCTTTAGTGTAAGAGA
Source organism: Mobula hypostoma (assembly GCF_963921235.1). Classification (NCBI taxonomy): domain Eukaryota; kingdom Metazoa; phylum Chordata; class Chondrichthyes; order Myliobatiformes; family Myliobatidae; genus Mobula; species Mobula hypostoma. Next base: position 118,180,222 of record NC_086099.1, on the reverse strand, counting down.
ACGTCCAATTTCCCTTTAACAAACCAAATTCAAAAAAACATACTTTCACAATAACCGTGCATAACTAAATTCATAGTTCTAAAGATTCAGTGTTTTGGGTGATGCTCTGTTTCTTTCAGGACAGCACATCTGGACCTGTGGAGTGGCATCAGGTTTGGCAGGAGTCCGTTTAAGACAACGTTCTTGGTTTCCCAAATCACATTGCTGTCACTGAGAGGTAAGTCCGGTGACTGTAATGTATCCGTCTTGTTGGATGCAGCTGACTCAAGTGTGTTTTCCGGTTGAGCATCCAGTATCTGATCCACATGGTGTCTCCATGTCTGATCTCCACCATCCACTGTGTACATCAGTGGTCTGGTTCTTGTAGCTATTTTACCGGGTGTCCACTTGTTTTCTCAGTAATCACACGCTAGGACCTCCTGTCTAATCTCGAAGCTCCTTGCTACTTCAATTGGCAACTGGCTGAACGGTTTATTCTGCACTTCCTTCCATTGATTTAGTTTCAGGAGGCCTATGCGGGATCTCAGATTACTGTTCATGAACAGCATTGCAGGTCTTTGATTTGTCATCCCACAAACAGAGTTCTGATACACAAAAAGGAAGTTGTCCACCTTGTGCTGTAGAAAAATGCCCTCTTTGCCCATCGCTTTAATGGACTTCTTGAAGATTTGGATAAACCTTTCAGCTAATCCATTTGGAGCTGACCTGAATTGTTTGATGCCATTTTTCTTCATGAATAGTCTGAACTCTTCTGACATGTATTCTAACGTCTGTTGTCATTCACAATTTTGCTGGAGGAACTCAGCAGGCCAGGCAGCATCTATGCAAAAAAGTACAGTTGACGCTTCGGGCCGAAACCCTTTGGCAGGACTGGAGGAAAAAATGCTGAGGAGTAGATTTAAAAGGTTGGGGGAGGGGAGAGAGAAACACCAGGTGAGAGGTGGAACCTGGAGGGGGAGGGATGAAGTAAAGAACTGGGAAGTTGATTGGTGAAAGAGACAGAAGGCCTTGAAAGAAAGAAAAAAAGGGAGAGGGGTGGGAGCACCAGAGGGAGGTGATGGGCGGGCAAGGAGATAATATGACAGAGAAAGACAAGGGGACGGGAAAGGGTGAAGGGGGGTGGCGAGGGAGGCATTAATGGAAGTTAGAGAAGTCAATGTTCATGCCATCAGGTTGGAAGCTACCCAAAAGGGATATAAGGTGTTGTTCCTCCAACCTAAGTGTGGCCTTATCCCGACAGAGGAGGCGGCCATGGATGGACATATCGGAATGGGAATGGGAAGTGGAATTAAAACACGTAGCCACTGGGAGATCCCACTTGTTCTGGTGGCCGGAGCGTAGATGCTCAGCGAAGCAGTCTCCCAATCTATGTTGGGTCTCACCGATATGCAAAAGGCCACACTGGGAGCACCAAACACATTAAATGACCCCAACTGACTCACGGGTGAAGTGTTGCCTCACCTGGAAAGATTGTTTGGGGCCCTGAATGGTAGTGAGGGAGGAGGTGTAGCACTTGTTTCATTTGCAAGGGTAAGTGTCAAGAGGGAGATCGGTGGGGAGGGACGAATGGACAAGGGGGTCGTGTAGGGAGCGATCCCTGTAGAAAGCAGAAAGTGGGTGGGGGAGGGAAAGATGTGCTTGGTGGTGGGATCCCATTGGATGTAGCGGAAGTTTCAGAGAATTATGTGCTGGACACGGAAGCTGGTGGGGTGGTAGGTGAGGACAAGAGGAACCCTATCCCCAGTAGCATGGTGGGAGTTTGGGGTAAGAGCATATGTACGTGAAATGGAAGAGATGTGGTTGAGGGCAGCGTTGATGGTGGAGGAAGGGAAGACCCTTTCTTTGGGAAAAAAAGAGGACATCACCGTTATTCCAGAATGAAAAGCCTCATCCTGAGAGCAGATGTGGCGGAGATGGAGGAATTGAGAGAAGGGGATGGCGATTTTACAAGTGGCAGGTTGGGATGAGGTATAGTCCAGTTAGCTGTGAGAGTCCGTTGGTTTATATTAGACATCGGTGGGTAAGCTGTCTTCGGAGATAGAGACAGTGAGATCCTTCCCCTGCCCTCCCCTTTTTTCTTTCTTCCATAGCCTTCTGTCTGTTTCACCAATCAACCTCCAAGTTTCATCTATCACCTGGCATTTCTCTCTCCCCTCCTCTCATCTTTCAAATCACTCCTCAGCTTTTTTTCTCCAGTCCCGCCAAAGGGTCTTGGCCTGAAATATCGACTGTACTTTTTTCCATAGATGCGGCCTGGCCTGCTGAGTTCCTCCAGCATTTTGTGTGTGTTGCTCGGATTCCCAGCATCTGCAGATTTTCTCTTGTTTGTGATTTGATCACTCCCAGTTTGTTCTGGTGAGCCATTTCTGGAGAAGATAGGCTTCAGAGTGGAGACAATCTTTGCTGAGGAGGTTGACTTCATTGATATGACCTCTGGTCACTTCGAATGAGCATCCACAGCAGTCAGAAACATGGAGTCCACTAATGACCCAGCAAAGTCAATATGTACTCTTTGCAATGGTAAAGAATGCCACTCCCACGGGTGTAACGGTTTCTGTGAGAGTGCATTTTGAACTTTGTTGCATCCCGAATAGCTATTGGTCAAGTTTTCGATCTGTCTATCTATTCCCAGCCACCACATGTAGCTCCAGGAAAGACTCTTCATCTTGACTGTACCCAGGTGTCCTTCATGCAGATTCTCTAACACTTTGGTGTGCAGTTTAAAGGGAACCACAACATGAGATCCACACATCAGGGTTCTTTGACATAGTGACAGTTGGTCTCTTCTCACTGAGAACTCTGGAAACATAGGGTTACCATGAGCTGGCCATCCTTGCATGGTGATGTCATAGACTTTTGACAATGTTGGGTCATTCCTTGCTTCTCTTTGTATTTCAGAATCTGTTACCAGCAACTGGTCCATCAGTGCAGTGTGGAACACTTCCGCTGGGTCACAGAATGAAGACTTTTCTTCTTCAGCTGCGAAGAGTGGAAGATGTGACAAGCTGTCAGTATTACTGTGTTGTTTCTATAGGAAGAGGCGCAGTCGACGCTTCAACCGAGACCCTTCGTCAGGACTAACTGAAGGAAGAGTGAGTAAGGAATTTGAAAGCTGGAGGGGGAGGGGGAGATGCAAAATGATAGGAGAAGACAGGAGGGGGACGGATAGAGCCGAGAGCAGGACAGGTGATAGGCAAAAGGGGATACGAGAGGATCATGGGACAGGAGGTCCGGGAAGAAAGACAAGGGGGGGGGACCCAGAGGATGGGCAAGAGGTATATTTAGAGGGACAGAGGGAGAAAAAGGAGAGTGAGAGAAAGAATGTGTGCATAAAAATGAGTAACAGATGGGGTACGAGGGGGAGGTGGGGCCTTAGCGGAAGTTTGAGAAGTCAATGTTCATGCCATCAGGTTGGAGGCTACCCAGACGGAATATAAGGTGTTGTTCCTCCAACCTGAGTGTGGCTTCATCTTTACAGTAGAGGAGGCCGTGGATAGACATGTCAGAGTGGGAATGGGATGTGGAATTAAAATGTGTGGCCACTGGGAGATCCTGCTTTCTCTGGCGGACAGAGCGTAGATGTTCAGCAAAGCGGTCTCCCAGTCTGCGTTGGGTCTCACCAATATATAAAAGGCCACATCGGGAGCACCGGACGCAGTATATCACCCCAGTTGACTCACAGGTGAAGTCTACGCTCTGTCCGCCAGAGAAAGCAGGATCTCCCAGTGGCCACACATTTTAATTCCACATCCCATTCCCATTCTGACATGTCTATCCATGGCCTCCTCTACTGTAAAGATGAAGCCACACTCAGGTTGGAGGAACAACACCTTATATTCCGTCTGGGTAGCCTCCAACCTGATGGCATGAACATTGACTTCTCTAACTTCCGCTAAGGCCCCACCTCCCCCTCGTACCCCATCTGTTACTCTTTTTTATGCACACATTCTTTCTCTCACTCTCCTTTTTCTCCCTCTGTCCCTCTGAATATACCTCTTGCCCATCCTCTGGGTCACCCCCTGCCCCTTGTCTTTCTCCCGGACCTCCTGTCCCATGATCCTCTCGTATCCCCTTTTGCCTATCACCTGTCCAGCTCTTGGCTCTATCCCTCCCCCTCCTGTCTTCTCCTATCATTTTGCATCTCCCCCTCCCCTCCAGCTTTCAAATCCCTTACTCACTCTTCCTTCAGTTAGTCCTGACGAAGGGTCTCGGCCTGAAACGTCGACTGCGCCTCTTCCTATAGATGCTGCTTGGCCTGCTGCGTTCACCAGCAACTTTGATGTATGTTGCTTGAATTTCCAGCATCTGCAGAATTCCTGTTGTTTACTGTGTTGTTTGTTATCCTTGAACTCTATGTCATAAGAGTGGCTCCTAGGAATAGAGCCCAATGTTGAACCGGGTTTCTGTCATCACTGGAATTCCCTTCTTGGGATTGAAACTGGACCCAAGGCAGTGGTGGTCTGTCACTAGTGTAAACTTTTGTACGTAGAGGTAGTGGTGGATCTTCTTTATTCCCCATACTAAACTAATGGACTCTTAGTCGATCTGTGTGCCGTTGCATTCTGTGCTCGTTAGTGATCTTGATGCAAATGTAATTGGGCGTTCAGATCGGTGTTTCATGGTCTGTGCCAAAACGGTTCCAATGCCATAAGGGGACACATCACATGCCAGTCTGATGGGCAGGGATGGGTCATAATAGGTGAGCTGTTCATCAGATGTTATTAGTCTCTTTGTTTCCTTCAATACTCTTTCTCATCTTTCTGCCCATACCCACTTTGCTCCTGTCTGTAACAGTGCATTCAATGGGTGCAGCACTGTAGCAATGTTTGGGAGAAAACGGTGCTAGTAGTTTACACAGCCCAAGTATGACTTGGGTTGTGACATGTTTTCCGGTTTGGCTGCCTGTAGTACTGCTTCAGTCTTCTCTTGTGACTTATGTAAGCCATGCTTGTCAATGACACTTCCATAATAAGAGAATTAATTCTTGAAAAGCTCACATTTCTCTCTCTGCATGCGGACTGTACTCACTCAGCCTGGTAAGCACTTCACCAAGGTTCTGAAGGTGGCTCTTCATTTCTGCCAGTCGCGATGATGTCATCGAGGTACCATTGTTATCCTAATATCTTGGAGGACTTGGTCCATTGCTCTTTGCCAAATTGTTGGAGCTGATGTGATGCCAAAGACAAGACAATTATACTGGAACGGTCCCTGTGAGTGTTAATTGTGAGGAACTTCCTGCTTGACTCCTCCATCTCCATTTGCAGATAGGCTTGTGACAAGTCAATTTTTGAAAATCTCTCCGCGCCTGCCAAAGATGCAAAAACGTCTTCTATTCATGGCAGGGGATACTGCACAGTATGCAGCACCAGGTTGATGCTCACCTTGAAATCCCCGTACTGTATATGTGAACAGCTCCAGCCTTCCCTTCCTTCCTCACCAGGACAATGGGCATAGCCCAATCACTCCACTCAGCCTTAGAGAGAATGTCAGACCCTCCAAGCTCTGCAGCTCAGCATCCACTTTAGGACATGGTGCATAAGGCACTGGGCGCACTTTATGGAATCTTGGTGTTGCTGTTTCATCCAGTTCAATTCTAGCCTTCATGCCTTTGATTTTACCAGTTCCCTTCTCATTAGCATTAAGCAGCTGTGCCAGTCTCTGGTTAGTGCTACCATTTGGGCTGCCGTTACCTGTTGATGTCACACTGACAGCTTTGATTGAGTGCCAGTCTAGTTGGATTTTTCTCAACCATTCTTACCTGAAAAGTCTGTCGCTCCACTTTTCAACACATTAAGCTGTAGCTGCTGTGTTTTGCCTTTGTATGTCACATTTACTTTCAGCTTGCCTTGGAGACGCTTTTTTGCCTGTGTAGGTCTTTAGCATCACTGATGTCTTTTCTAATGGTAGCTTAGAAAACAGTCTGTTGTAGTTTGCCTTGAAATAATAGACAAAGCTGGCCCTGTATCCAGCTCCATTTTCAGTCTTACACCAGACGCATCTATTGTGATCCATATTAATTTGCAATCTGCTTCAGTAATGCTATGAAGTTCTAGACATAACCTTTGTGAGACTCTTGTCATCTGATTCTATTTCACATTCAGTCACTTTTTACATTTGTTTAATTTTATGTTTGAAAATTTTCACTTGGTGTGGTTTTTCTCTGATTGTTCTCTGATTGTTTTTTTTGGTCTGATTTGCACACTCTATCTATGTGACCTTGTCTGTGACACTTCCTGAAAACTTTTTCTTTCATCCAACAGTCATTTGCGTCACGGGAGGATTTGCCAAATTGATAACATTTTTGCCTCTTTGTATTATTCAGGGACATTTTGTGCATTTCACATTCTAACATCCTTTTCTGTAGTTCTGCTGCATCCTTTACTGCAGTCTCTAATGATATTACAATGGTCAATGCCCATTCTAAGATTAGGTCTCTTTCTGTCAATGGCTCTTTTGACTGCTTTGACAATGCATTCCACATACAAGCCTGTCCCATAATGCATCAGAAAGTTCATCTCTAAAGTCACAGTATTCAGATGGTTTGCGTAATCTGCAATGTATTCAGAAATGCTTTCATCCTTTGACTGATTCCTTTTGTTAATTCTAAATCTTTCAGCTATTATCAGCAATTTAGGGCTTGTGATTTTGTAAAATTTTAACTGTTTCGTTGCACATCTTGCTTGCTGCCTTTTCAGGAGTTACTAAGTTGTGTAAAAAATGTACTTTTTAGCACCTGTTCAGCTATGAAGCATTGAGATTTTCTTTTCTTCATCCACATCGTCGTTCACATTACAATGCAGTTCAACCCTCTCCATATTCAATTTCCAGTCCTCATTAGTACTATCAAATTCATCAACTTTCCTGACTAAGGCCATCATCACGTTATCTTCACTTTAACTTTGCTAGTTATGTGTTTTTCACTGTGTACTGTGCACCATTACTCCTGCACCCCTTTGTTCGCATCCGTGACTCCATGACTACCTTCTCCGGACTGTTTAACCCTTTCCTCTAGCTTTGTCTCTTGTAAGTGTGTCATCCAATCACTACCGGTGCCGCAGCTGATATTCACAGACTTTCAGGTTCATACTCGTCGCCAATTTGTCTGTACAGCTACATATCAACTAAAATAAAAGCACGAGCACGGAGATGTGAGGTTAAAGTGGTATATTCACACTGCAGGGAGAGGGAGAGAGAGCACAGATCAATGTGCATGTTTAGACAACAGATACCTTACACAGGTAAGTTATCAGCCTATATGGAGTGCTAAGGGGAGTTATTACTCTCAAAGAAATAGATTACAAAGTCTACAAAATGACTTAATTTTAAGCTGCTGCAGCCACTATCTGTACAACACTCTTTATATTCAATGCTCTATTCCTCTGGACCTATTCAAGCTCTTTAATTTTGTCATTTTGACTTGGAATGAGGTCACACTAAATGCAACAAAAGGAGGTAAAGAGAATACAAAGAAAACTAGTTTTGCAAGTTAATATCCATTGGCCAAGTACAACCAAAACCATCTAAAGGAATTGGATTTGAGTATTTTTTATCATCTGGGGCATCTGTTTCTATGGTCTGCAATGGCCCAAGATTCAATTCATATTTGAGTAAGTTGCACTGGAAGTGGGACAATTGTCATGATCATTTAGATGGAGCATGAAGATCAATTTCTTGTGATCTTCAAAATTCTGGTTTTGGATACAAGGTACAATGTTCAAAGTTCAATATGCATTTATTATTCAAGTATGTATACTATATACAACCTTGAGAGGCAGCCACAAAACAAAGAAACCCTATAGAATTCATTAAAACAGACTGCCAAACACCAAATGTGCAGAAAACCCCCAAATTGTGCAAACCATAAAAATAAGCAAAATAAAATTCAGAACCGAAGCTCACAAAAGTGGGTTCACAGCCATGAAGCCAGTCACAGCCGATCCAGGAGCCTGTTAGTTTCAGACCACAGCATCAGTTTAGCATAGAGATGAGTAAGCTTCACTGGGCAGTGAGCCGAATATCAGCCTGCCCTTTACCTCCGGCCCCAAAACCCTGACCTTTTCAATCTGGCCCGGCGCTTAAGTCAGTCGAACAGTGGCCATTCCTCACTCTCAGACCTGGGCCCCGTTGCTTCCATAGGCTTTTGGGCCCAGTACCCAATTCGGTCCATACTCAACCTTTCCAATTTGGCCTAGTGTTTAAATTGGTCACACCTCGGCTTGTTCCTTGCTCTCAGGCTCGGGCCCCACTACCTCAACTGTGCCTCATCTTGATTATTTCACTTTGAATCATCTCCAAGTTTGCTCCAGCAGCAAACATTGGCTTGTTCTCCTTTCCTGGGCCTGAGCCCCAATGCCTCCCGCCCATTAGCTAGATGACTTCTATACCACACTAAGGCTCCAGAAAGACTAGATGTTGATATGTAAACAATGAGTTAGAGAACACACCCCAGGGGTCAGAAGTGAAAAGTGTGAGCAGCTTCAAATTCCTGGGTGTCCGAGGATTTATCCTGGACCCAATCACAAAGGAGGCATGTCAGCAGCTCTACTTCAGTCGGAGTTTGAGGAGATTCAGTATGTCACTAAAGATACCTACAAGTTTCCATAGTGAGTGGTAAACAATATTCGGATTGGTTTCACCAGAGTCTGGTACTGAGGCTTCAGTGCACAAGATGACAAGAAACCAAGGAGCGTTGTAGACTCGTCCAACCCTGTCACAAGGACAACCCTCCCCACCACCGAGGACATCTTTAAGAGGCAGTGGCTCGAGAAAGTAACAAGGTGGGGTCCATCTCCAAGGGTGGAGATCATCCAATGCCCTCTTATCGTCATTACCATTGGAGAGGAGGTACAGGAGCCTGTAGTGATTCAGAACAGCTTCTTCCCCTGCACCATCAGATTTTTGAATGGTCCATGAACCCATAAACATTGCCTTGTTATTCCTTTGTTTTTGTACTCTTTCTTTATTTTTGTAATTTATAGTAATTTAATTTCTTTGCACTGTATTGCTGCCATGAAACAAAAAAAATCACATAACATTGGTAATAATAAATCTAATTCTTACTCTGACAGTATTTTGCCCAATGTAATGTCTGATTTAGATTCAAATGTAATCTGTTCTATCAACATACAATGCAATGTACTTATCTCTAGCTAGGGTGCCTAAGACCTTTACATGGTACTGTATTTGTCAGTGTGGAGCGGAGAGTGAGTTTGTAAATCTGGCCAGAGCAAAGGATGTTGGGAATGGCGAGGGTGGAGCGCCATGGGAGGGGTGTGGGACAGGTGGCAGAGTACCAAGGGCATGGTTTGGTGTGGGTATGACACACCCAGCCCTGAGGCACCAGGCAAAGTCGTTTGATTCCAAACAGTTAGTTTATTGATCATTACAGAATACCTCTCTGCTTCTTCCCACTCCCTCCCCTCGCATTCCCCTTTTCCCAGTCATGATTCCCCTCTCCCTGCCCCCTTCCCACTCTCAGACCACAATGGAGACCCATGTCAGAATCAGATTTATCATCACTCATATTTGTCATGAAATTTGTTTTGTTTTGAGGCAGTAGGAAGTACAGTGCAATGCGTAAGATTGCTACAGTGTTGTACAAAAGTCTTAGGCACCCTAGCTATAAATATGTGTTAGAAGTCTTATAACTTTTGCAACGTAAGTAGCAAAACAAGTAGATGGCATATGACATACCTTCCTTCCTCGGCTGTGGCACTGAATAGAAGGGTCAGGAAATCATGCCAAAGCTGTATAAAACTATGGTTAGCCACATTTTATGCAGATCTGGTCCTGTCATTAAAGGAAGTATTGGAGAAGGTGCAGAAGGGGTTCTCCAGAATGTATTAGGGTTCTATAAGGAGAGGTGGACGAAGTTGGATTGTTTACTCTGGCGTGTCAGAGGCTGGGGAGAATGTGATCGAGGTTTAAAACATGGGCAGCATAGATGGAATAGTTAGTCAGCCTTTTACCCAGGGTAGAAACGTTAAACACTAGAGGACATCGTTTTAAAGTGAGAGAGGAAAAGTTTTAAAGGCAGGTGCAGTCCTTTGCACAGAGAATGGCAGAAGCTGACATGACAGTGTTGCTTAAGGGGTATTTGGATAGGCATTTGAACACGAAGGTCATGAAGGGATATAGAAAGGTTTAATTTAGTTTAATCTTCAGCACAGGTTTTGTGGGCTGAAGAGCCACTTCATGTTCTATACTATTCTATATTCTATTGTAAGACCTAGTTTATAATCTCATCCACATTTTTCTATTAAACACTTGCTGCTCATTAAAATTATAACAGGCCCCAAGGCATTCAATAGGGTGACTTGGATAGGTTGGGTGAGTGGGCAAACTCATGGCAGATGCAATTTAATGTGGATAAATGTGAAGTTATCCACTTTGGTGGCAAAAATAGGAAAACAGATTATTATCTGAATGGTGGCCGATTAGGAAAAGGGGAGGTGCAATGAGACCTGGGTGTCATTATACACCAGTCATTGAAAGTGGGCATGCAGGTACAGCAGGCGGTGAAAAATGCGAATGGTATGCTGGCATTTATAGCGAGAGGATTCGAGTACAGGAGCAGGGAGGTACTACTGCAGTTGTACAAGGCCTTGGTGAGACCACCTGGAGTATTGTGTGCAGTTTTGGTCCCCTAATCTGAGGAAAGACATCTTTGCCATAGAGGGAGTACAAAGAAGGTTCACCAGATTGATTCCTGGGATGGCAGGACTTTCATATGAAGAAAGACTGGATGAACTGGGCTTGTACTCATTGGAATTTAGAAGATTGAGGGGGGATCTGATTGAAACGTATAAGATCCTAAAGGGATTGGACAGGCTCGATGCAGGAAGATTGTTCCCGATGTTGGGGAAGTCCAGAACGAGGGGTCACAGTTTGAGGATAGAGGGGAAGCCTTTTAGGACCGAGATTAGGAAAAACTTCTTCACACAGAGAGTGGTGAATCTGTGGAATTCTCTGCCACAGCAAACTGTTGAGGCCAGTTCATTGGCTATGTTTAAGAGGGAGTTAGATATGGCCCTTGTGGCTACAGGGGTCAGGGGGTATGGAGGGAAGGCTGGGGCGGGGTTCTGAGTTGGATGATCAGCCATGATCATAATAAATGGCGATGCAGGCTCGAAGGGCCGAATGGCCTACTCCTGCACCTATTTTCTATGTTTCTATATTTCTATGTTAGAAAACAGAGTGGCATGAAAATTTGACTGTTAAATCTGAATTGGCATCATGTGGGGCACTGGATCTCCCAAGCTGAAAGAAATACCTCCCGGAACGCTGATGTGAAAATGTTGTGGAAACCCATCTCAACCAGCAGTAAATCTGGAAGATCGACCACGTTTGCAGCACTGTTTTCCTGCAACGTAATTGATTTGATGTTGAGAAATAAGAATTATTTTTTTTTAAATTGCCTGCCTGCTTTGGTGAAATCTGGGGTGGGTTGTTGATGTGGTAACAGAGGTTTTTAACCATAAACAGAACTCCATAGGATTTACAGACAGAAATAGGCCATTTGGTCCATCTGATCTCTTCCTCTGTTTGTCCTCCACCTTACTAATTTTATTTCCCCTCATTCTCTTTAATAATAATTGGATAATTAATAAGTAGATGCAATCTGATTTGATGCTGAAGTCACTGTGTGGGCATGAGTTCAAAATATTGTAAGAGATACTGGTCTTCCTGATGACCAACTTATACAGAATTTCCAGAACACATTTTTATCTAGAAATAATGAGTGGTGAATCCTAAATTTGAGCGGATTTGTCCAAAATCTATCACAATAAACATTTCAATTGGCCAAGGATAGTTGCATGGGTGCACACATAAAACCTCAAGAGGCTCAGTTGGAGCAGTCTTTGTTTCTAGCAGACTGTTCAAAACTCACTTCGACAGTAAACTTCCTACTGCCAATTTTAAGAGAAAAATTGCATGATGACTAAACAATCTAATTGTGAAATGCTACCAGCAAGGAATGAATCCAGCCCTGCTCCTCTTGCAAATTGGCGTCCTGGGAACTGTAAGTGTTTATGTGTCCAAAAATAAACAGTAAATTAGCAGCACACAAAGGGGGCCCGAGACTCTCTCGCGCTCTTGTGACTTCCCACAAATCCTGACTGACTAGAATATATGATTCAATAATTTGAACTATTTACAAAGTTCAATTGAAGTTGAAAATTTGTCAAAAAATGTATTTGGGAATAAATGAAAAAGTTTCTTTTGGAAAAATTTTGGGGTCTTTTGTTTATTTGTGTTTCTTCCAATTTTTATTAGACTAATGATTAATATTTATTTACTTTTCAGATTAAAAATAATATACTTGATTTTCAACAGCAGTACAGCACCCTAATATACTGTGTAGGATACCGCGAAAGAGCTACACAAGCCTAAAAGAGGTAAACAGGAATGGTTTCGTAGTGTACGTTTGGAGATCAGGTAAGTAGCTGCCTCAGAAGGAGGGTAGACTGAGAATTAGACAATAAATTGCAAGTTAATCTGATTTTATTTTAGTGAATTGAATACAGGCACTCATACAGTACTGTGCAAAAGTCTCAGGCATATATAGGTAGCCAAGCTGCCTGACATTTCTGCAAAGTAACTTATTTGCCAGCGTGAAGAGGAGAGCGGGTTTGTAAATCTGGCAGGAGCAAAGGATGTTGGGAATGGGGAGGATGATGTGCCACTGGGTGGGGAGGGTGGTGTGGTTTGTGGGACAGGTGGTAGAGAAGGAGTGCCAAGGGGAGGGGGGGGTGATGAGAGTACAGCCACAAGCTGTCACAGTTGGGAATGGACCCAAATGCAAGACACAGACACTGAAGTACAAGGAACAGGACTTGACTAGAGTAGGGACGTGGCAGGATACAAACAAGGAGCAGGGACAAGAATGCAGACTAAGGTTTGGACTCCGAGCCAGAGACTAGACAAAGACCCAGAACCTGGGACTTGACTCGGGCTCAGACTCCAGTACTAGGCGAGGACAAGATGAGGCTACAGGACCGGACAAGGCTTGGATGTGGAACTCCTGGGTAGGGTGAGACACAAGGACAGGTAAAGACACATGGACAGGACTCGGATAGGACTGGACTAGGCATGGACTGGGCGAGGGCCTTCTGGAGACAGGAGCACAGAACACAGAGCCAGGACCCCTCCTTGAGAACAGGATGTAGGGCCAGGACTCACACACATAACAGAGCCAGGACCCCTCCTTGGCAACAGGACATAGGGCCGGGACTCATACACAGAACACTGAACATGAAGAGATGGATCCCAACACAAGGTGGCGGCAAACGGCCAGACCCACCTAGCGAAGGCGTGGACACAGAGACAGATCCCAACACTAGGTGGCAGCAAACAGCTGGACCTACCTAGCAAAGGTGTGAACAGAGAGACAATTCCACACAACGAAAGACAGTTCCTTATCTTGACCTAACAAGGCTCTGGTCTTGCTCTGGTGGTAAAACTTCAGCGATACAAGCGGGGTATACAAGCTAGGTGAGCAGGCAGAGAGTCAGGCAAAGGGGGAAGAGACAAGGAGGGGAACAGGACAGTCCAGCAGGGAATCCCTGGTTTGCAGAGGTATTTATGTCTCAGCCCCAAAACGAGAAACATGTGCCCACAACAGAAACTGGGGAAAACCAGAAACCCCGGAACAAGGAACCATGGACCGGACCATGAACCAGAACACAGACTTCATGGATCAGACTATGACACAAGCATCCCTGAGTCACCAGGCAAGGTTATTTGATTCCACACTATCAGTTTATTGATCACTACAGAATGTCCCTCTGGTGCTTCCTGCTTCCTCCCCTTTCCCTTCCAACCAATATTCCCCTTCCCTGCCTCCTTCCCACTCTCAGTCCACAATAGAGACCCATATCAGAATCAGGTTTATCATCACTCACACATGTCATGAAATTTGTTTTTTTTGTGGCAGCAGTACAGTACAATACATAAAATTACTACAGTACTGTGCAAAAGTCTTAGGCACCCTAGCAGTGCCTAAGACCTTTGCACAGTAGTATATGCTCTTGATTGTTCCACATTTTTATACCTCCTTGAAATTAATCCTCAGCAGAAGTTCTGTCTTGGATGTTGCTCCCTGCTGAAGTCAGAAACTCTAATAATTTTAATTTAAAATAAGTTTAATAAAAGTCAAACAACAGGAATTCTACAGATGCTGGAAATTCAAGCAACATACATCAAAGTTGCTGGTGAACGCAGCAGGCCAAGCAGCATCTATAGGAAGAGGCGCAGTCGACGTTTCAGGCCGAGACCCTTCGTCAGGACTAACTGAAGGAAGAGTGAGTAAGGGATTTGAAAGCTGGAGGGGGAGGGGGAGATCCAAAATGATAGGAGAAGACAGGAGGGGGAGGGATAGAGCCGAGAGCTGGACAGGTGATAGGCAAAAGGGGATACGAGAGGATCATGGGACAGGAGGCCTAGGGAGAAAGATGGGGGGGGATGACCCAGAGGATGGGCAGGAGGTATATTTAGAGGGACAGAGGGAGAAAAAGGAGAGTGAGAGAAAGAATGTGTGCAAAAAAATGAGTAACAGCTGGGGTACGAGGGGGAGGTGGGGCCTAGCGGAAGTTAGAGAAGTCAATGTTCATGCCATCAGGTTGGAGGCTACCCAGACAGAATATAAGGTGTTGTTCCTCCAACCTGAGTGTGGCTTCATCTTTACAGTAGAGGAGGCCGTGGATAGACATGTCAGAATGGGAATGGGATGTGGAATTAAAATGTGTGGCCACTGGGAGATCCTGCTTTCTCTGGCGGACAGAGCGTAGATGTTCAGCAAAGCGGTCTCCCAGTCTGCGTCGGGTCTCACCAATATATAAAAGGCCACATCGGGAGCACCGGACGCAGTATATCACCCCAGTCGACTCACAGGTGAAGTGATGCCTCACCTGGAAGGACTGTTTGGGGCCCTGAATGGTGGTAAGGGAGGAAGTGTAAGGGCATGTGTAGCACTTGTTCCGCTTACACGGATAAGTGCCAGGAGGGAGATCAGTGGGGAGGGATGGGGGGGACGAATGGACAAGGGAGTTGTGTAGGGAGCGATCCCTGCGGAATGCAGAGAGAGGGGGGGAGGGAAAGATGTGCTTAGTGGTGGGATCCCGTTGGAGGTGGCGGAAGTTACGGAGAATAATATGTTGGACCCGGAGGCTGGTGGGGTGGTAGGTGAGGACCGGGGAACCCTATTCCTAGTGGGGTGATGGGAGGATGGAGTGAGAGCAGATGTACGTGAAATGGAGGAGATGCGTTTAAGAGCAGAGTTGATAGTGGAGGAAGGGAAGCCCCTTTAAAAAATGAAGACATCTCCCTCGTCATAGAATGAAAAGCCTCATCCTGAGAGCAGATGCGGCGGAGACGGAGGAATTGCGAGAAGGGGATGGCGTTTTTGCAAGAGACAGGGTGAGAAGAGGAATAGTCCAGATAGCTGTGAGAGTCAGTAGGCTTATAGTAGATATCAGTGGATAAGCTGTCTCCAGAGACAGAGACAGAAAGATCTAGAAAGGGGAGGGAGGTGTCGGAAATAGACCAGGTAAACTTGAGGGCAGGGTGAAAGTTGGAGGCAAAGTTAATAAAGTCAACGAGTTCTGCATGCGTGCAGGAAGCAGCGCCAATGCAGTCGTCGATATAGCGAAGGAAAAGTGGGGGACAGATACCAGAATAGGCACGGAACATAGATTGTTCCACAAACCCAACAAAAAGGCAGGCATAGCTAGGACCCATACGGGTGCCCATAGCTACACCTTTAGTTTGGAGGAAATGGGAGGAGCAAAAGGAGAAATTATTAAGAGTAAGGACTAATTCCGCTAGACGGAGCAGAGTGGTGGTAGAGGGGAACTGATTAGGTCTGGAATCCAAAAAGAAGGTCTCAAAGCTCTACGCTTCTTTTTGGATTCCAGACCTAATCAGTTCCCCTCTACCACCACTCTGCTCCGTCTAGCGGAATTAGTCCTTACTCTTAATAATTTCTCCTTTTGCTCCTCCCATTTCCTCCAAACTAAAGGTGTAGCTATGGGCACCCGTATGGGTCCTAGCTATGCCTGCCTTTTTGTTGGGTTTGTGGAACAATCTATGTTCCGTGCCTATTCTGGTATCTGTCCCCCACTTTTCCTTCGCTATATCGACGACTGCATTGGCGCTGCTTCCTGCACGCATGCAGAACTCGTTGACTTTATTAACTTTGCCTCCAACTTTCACCCTGCCCTCAAGTTTACCTGGTCTATTTCCGACACCTCCCTCCTCTTTCTAGATCTTTCTGTCTCTGTCTCTGGAGACAGCTTATCCACTGATATCTACTATAAGCCTACTGACTCTCACAGCTATCTGGACTATTCCTCTTCTCACCCTGTCTCTTGCAAAAACGCCATCCCCTTCTCGCAATTCCTCCGTCTCCGCCGCATCTGCTCTCAGGATGAGGCTTTTCATTCTATGACGAGGGAGATGTCTTCATTTTTTAAAGGGGCTTCCCTTCCTCCACTATCAACTCTGCTCTTAAACGCATCTCCTCCATTTCACGTACATCTGCTCTCACTCCATCCTCCCACCACCCCACTAGGAATAGGGTTCCCCGGTCCTCACCTACCACCCCACCAGCCTCCAGGTCCAACATATTATTCTCCGTAACTTCCGCCACCTCCAACGGGATCCCACCACTAAGCACATCTTTCCCTCCCCCCCCTCTCTGCATTCCGCAGGGATCGCTCCCTACACAACTCCCTTGTCCATTCGTCCCCCCCATCCCTCCCCACTGATCTCCCTCCTGGCACTTATCCGTGTAAGCGGAACAAGTGCTACACATGCCCTTACACTTCCTCCCTTACCACCATTCAGGGCCCCAAACAGTCCTTCCAGGTGAGGCATCACTTCACCTGTGAGTCGACTGGGGTGATATACTGCGTCCGGTGCTCCCGATGTGGCCTTTTATATATTGGTGAGACCCGACGCAGACTGGGAGACCGCTTTGCTGAACATCTACGCTCTGTCCGCCAGAGAAAGCAGGATCTCCCAGTGGCCACACATTTTAATTCCACATCCCATTCCCATTCTGACATGTCTATCCACGGCCTCCTCTACTGTAAAGATGAAGCCACACTCAGGTTGGAGGAACAACACCTTATATTCCGTCTGGGTAGCCTCCAACCTGATGGCATGAACATTGACTTCTCTAACTTCCGCTAGGCCCCACCTCCCCCTCGTACCCCAGCTGTTACTCATTTTTTTGCACACATTCTTTCTCTCACTCTCCTTTTTCTCCCTCTGTCCCTCTGAATATACTTCTTGCCCATCCTCTGGGTCACCCCCCCCCCCGTCTTTCTCCCTAGGCCTCCTGTCCCATGATCCTCTCGTATCCCCTTTTGCCTATCACCTGTCCAGCTCTCGGCTCTATCCCTCCCCCTCCTGTCTTCTCCTATCATTTTGGATCTCCCCCTCCCCCTCCAGCTTTCAAATCCCTTACTCACTCTTCCTTCAGTTAGTCCTGACGAAGGGTCTCGGCCTGAAACGTCGACTGCGCCTCTTCCTATAGATGCTGCTTGGCCTGCTGCGTTCACCAGCAACTTTGATGTATGTTGCTTTAATAAAAGTCCTTGTTTCTAAAATTGAGAACATTCATATTCTAACTGTTTTATCTGTTCTTATAAGGGAAAACTTAAAACATTGTATAAGTAAGTTAAGATTTGGTCTAAAACAGATGGACAATTTGGTCAGTACTCTACGAACACTCATTCCACTTTGAGGGGAATTGCAGGTATGATGTGTATTTCAGAAAGCATCAATGGAAGGGAATAACCAGTCGGTGTTTTGAGCCGAGACCCTTCAGCAGGACTGGAAACGAAGGGGAAAGAAGCTGGAACTAGAAGAGAGAAAGGAATATAAACTGGCAGATGGTAGGTGAAGTCAGGTGAGGGGGATGTTGGGTGGGTAGAGTGGGGAGTGGGGGTGGTGAAGTGAGAAGCTGGAAGTGTGATAGGTGGAAAAGGTAAAGCAATCCTCTACCTGTGAGTCGTTGGCATCATCTACCGTACCTGGTGGACCTGTTGCAGACTCTTCTACACCGGTGAGACCTGATGTAAATTAGGGGACTGCTTTATCGAGCACCTTCACTCCGTCCACAACATGATGGATTTCCTGGTGGCCAACCATTTTAATTCCACTCCCCATTCCCATTCCGACATGGCAGTCCATGCTCTCCTCTACTGCCATGATGAGGCCACCCCGAGGTTGGAGGACCAACACCTCATATTCCATGTGGGTAGCCTCCAACATGAAGGCATGAACATCGATATCTCAAACTTCTTGTAAGTTCTCTCCCCTTACCCATCCGTTCTTGCTTTTTCCATTCTGGCTCACCTCCTACTCCTTCCCTTCTCCTCACCTGCCTATCACCACCTTTTGATGGCCCTCCTCCTTCCCTGTTCACTCTCCTCTCCTATCAGATGTCTTCAAGGCCCACACCAAAGATTTGAACATATAAATCAGGCTACTCCTCTTGAGCAAATGTGAGAAGGTACCAAACTGTCAGGCGGCTGCTTTTAGATGAGATATTAAAATAAACCTCAGTTTTCCCCTCAGTTTGGTATAAAAGATTCCATGGTATACTTGAAGAAGTGCAGGGGATTTCTGCTGGTGTTACAGCCAACATGTACAGTTCTGTGCAAATGCCTCAGGCACCAAGACTTTTGCACAGTACTGTATTTGTCAATGGGGAGTGGAGACAGCGAGTTTGTAAATCTGGTGGGAGCAAAGGATGTTAGGAATGGTGAGGGTTGAATGCCACGGGAGGGGTGTGGGACAGGTGGCAGAGAAGGAGTGCCAGGGGCCAATAGAGACCCATATTGCAATCAGGTTTATCATCACTCACGTATTGCATGAAATTTGATTTTTTTGCAACGTCAGTACAGTATAGTTAAATTACTACAGTACTGTGCAAAAGTCTTAAGGAACCCTAACTATATTAAAAACAATGTCTGGGTTTCAAAAGTATTTCCACTGGTTGTGAAACATTTTGAAATGGCCTGGGGTTGTGAAGGGTCAAAGTAAATTTATTATCAAAGTACACGTATGTCACCATATACAAGCCTGAGATTCATTTTCCTGTGGGTATACTTAATAAATCCAAAGGATAATCACCATAACAGAATCAATGAAAGACTGACCAACTTGGGTGTTCAGCCAGTGTGCAAAAGACAAACTGCAAATACAAAAAGAAAGAAGTAATAGTAATAATAATAAATAAGCAATAAATAATGAAATGAAACGTCCTTAAAAGTGAGTCCATAGGTTGTGGGACCATTTCAATGATGGGGCAAGTGAAGTTCAGTGAAGTTCAAGAACCTGATGGTTGAGGGGTAACTGTGACTGAACTTGGTGGTGTGAGTCCTGAAGCTCCTGTACCTTCTTCCTGATGGTAGCAGTGAGGAGAGAGCATGGCCTGGGTGGTGGAGGTCCCTGATGATAGATGATGCTTTCCTGTGACAATGCTTGATGTAGATGTGCTCATTGGTGGGGAGGGCTTTCTGTGTGATGGTCTGAGTTGTATCCACTATATTTTGTTATATTTTCCATTTGAGGGCATTGGTGTTTCCATACCAGGCTGTGATGCAGCCTTCTCATTAGTTATATCATCTTTATGAGAATAAAAGACCTGGGAACAGGAATAGATCACCCAGACCCAGGGTCTGCTCAACCATTCAGGAAGGTTGTGGCACAACATCAGGTCAGCTCTACATCCCAATTCCTTCCTTGCCTTTGCTTCATCTTGTGTCCAAAATCTACTAATCTCATTAATTGACACCAAGGATGAGGAAATTCCAAATATTTACATCCCTCTGAGTCAAGTATCTTTCCCCCTTCTCATTCAGTAGGAGGCCTCCTATCCTGAGATTGTGACTGATATTTTGAAGCTCTCGACCTGAAACATAGACTGTCCATTTTCCACCACAGACGCCACCTCTTTGAGGCATCCATGTCTCAAAAAGGCAGCACCTAACATTAAGGACCTCCATCACCCAGGACATGCCCTCTTCTCATTGCTACCATCAGGGAGGAGGTACAGGAGCCTGAAGACACACACATTGATTCAGGAACAGCTTCTTCACCCCAGTCATCAGATTTCTGAATAAACATTGAACTGTGTGTGAACAGTACCCACTTGTCTTAGATGTAGAAATGGGTGATCTTGTGGTGAAGGAGGCATGGTCAGAATCAAGATTGAAAATGTTTCAGTCACACACAATTGCCAGGTAGTGCAATGTGCTAAAGAGGGATTTTGTTACAGGAGAAAAAGCAAATGTTTTGAACTACCAAATAGTTATTTGGAGGGAAACCTCTGTTCTCCTGGTCTTTCATGTTTGCCAAACAGTTTGACGATTTAGAGAGTCATAGAGTCATAGAAAAGTACAGCACAGATACAGGTCTTTTGGCCCATCTAGTCCATGCTGAACCATTTAAAATGCCTATCCTTGTCAACCTGCACTGGGACCATAGCCCTCCATAGCCTTACCATCCATGCACCTATCCAAACTTCTCCTAAATGCTGAATTTGAGCTTGCATGCACCACTTGCTCAGACAGCTCATTCCACACTCTCTGAATGAAGAAATTTCCCCTCATGTTCCCCTTAAAATCTTCACCTTTCACATTTAACCCATGACCTCCAGTTGTAGTCCCAGCCAACCTCAGTGGAAAAAGCCTGCTTGCAATGACCCTATCTAAACCCCTCATAATTTTGTATCCCTTTTGTGGGTAATGAGTTCAGAACGAGCTCTGCTCAGATGGAACCAGGTGGATATTGGCTGAAGACACTGGAGACAGTAAGTGTATATGAAATTGGAGGCGGCCAAGGATTCATCTTTTGGACTGAACTTTTCAAGGCTCATCTGTAGTCAGGTACCTCTGCAGACTGAGTGGCTGGCTATGAAGCTCATGGCATGCTCTCCAGCAGGAGCTGAGGAAACCAACTCAAGAGAAGAACTTCCCCTCGTCTCAGCAGTGGTAGGAACCTTACAGAAACATCTCCTCATACTTCTATAACCTCTTCTGACATGCTGTGGCGCTGCCATTGCCCAGAACAGCATCTAACCTGGACCCAACATCTCGACGCAGCCATAAAGAAGGCAAGATGGTGGCTATACTTCATTAGGAATTTGAGGAGATTTGGTATGTCACCAAAAACACTCACAAATTTCTACAGATGACCATGGACAGCATCCTAACTGGCTGCATCAGCGTCTGGTATGGGGTGGGCCACTGCTCAGGCTAATGCAGAGAGCTGTAAAATTGATCAAGGGCACTAGCCTCCGTGGTAGCCTGGACATCTTTAAGGAACGGTGCCTTTAAAAAGCATTGTCCATCATTAAGGACGGCCATCACCCAGGTCACGCCTTGTTCTCATTCTTACCATCGGGAAGGAGGCACAGAAGCCTGAAGGCACACATTCAATGATTCAGGAACAGCTTCTTCCCCTCTGCCATCCGATTTCTCAATAGAGATTGAAATCATGAACACTACCTCAAAACTTTCTTATTTCTATTTCTTTTTTGTACCGTGGCCTCGAAGTTAACATATTTCACAACCTACGGCAGGGATATTAAACCTGATTCTGATTCAGAGCAGACAGACCTGCTGAAAACTGGGCAGTGATCATTTCATTGTCAACGGCAAAATGATAATCCACCACAATTTGTAGCCTCAATGACCAGTGTATTCTCATTACACTCTTACACCATTATGAAGAACACAAGATGATGCCGGTGAAGTACAGCTTTAAGCAAATGCTGGGGAGTGGAAGCTGGATTCTCTGAACAGGTTTCAGTGATCATAGGGCTAATGGATCAGATCAAAGCTCCACAGGGCCAGTGGATCAGATCAAAGCTCCACAGGGCCAGTGGATTAGATCAAAGCTCCACAGGGCCAGTAGATCAGATTAAAGCTCCATAGGACTCAGTGATCGCAGGACCAGTAGATCAGATCGAAGCTCCACAAGGCTCAGTGATTGTAGGGCCAGTGGATCAGATTGAAGCTCCACGGGACCAGTAGATCAGATCGAAGATCAACAGGGCACAGTGATCACAGGGCTAGTGGATCAGATCGAAGCTCCACAGTCCTGCATGTCCAGTTGTAAATGATGGTGCATAGGAATTCTCCAAAAAAGTGCACCCCTGCAAGGACAATGTGGTGCAAGTATGTGGTGCTCTGTCTGTCAGAGAAAGCAGGATCTCCCAGTGGCCACACATTTTAATTCCATATCCCATTCCCATTCTGACATGTCTATCCACGGCCTCCTCTACTGTAAAGATGAAGCCACACTCAGGTTGGAGGAACAACACCTTATATTCCATCTGGGTAGCCTCCAACCTGATGGCATGAACATCGACTTCTCTAACTTCCGCTAATGCCCCACCTCCCCCTTGTACCCCATCCGTTATTTATTTTTATACACACATTCTTTCTCTCACTCTCCTTTTTCTCCCTCTGTCCCTCTGAATATACCCCTTGCCCATCCTCTGGGTTCCCCCCCCCCATTGTCTTTCTTCCCAGACCTCCTGTCCTATGATCCTCTCATATCCCCTTTGCCTATCACCTGTCCAGCTCTTGGCTCCATCCCTCCCCCTCCTGTCTTCTCCTATCATTTTGGATCTCCCCCTCCCCCTCCAACTTTCAAATCTCTTACTAGCTCTTCCTTCAGTTAGTCCTGACGAAGGGTCTCGGCCTGAAACGTCGACTGCACCTCTTCCTAGAGATGCTGCCTGGCCTGCTGCGTTCACCAGCAACTTTTATGTGTGTTGCAAGTATAATAGTCAGGTTGTTCATTCCTCATGATAACAAGGAATAGCTCACACCACTGGCTACGTCAAGGTAGGCACCATTCAATTTCTTAGGAGTCAGAGCAACTGTAATAACCACATAAACCTTTGACCATAAGGGAAGACTTGACTTACTTACTGCCCGTTACGCCACTGGCATTTAGGGCAGCAATGAAGGTCGTCCATCTCTGGTGGTGCTCAGGGCTTCCTTCAGCGTGTCAATAGCTTCCTCTCGGTTTTCACTACTGTCCGTATTGCAGGTCCTGCAAGGAGACTCAGGAATACTGTCACACCAGATGACGAAGGATTCTGCATTACTGTTTCCATAACAATTTTGTTTTACCAGTCAGGGTTGTTAGCCCTGAGATGATTCCCTGAGCCTGGAGGACCAGTGGACCACTCTTGGTCTGGCCTCTACCTTTTAACCTGTTTGGCCTGGGTGACCCTACCAAGAGCCAGGCATAAAGCCCTGACTCCTGCCAGCAGACAGTAGCTTTCCAGGTGACTGACACGTAGATAGATACATAGAGATAGATCGATAAATAGATAGATATGTTATTGATCCCAAAGGAAATTACAGTGTCACAGTCGCATTATAAATGCACAGATATACAAAATATAGAAGAGAAATAATAAAGAATAAAAAAAAAGTTACCTCAAACAGTCTAACGGGGGCGGGGTGGGGGTGGGGGTCATCACTTCCCTGGCTATAGGTTGACTCATTATAGAGCCTAATGGCCAAGGGTAAGAATGACCTCATATAGTGCTCTTTGGAACAGGACAGTCTATTACTAAAAGTGCTCCTCTGTTCAGCCAAGGTGGCATGCAGAGGGTGAGAAACATTGTCCAGAATTCCCAGGATTTTCCAGAGGGTCCTCTGTTCTACCACGGCCTCCAGTGTGTCCAGTTTGACTCTTATAACAGAGCCAGCCTTTCTAATCAGCTTATTGAGCCTGTCAGCATCACCCGTGTTGAAGACACACCACTGCATTTACGATTGAACTGGCGACAACAGACTGGTAGAACATGTGAAGGAGAGACCTGCATACTCCAAAGCACCCCAGTCTCCTCAGGAAGTAGAGGTGACTCTGGCCCTTCCTGTACACAGCCTCTGTGTTGGTGCTCCACTCAAGTCTGTCATCCAGGTGCACCCCCAGGTACTTGTAGGTCCTCACCACATCCACGTCCTCACCATCAATAGTAACAGGGAGCAGTGTAGGCTCAGTCTTCCTAAAGTCCATCACCATCTCCTGTGTCTTTCTGATGTTGAGCTGCAGATGATTCAGCTTGTACCATTTGACAAAGTCCTCCACCAGGGCCCTGTGTTCATCCTTCCATCCTCCCTTTATAAACCCAACTATTGCTGAGTCATCAGAGGATTTCTGCAGATGACATGACTCAGTGTTGTATCTAAAGACCGAGGTATACAGGGTAAACAGGAAGGGAGCCAATACAGTCCCCCCATGGGACCCCAGTGCTGCTTATCGCCATGTCTGACACACAGCTCTGAAGCCACAGAAACTGTGGTCTGCCAGTCAGGTAGTTCATCATCCGGGATACAATGGAAGAGCCAACCTGCATTGAATGGAGCTTTACCCTCAGTAATGAGGGCTGTTTGGTATTGAAGGCACTTGATAAATCAAAAACATGATCCTCACAGTACTGCCCTACTTATCCAGATGGGAGTAGGCTCTGTACAGCAGGTAGATGACAGCATCATCGAGTCCAATGTGCTCCTGGTAGGCAAACTGCAGGGGATTGAGGGCTGATCTGACCAGGGGTCGGAGGTGAGCCAGGACCAGCCTCTCTAGGGTTTTCATGATGTGTGAGATCAGGACCACTGGACAGTAGTCATTCAAAGCTTCGGTTGGTCCTTTCTGGAAACTGGGACCATACATGATGTTTTCACACAGTCGGGACCCTTTCCAGGCTGAGACTCAGATTGATAATGTGCTGGAGAACTGCACACAGCTGCTCAGCACGCTCCTTCAGGACCTTGGGGTTCACACCATCCGGTCCCAATGCTTTGCCATGTCTGTGTTTCCCCAGAGCATTTAAACCTCCAAACTACCACAAGGTCCTCTTGCAAGAAGGGAAACTCACAAGCTTTCTCTTCAGTGAAAACTGAACTATCAAATTCCACCAGAGTTTCCACCATCTCCAAAAAACTTGATGTAATGCTACTCTCTTTGTTTACCTAGCTAACTGGAGCCCTCGCATCACTCTGGATTCTAGTTTGTCATGTATACATCAAAAACGTACAGTGAAATGCATCCGGGTTGTCGGGGGTTGCTGGGTAGTGAGGTCAAAGGGCTGTTAGGCCCGATTCTGTGCAGTTTGCATCACTGCTCCGATGCCATCTCCTGGCTCAGGTGTGTACAATTTACGTAATGCTCGCCAAGGCAGCACTTCACAACCTTTACCATCCAGAGAACAAGGGCAGCAAGTATTGAACAAATTATCTGATATGTTCATGCAGCAAATCACCCACCTACTTGTTCCGGCAACTTTATTGCCACTGTGCTGGAACTCTCCACCTCTCAGCACAGTCACCAGCATCTCACTGCAGTTCGGGGGTGGGTGGGGTTTGCCTTCAGTATCTCACTGCAGTTTGGGGGGGTTTATCTTCAGTATCTCACTGCAGTTTGAGGGGGTTTGCCTTCAGAATCTCACAGCAGTTTGGGAGGGGGTTTATCTTCAGTATCTCACTGCAGTTTGGGGGGGGTTTATCTTCAGTATCTCACTGCAGTTTGGGGGGTGTTTATCTTCAGTATCTCACTGCAGTTTGGGGGGTTTTATCTTCAGTATCTCACTGCAGTTTGAGGGGGTTTGCCTTCAGAATCTCACAGCAGTTTGGGGGGGGTTTATCTTCAGTATCTCACTGCAGTTTGGGGGGGGTTTATCTTCAGTATCTCACTGCAGTTTGGGGGGTGTTTATCTTCAGTATCTCACTGCAGTTTGGGGGGGGTTTATCATCAGTATCTCACTGCAGTTGGGGGGTTACCTTCAGTATCTCACTGCAGTTTGGGGTGGTGTTTATCTTCAGTATCTCACTGCAGTTTGGAGGGGTTTATCTTCAGTATCTCACTGCAGTTTGGGGGGGGTTTATCTTCAGTATCTCACTGCAGTTTGGGGGGGTTATCTTCAGTATCTCACTACAGTTTGGGGGGAGGGTATATCTTCAGTATCTCACTGTAGTTTGGGGTGGGTTTATCTTCAGTATATGACTGCAGCTTGGGGGGGTTTATCTTCAGTATCTCACTGCAGTTTGGTGGGGTTTATCTTCAGTATCTCACTGCAGTTTGGGGGGGTTATCTTCAGTATCTCACTGCAGTTTGGGGGGGTTTATCTTCAGTATCTCACTACAGTTTGGGGGGGTTATCTTCAGTATCTCACTGCAGTTTGGGGGGGTGGTTTATCTTCAGTATCTCACTGCAGTTTGGGGGGGTGTTTATCTTCAATATCTCACTGCGGTTTACGGGGCGGTTTATCTTCAGTATCTCACTGCAGTTTGGGGGCGGTTTATCTTCAGTATCTCACTGCAGTTTGGGGGTGGTTTATCTTCAGTACCTCACTGCAGTTTGGGGGTGGTTTATCTTCAGTATCTCACTGCAGTTTTAGAGGGGGGTTTATCTTCAGTATCTCACTGCAGTTTGGGGGAGGGTTTATCTTCAGTATCTCACTGCAGTTTGGTGGGGTTTATCTTCAGTATCTCACTGCAGTTTGGGGGGGTTATCTTCAGTATCTCACTGCAGTTTGGGGGGGGTTTATCTTCAGTATCTCACTACAGTTTGGGGGGGTTATCTTCAGTATCTCACTGCAGTTTGGGGGGGTGGTTTATCTTCAGTATCTCACTGCAGTTGGGGGGGGGTTTATCTTCAATATCTCACTGCGGTTTATGGGGCGGTTTATCTTCAGTATCTCACTGCAGTTTGGGGGCGGTTTATCTTCAGTATCTCACTGCAGTTTGGGGGGGTTTATCTTCAGTATCTCACTGCAGTTTGGGGGTGGTTTATCTTCAGTATCTCACTGCAGTTTGGGGGGGTTTATCTTCAGTATCTCACTGCAGTTTGGGGGTGTGGTTTATCTTCAGTATCTCACTGCAGTTTGGGGGGCTTTATCTTCAATATGTCACAGCACTATGAGGGAGGGTTTATCTTCAGTACCTCACTGCAGTTTTAGGGGGGGGTTTATCTTCAGTATCTCACTGCAGTTTGGGGGAGGGTTTATCTTCAGTATCTCACTGCAGTTTGGGGGAGGGTTTATCTTCAGTATCTCACTGCAGTTTGGGGGAGGGTTTATCTTCAGTATCTCATTGCAGTTTGGGGAGGGGTTTATCTTCATTATCTCACTGCAGTTTGGGGGGAGGGTTTATCTTCAGTATCTCACTGCAGTTTTGGGGGAGTTTATCTTCAGTATCTCACTGCAGTTTGGGGGGGGTTTATCTTCAGTATCTCACTGCAGTTTGGGGAGGGGTTATCTTCAGTATCTCACTCCAGATTGGTGGGTTTTATCTTCAGTATCTCACTGCAGTTTGGGGGGGAGGGTTTATCTTCAGTATCTCACTGCAGATTGGGGGGGGTTTATCTTCAGTATCTTACTGCAGTTTGGGGGGGGTTTATCTTCAGTATCTCACTGCAGTTTGGGGGAGGTTATCTTCAATATCTCACTTCAGTTTGGGGGGATGGTATATCTTCAGTATCTCACTGCAGTTTGGGGGGGTTTATCTTAAGTATCTCACTGCAGTTTGGGGGGGGTTTATCTTCAGTATCTCACTGCAGTTTGGGGGGAGGGTTTATCATCAGTATCACACTGCAGTTTGGGGCGGGTTTATCTTCAGTATCTCACTGTATTTTGGGGGGGCTGTTTATCTTCAGTATCTCACTGCAGTTTGGGGGGGTTTATGTTCAGTATCTAACTGCAGTTTGGGGGGGTGTTTATCTTCAGTATCTCACTGCAGTTTGGGGGTGGTTTATCTTCAGTATCTCACTGCAGTTTGGGGGGTGTTTATCTTCAGTATCTCACTGCAGTTTGGGGGGGGTTTATCTTCAGTATCTCACTGCAGTTTGGGGGGTGTTTATCTTCAGTATCTCACTGCAGTTTGGGGGGGTTTATCTTCAGCATCTCACTGCAGTTTGGGGGGGTTTATCTTCAGTATTTCACTGCAGTTTGGAGGGGTTTATCTTTAGTATCTCACTGTAGTTTGGGGGGGTTTATCTGCAGAATCTCACTGCAGTTTGGGGGGTGTTTATCTTCAGTATCTCACTGCAGTTTGGGGGGGTTATCTTCAGTATCTCACTACAGTTTGGGGGGAGGGTTTATCTTCAGTATCTCACTGCAGTTTGGGGTGGGTTTATCTTCAGTATATGACTGCAGTTTGGGGGGGTTTATCTTCAGTATCTCACTGCAGTTTGGTGGGGTTTATCTTCAGTATCTCACTGCAGTTTGGGGGGGTTATCTTCAGTATCTCACTGCAGTTTGGGGGGGGTTTATCTTCAGTATCTCACTACAGTTTGGGGGGGTTATCTTCAGTATCTCACTGCAGTTTGGGGGGGTTTATCTTCAATATCTCACTGCGGTTTACGGGGCGGTTTATCTTCAGTATCTCACTACAGTTTGGGGGGGTTATCTTCAGTATCTCACTGCAGTTTGGGCGGCTTTATCTTCAATATCTCACAGCACTATGAGGGAGGGTTTATCTTCAGTACCTCACTGCAGTTTGGGGGGGGTTTATCTTCAATATCTCTATGCTGTTTACGGGGCGGTTTATTTTCAGTACCTCACTGCAGTTTGGGGGGGTGTTTATCTTCAGTATCTCACTCCAGATTGGTGGGTTTTATCTTCAGTATCTCACTGCAGTTTGGGGGGGAGGGTTTATCTTCAGTATCTCACTGCAGATTGGGGGGGGTTTATCTTCAGTATCTTACTGCAGTTTGGGGGGGTTTATCTTCAGTATCTCACTGCAGTTTGGGGGAGGTTATCTTCAATATCTCACTTCAGTTTGGGGGGATGGTATATCTTCAGTATCTCACTGCAGTTTGGGGGGGTTTATCTTCAGTATCTCACTGCAGTTTGGGGGGGGTTTATCTTCAGTATCTCACTGCAGTTTGGGGGGAGGGTTTATCTTCAGTATCTCACTGCAGTTTGGGAGGGGGTTTATCTTCAGTATCTCACTGTATTTTGGGGGGGCTGTTTATCTTCAGTATCTCACTGCAGTTTGGGGGGGGTTTATGTTCAGTATCAAACTGCAGTTTGGGGGGATGTTTATCTTCAGTATCTCACTGCAGTTTGGGGGGTGTTTATCTTCAGTATCTCACTGCAGTTTGGGGGGGGTTTATCTTCAGTATCTCACTGCAGTTTGGGGCGTGTTTATCTTCAGTATCTCACTGCAGTTTGGGGGGGGGTTTATCTTCAGCATCTCACTGCAGTTTGGGGGAGTTTATCTTCAGTATTTCACTGCAGTTTGGAGGGGTTTATCTTTAGTATCTCACTGTAGTTTGGGGGGTTTATCTGCAGAATCTCACTGCAGTTTGGGGGGTGTTTATCTTCAGTATCTCACTGCAGTTTGGGGGGGTTATCTTCAGTATCTTACTACAGTTTGGGGGGAGGGTTTATCTTCAGTATCTCACTGCAGTTTGGGGTGGGTTTATCTTCAGTACATGACTGCAGTTTGGGGGTGTTTATCTTCAGTATCTCACTGCAGTTTGGGGGGGTTATCTTCAGTATCTCACTGCAGTTTGGGGGGGTTTATCTTCAGTATCTCACTACAGTTTGGGGGGGTTATCTTCAGTATCTCACTGCAGTTTGGGGGGGTGGTTTATCTTCAGTATCTCACTGCAGTTTGGGGGGGGTTTATCTTCAATATCTCACTGCTGTTTACGGGGCGGTTTATCTTCAGTATCTCACTGCAGTTTGGGGGCGGTTTATCTTCAGTATCTCACTGCAGTTTGGGGGGGTTTATCTTCAGTATCTCACTGCAGTTTGGGGGGGGTTATCTTCAGTATCTCACTACAGTTTGGGGGGGGTTATCTTCAGTATCTCACTGCAGTTTGGGGGTGTGGTTTATCCTCAGTATCTCACTGCAGTTTGGGGGGGTTTATCTTCAATAGAATTTTTTGAGGATGTAACTAGTAGAGTGGATAGGGGAGAACCAGTGGATGTGGTATATTTGGATTTTCAAAAGGCTTTTGACAAGGTCCCACATAGGAGATTAGTGTGCAAACTGAAAGCACACGGTATTGGGGGTAAGGTATTGGTGTGGGTGGAGAATTGGTTAGCAGACAGGAAGCAAAGAGTGGGAATAAACGGGACCTTTTCAGAATGGCAGGCGGTGACTAGTGGGGTACCGCAAGGCTCAGTGCTGGGACCCCAGTTGTTTACAATATATATTAATGACTTGGATGAGGGAATTAAATGCAGCATCTCCAAGTTTGCGGATGACACGAAGCTGGGTGGCAGTGTTAGCAGTGAGGAGGATGCTAAGAGGATGCAGGGTGACTTGGATAGGTTGGGTGAGTGGGCAAACTCATTGCAGATGCAATTTAATGTGGATAAATGTGAAGTTATCCACTTTGGTGGCAAAAATAGGAAAACAGATTATTATCTGAATGGTGGCCGATTAGGAAAAGGGGAGGTGCAACGAGACCTGGGTGTCATTATACACCAGTCATTGAAAGTGGGCATGCAGGTACAGCAGGCGGTGAAAAAGGCGAACGGTATGCTGGCATTTATAGCGAGAGGATTCGAGTACAGGAGCAGGGAGGTACTACTGCAGTTGTACAAGGCCTTGGTGAGACCACACCTGGAGTATTGTGTGCAGTTTTGGTCCCCTAATCTGAGGAAAGACATCTTTGCCATAGAGGGAGTACAAAGAAGGTTCACCAGATTGATTCCTGGGATGGCAGGTCTTTCATATGAAGAAAGACTGGATGAACTGGGCTTGTACTCGTTGGAATTTAGAAGATTGAGGGGGGATCTGATTGAAACGTATAAGATCCTAAAGGGATTGGACAGGCTAGATGCAGGAAGATTGTTCCCGATGTTGGGGAGGTCTAGAACGAGGGGTCACAGTTTGAGGATAGAGGGGAAGCCTTTTAGGACCGAGATTAGGAAAAACTTCTTCACACAGAGAGTGGTGAATCTGTGGAATTCTCTGCCACAGCAAACTGTTGAGGCCAGTTCATTAGCTATGTTTAAAAGGAAGTTAGATATGGCCCTTGTGGCTACAGGGGTCAGGGGGTATGGAGGGAAGGCTGGGTTCTGAGTTGGATGATCAGCCATGATCATAATAAATGGCGGTGCAGGCTCGAAGGGCCGAATGGCCTACTCCTGCACCTATTTTCTATGTTTCTATGTTTCTATGTTTCTAATATCTCACTGCTGTTTACGGGGCGGTTTATCTTCAGTATCTCACTGCAGTTTGGGGGCGGTTTATCTTCAGTATCTCACTGCAGTTTCGGGGGGTTTATCTTCAATATCTCACTGCACTATGAGGGAGGGTTTATCTTCAGTACCTCACTGCAGTTTGGGGGGGGTTTATCTTCAATATCTCTATGCTGTTTACGGTGCGGTTTATCTTCAGTATCTCACTGCAGTTTGGGGGGGTTTATCTTCAATATCTCACTGCTGTTGACGGGGCGGTTTATCTTCAGTATCTCACTGCAGTTTGGGGGCGGTTTATCTTCAGTATCTCACTGCAGTTTGGGGGGGTTTATCTTCAATATCTCACTGCACTATGAGGGAGGGTTTATCTTCAGTACCTCACTGCAGTTTGGGGGGGGGTTTATCTTCAATATCTCTATGCTGTTTACGGGGCGGTTTATTTTCAGTATCTCACTGCAGTTTGGGGGGGTGTTTATCTTCAGTATTTCACTGCAGTTTGGGGCGGGTTTATCTTCAGTATCTCACTGCAGTTTGGGGGGATGGTTTATCATCAGTATCACACTGCAGTTTGGGGCGGGTTTATCTTCAGTATCTCACTGTATTTTGGGGGGGCTGTTTATCTTCAGTATCTCACTGCAGTTTGGGGGGGTTTATCTTCAGTATCTCACTGCAGTTTGGGGGGGGTGTTTATCTTCAGTATCTCACTGCAGTTTGGGGGTGGTTTATCTTCAGTATCTCACTGCAGTTTGGGGGGGGTTTATCTTCAGTATCTCACTGCAGTTTGGGGGGTGTTTATCTTCAGTATCTCACTGCAGTTTGGGGGGGGTTTATCTTCAGTATCTCACTGCAGTTTGGGGGGAGGGTTTATCTTCAGTATCTCACTGCAGTTTGGGGGGGTTTATCTTCAGTATCTCACTGCAGTTTGGGGGGGTTTATCTTCAGTATCTCACTGCAGTTTGGGGGGGTTTATCTTCAGTATCTCACTGCAGTTTGGGGGGAGGGTTTATCTTCAGTATCTCACTGCAGTTTGGGGTGGGTTTATCTTCAGTATCTCACTGCAGTTTGGGGGGGTTTATCTTCAGTATCTCACTGCAGTTTGGGGGGGTTTATCTTCAGTATCTCACTGCAGTTTGGGGGGGTTTATCTTCAGTATCTCACTGCAGTTTGGGGGGGGTTTATCTTCAGTATCTCACTACAGTTTGGGGGGGTTTATCTTCAGTATCTCACTGCAGTTTGGGGGGTTTATCTTCAATATCTCACTGCGGTTTACGGGGCGGTTTATCTTCAGTATCTCACTACAGTTTGGGGGGGTTATCTTCAGTATCTCACTGCAGTTTGGGGGGGGTTTATCTTCAATATCTCTATGCTGTTTACGGGGCGGTTTATTTTCAGTACCTCACTGCAGTTTGGGGGGGTGTTTATCTTCAGTATCTCACTCCAGATTGGTGGGTTTTATCTTCAGTATCTCACTGCAGTTTGGGGGGGAGGGTTTATCTTCAGTATCTCACTGCAGATTGGGGGGGGTTTATCTTCAGTATCTCACTGCAGTTTGGGGGGGTTTATCTTCAGTATCTCACTGCAGTTTGGGGGAGGTTATCTTCAATATCTCACTTCAGTTTGGGGGGATGGTATATCTTCAGTATCTCACTGCAGTTTGGGGGGGTTTATCTTCAGTATCTCACTGCAGTTTGGGGGAGGGTTTATCTTCAGTATCTCACTGCAGTTTGGGGGGAGGGTTTATCTTCAGTATCTCACTGCAGTTTGGGGGGGGTTTATCTTCAGTATCTCACTGTATTTTGGGGGGGCTGTTTATATTCAGTATCTCACTGCAGTTTGGGGGGGGTTTATGTTCAGTATCAAACTGCAGTTTGGGGGGATGTTTATCTTCAGTATCTCACTGCAGTTTGGGGGGTGTTTATCTTCAGTATCTCACTGCAGTTTGGGGGGGGTTTATCTTCAGTATCTCACTGCAGTTTGGGGCGTGTTTATCTTCAGTATCTCACTGCAGTTTGGGGGGGGTTTATCTTCAGCATCTCACTGCAGTTTGGGGGAGTTTATCTTCAGTATTTCACTGCAGATTGGAGGGGTTTATCTTTAGTATCTCACTGTAGTTTGGGGGGTTTATCTGCAGAATCTCACTGCAGTTTGGGGGGTGTTTATCTTCAGTATCTCACTGCAGTTTGGGGGGGTTATCTTCAGTATCTTACTACAGTTTGGGGGGAGGGTTTATCTTCAGTATCTCACTGCAGTTTGGGGTGGGTTTATCTTCAGTACATGACTGCAGTTTGGGGGTGTTTATCTTCAGTATCTCACTGCAGTTTGGGGGTGGTTTATCTTCAGTATCTCACTGCAGTTTGCGGGGGGTTTATCTTCAGTATCTCACTACAGTTTGGGGGGGTTATCTTCAGTATCTCACTGCAGTTTGGGGGGGTGGTTTATCTTCAGTATCTCACTGCAGTTTGGGGGGGGTTTATCTTCAATATCTCACTGCTGTTTACGGGGCGGTTTATCTTCAGTACCTCACTGCAGTTTGGGGGCGGTTTATCTTCAGTATCTCACTGCAGTTTGGGGGGGTTTATCTTCAGTATCTCACTGCAGTTTGGGGGGGTTATCTTCAGTATCTCACTAAAGTTTGGGGGGGGTTATCTTCAGTATCTCACTGCAGTTTGGGGGTGTGGTTTATCCTCAGTATCTCACTGCAGTTTGGGGGGGTTTATCTTCAATATCTCACTGCTGTTTACGGGGCGGTTTATCTTCAGTATCTCACTGCAGTTTGGGGGCGGTTTATCTTCAGTATCTCACTGCAGTTTCGGGGGGTTTATCTTCAATATCTCACTGCACTATGAGGGAGGGTTTATCTTCAGTACCTCACTGCAGTTTGGGGCGGGTTTATCTTCAATATCTCTATGCTGTTTACGGTGCGGTTTATCTTCAGTATCTCACTGCAGTTTGGGGGTGTTTATCTTCAATATCTCACTGCTGTTGACGGGGCGGTTTATCTTCAGTATCTCACTGCAGTTTGGGGGCGGTTTATCTTCAGTATCTCACTGCAGTTTGGGGGGGTTTATCTTCAATATCTCACTGCACTATGAGGGAGGGTTTATCTTCAGTACCTCACTGCAGTTTGGGGGGGGGTTTATCTTCAATATCTCTATGCTGTTTACGGGGCGGTTTATTTTCAGTACCTCACTGCAGTTTGGGGGGGTGTTTATCTTCAGTATTTCACTGCAGTTTGGGGCGGGTTTATCTTCAGTATCTCACTGCAGTTTGGGGGGGATGGTTTATCATCAGTATCACACTGCAGTTTGGGGCGGGTTTATCTTCAGTATCTCAATGCAGGTTGGGGGGGGGTTTATCTTCAATATCTCACTTCAGTTTGGGTGGTGTTTATCTTCAGTATTTCACTGCAGTTTGGAGGGGTTTATCTTTAGTATCTCACTGCAGTTTGGGTAGGTGGTTTATCTTCAGTATTTCACTGCAGTTTGGAGGGGTTTATCTTTAGTATCTCACTGTAGTTTGGGGGGGTTTATCTGCAGAATCTCACTGCAGTTTGGGGGGTGTTTTTTTTTAGTATCTCACTGCAGTTTGGGGGGAGGGTTTATCTTCAGTATCTCACTGCAGATTGGGGTGTGTTTATCTTCAGTATATGACTGCAGTTTGGGGGGGTTTATCTTCAGTATCTCACTGCAGTTTGGGGGGGTTTATCTTCAGTATCTCACTGCAGTTTGGGGGTGGTTTATCTTCAGTATCTCACTGCAGTTTGAGGGGGGGTTATCTTCAGTATCTCACTGTAGTTCGGGGGGGTTTATCTTCAGAATCTCACTGTAGTTTGCGGGGGTTTATATTCAGAATCTCACTGCAGTTTGGGGGGGTTTATCTTCAGTATCTCACTGCAGTTTGGGGGGGAGGGTTTATCTTCAGTATCTCACTGCAGATTGCGGGGGGTTTATCTTCAGCATCTTACTGTATTTTGGGGGGGCTGTTTATCTGCCGTATCTCACTGCAGTTTTGGGGGGTTTATCTTCAGTATCTCACTGCAGTTTGGGAGGTTTTTATCTTCAGTATCTCACTGCAGTTTGGGGGTGGTTTATCTTCAGTATCTCACTGCAGTTTGGGGGGTGTTTATCTTCAGTATCTCACTGCAGTTTGAGGGGGGTTTATCTTCAGTATCTCACTGCGGTTTGGGGGTTGTTTATCTTCAGTACCTCACTGCAGTTTGGGGGGTGTTTATCTTCAGTATCTCACTGCAGTTTGGGGGGTGTTTATCTTCAGTATCTCACTGCAGTTTGGGGGGGGGTATCTTCAGTATCTCACTGCAGTTTGGAGGGGTTTATCTTTAGTATCTCACTGTAGTTTGGGGGGGTAATCTGCAGAATCTCACTGCAGTTTGGGGGGTGTTTATCTTTAGTATCTCACTGCAGTTTGGGGGGGTTATATTCAGTATCTCACAACAGTTTGGGGGGAGGGTTTATCTTCAGTATCTCACTGCAGATTGGGGTGTGTTTATCTTCAGCATATGACAGCAGTTGGGGGGGTTTATCTTCAGTATCTCAGTGCAGTTTGGGGGGGATTATCTTCAGTATCTCACTGCAGTTTGGGGGGGTGGTTTATCTTCAGTATCTCACTGCAGTTTGGGGGGTGTTTATCTTCAGTATCTTACGGTATTTTGGGGGGGCTGTTTATCTTCAGTATCTCACTGCAGTTTGGGGGGGTTTATCTTCAGTATCTCACTGCAGTTTGGGGTGCGGTTATCTTCAGTATCTCACTGCAGTTTGGGGGTGGTTTATCTTCCGTATCTCACTGCAGTTTGGGGGGTGTTTATCTTCAGTATCTCACTGCAGTTTGGGGGGGTTTATCTTCAGTATCTCACTGCAGTTTGGGGGGGGTTTATCTTCAGTATCTCACTGCAGTTTGGGGGTGGTTTATCTTCAGTATCTCACTGCAGTTTGGGGGGGTTTATCTTCAGTATCTCACTGCAGTTTGGGTGTGGGTTTATCTTCAGTATCTCACTGCAGTTTGGGGGGGTTTATCTTCAGTATCTCACTGCAGTTTGGGGGGTGTTTATCTTCAGTATCTCACTGCAGTTTGGGGGGGGTTTATCTTCAGTATCTCACTGCAGTTTGGGGGGGTTTATCTTCAGTATCTCACTGCAGTTTGGGGGGGTTTATCTTCAGTATCTCACTGCAGTTTGGGGGGGTTTATCTTCAGTATCTCACTGCAGTTTGGGGGGGTTTATCTTCAGTATCTCACTGCAGTTTGTGGGGGTTTATCTTCAGTATCTCACTGCAGTTTGGGGGGGGTTTATCTTCAGTATCTCACTGCAGTTTGAGGGGTGTTTATCTTCAGTATCTCACTGCAGTTTGGGGGGGTTTATCTTCAGTATCTCACTGCAGTTTGGGGGGATTTATCTTCAGTATCTCACTGCAGTTTGGGGTATGCGTTTATCTTCAGTATCTCACTGCAGTTTGGGGGGGGTTTATCTTCAGTATCTCACTGCAGTTTGGGGGGGGGTTTATCTTCAGTATCTCACTGCAGTTTTGGGGGGGGTTTATCTTCAGTATCTCACTGCAGTTTGGGGAGGTTTATCTTCAGTATCTCACTGCAGTTTGGGGGGGGTTTATCTTCAGTATCTCACTGCAGTTTGGGGGGGGTTTATCTTCAGTATCTCACTGCAGTTTGGGAGGGGTTTATCTTCAGTATCTCACTGCAGTTTGGGGGGGTTTATCTTCAGTATCTCACTGCAGTTTGGGGGGTGTTTATCTTCAGTATCTCACTGCAGTTTGGGGGGGTTTATCTTCAGTATCTCACTGCAGTTTGAGGGGGGGTTTATCTTCAGTATCTCACTGCAGTTTGGGGGGGTTTATCTTCAGTATCTCACTGCAGTTTGGGGGGGTTTATCTTCAGTATCTCACTGCAGTTTGGGGGGTTTATCTTCAGTATCTCACTGCAGTTTGGGGGGGTTTATCTTCAGTATCTCACTGCAGTTTGGGGGGAGGGTTTATCTTCAGTATCTCACTGCAGTTTGGGGGGGTTTATCTTCAGTATCTCACTGCAGTTTGGGGGGGGTTTATCTTCAGTATCTCACTGCAGTTTGGGGGGGTTTATCTTCAGTATCTCACTGCAGTTTGGGGGGTGGTTTATCTTCAGTATCTCACTGCAGTTTGGGGGGTGTTTATCTTCAGTATCTCACTGCAGTTTGGGGGGGAGTTTATCTTCAGTATCTCACTGCAGTTTGGGGGGGTTTATCTTCAGTATCTCACTGCAGTTTGGGGGGGGTTTATCTTCAGTATCTCACTGCAGTTTGGGGGGGTTTATCTTCAGTATCTCACTGCAGTTTGGGGGGTTTATCTTCAGTATCTCACTGCAGTTTGGGGGAGGGTTTATCTTCAGTATCTCACTGCAGTTTGGGGGGTTTATCTTCAGTATCTCACTGCAGTTTGGGGGGTGGTTTATCTTCAGTATCTCACTGCAGTTTGGGGGGGTTTATCTTCAGTATCTCACTGCAGTTTGGGGGGGTTTATCTTCAGTATCTCACTGCAGTTTGGGGGGGTTTATCTTCAGTATCTCACTGCAGTTTGGGGGGTGTTTATCTTCAGTATCTCACTGCAGTTTGGGGGGGGTTTATCTTCAGTATCTCACTGCAGTTTGGGGGGGGTTTATCTTCAGTATCTCACTGCAGTTTGGGGGTGGTTTATCTTCAGTATCTCACTGCAGTTTGGGGGGGTTTATCTTCAGTATCTCACTGCAGTTCGGGGGGGTTTATCTTCAGTATCTCACTGCAGTTTGGGGTGGGCTTTATCTTCAGTATCTCACTGCAGTTTGAGGGGGATTTATCTTCAGTATCTCACTGCAGTTTGGGGGGTGTTTATCTTCAGTATCTCACTGCAGTTTGGGGGGTTTATCTTCAGTATCTCACTGCAGTTTGGGGGGGTTTATCTTCAGTATCTCACTGCAGTTTGGGGGGGTTTATCTTCAGTATCTCACTGCAGTTTGGGGGGGTTTATCTTCAGTATCTCACTGCAGTTTGGGGGGTGTTTATCTTCAGTATCTCACTGCAGTTTGGGGGGGGTTTATCTTCAGTATCTCACTGCAGTTTGGGGGGGGTTTATCTTCAGTATCTCACTGCAGTTTGGGGGGGTTTATCTTCAGTATCTCACTGCAGTTTGGGGGGGTTTATCTTCAGTATCTCACTGCAGTTTGGGGGGGTTTATCTTCAGTATCTCACTGCAGTTTGGGGGTGGTTTATCTTCAGTATCTCACTGCAGTTTGGGGGGTGTTTATCTTCAGTATCTCACTGCAGTTTGGGGGGGTTTATCTTCAGTATCTCACTGCAGTTTGGGGGTGGTTTATCTTCAGTATCTCACTGCAGTTTGGGGGGGTTTATCTTCAGTATCTCACTGCAGTTTGGGGGGGTTTATCTTCAGTATCTCACTGCAGTTTGGGGGGGTTTATCTTCAGTATCTCACTGCAGTTTGGGGGGGTTTATCTTCAGTATCTCACTGCAGTTTGGGGGGGGTTTATCTTCAGTATCTCACTGCAGTTTGGGGGGGTTTATCTTCAGTATCTCACTGCAGTTTGGGGGGAGGGTTTATCTTCAGTATCTCACTGCAGTTTGGGGTGTGTTTATCTTCAGTATCTCACTGCAGTTTGGGGGGGGTTTATCTTCAGTATCTCACTGCAGTTTGGTGGGGTGGTTTATCTTCAGTATCTCACTGCAGTTTGGGGGGGTTTATCTTCAGTATCTCACTGCAGTTTGGGGGGGTTTATCTTCAGTATCTCACTGCAGTTTGGGGAGGGTTTATCTTCAGTATCTCACTGCAGTTTGGGGGGGTTTATCTTCAGTATCTCACTGCAGTTTGGGGGGGTTTATCTTCAGTATCTCACTGCAGTTTGGGGGGTGTTTATCTTCAGTATCTCACTGCAGTTTGGGGGGGTTTATCTTCAGTATCTCACTGCAGTTTGGGGGGGTGGTTTATCTTCAGTATCTCACTGCAGTTTGGGGGGTGTTTATCTTCAGTATCTCACTGCAGTTTGGGGGGGTTTATCTTCAGTATCTCACTGCAGTTTGGGGGAGGGTTTATCTTCAGTATCTCACTGCAGTTTGGGGGGTGGTTTATCTTCAGTATCTCACTGCAGTTTGGGGGGGTTTATCTTCAGTATCTCACTGCAGTTTGGGGGGAGAATTTATCTTCAATATCTCACTGCTTTTTAATTGGCGGTTTATCTTCAGTATCTCACTGCAGTTTGGGGGTGGTTTATCTTCAGTACCTCACTGCAGTTTGGGGGGGTTTATCTTCAGTATCTCACTGCAGTTTGGGGGGGTTTATCTTCAGTATCTCACTGCAGTTTGGGGGGGGTTTATCTTCAGTATCTCACTGCAGTTTGGGGGGGTTTATCTTCAGTATCTCACTGCAGTTTGGGAGGGGTTTATCTTCAGTATCTCACTGCAGTTTGGGGGGGTTTATCTTCAGTATCTCACTGCAGTTTGGGGGGGTGTTTATCTTCAGTATCTCACTGCAGTTTGGGGGGGGTTTATCTTCAGTATCTCACTGCAGTTTGGGGCGTGGGGTTTATCTTCAGTATCTCAGTGCAGTTTGGGGGTGGTTTATCTTCAGAATCTCACTGCAGTTTGGGGGTGGTTTATCTGCAGTATCT
The DNA here is from genome assembly GCF_963921235.1 of Mobula hypostoma. Taxonomy (NCBI): domain Eukaryota; kingdom Metazoa; phylum Chordata; class Chondrichthyes; order Myliobatiformes; family Myliobatidae; genus Mobula; species Mobula hypostoma. The sequence goes on along the minus strand of NC_086099.1, from coordinate 118,140,369 downwards.
CACTGCAGTTTGGGGGGGGTCTTTATCTTCAGTAACTCACTGCAGTTTGGGGGTGGGGTTTATCTTCAGTATCTCACTGCAGTTTGGGGAGGAGGGTTTATCTTCAGTATCTCACTGCAGTTTGGGGGGGTTTATCTTCAGTATCTCACTGCAGTTTGGGGGGGGTTTATCTTCAGTATCTCACTGCAGTTTGGGGGGGTTTATCTTCAGTATCTCACTGCAGTTTGGGGGGGTTTATCTTCAGTATCTCACTGCAGTTTGGGGGGTTTATCTTCAGTATCTCACTGCAGTTGGGGAGGGGGTTTATCTTCAGTATCTCACTGCAGTTTGGGGGGTGTTTATCTTCAGTATCTCACTGCAGTTTGGGGGGGTTTATCTTCAGTATCTCACTGCAGTTTGGGGGGTGTTTATCTTCAATATCTCACTGCAGTTTATTGGGTGTTTATCTTCAGTATCTCACTGCAGTTTGGGGGTGGTTTATCTTCAGTATCTCACTGCAGTTTGGGGGTGGTTTATCTTCAGTATCTCACTGCAGTTTGGGGGGGTTTATCTTCAGTATCTCACTGCAGTTTGGGGGGGTTTATCTTCAGTATCTCACTGCAGTTTTGGGGGGGGTTTATCTTCAGTATCTCACTGCAGTTTGGGGGGAGTGGTTTATCTTCAGTATCTCACTGCAGTTTGGGGGAGGTTTATCTTCAGTATCTCACAGCAATTTGGGGAGGGGTTTATCTTCAGTATCTCACTGCAGTTTGGGGGGGTTTATCTTCAGTATCTCACTGCAGTTTGGGGGGGTTTATCTTCAGTATCTCACTGCAGTTTGGGGGGGTTTATCTTCAGTATCTCACTGCAGTTTGGTGGGGTTTATCTTCAGTATCTCACTGCAGTTTGGGGGGGTTTATCTTCAGTATCTCACTGCAGTTTGGGGGGGTGTTTATCTTCAGTATCTCACTGCAGTTTGGGGGGGTTTATCTTCAGTATCTCACTGCAGTTTGGGGGTGGTTTATCTTCAGTATCTCACTGCAGTTTGGGGGGGTTTATCTTCAGTATCTCACTGCAGTTTGGGGGGGTTTATCTTCAGTATCTCACTGCAGTTTGGGGGGGGGTTTATCTTCAGTATCTCACTGCAGTTTGGGGGGGGGGTTTATCTTCAGTATCTCACTGCAGTTTGGGGGGGTTTATCTTCAGTATCTCACTGCAGTTTGGGGGGGGTGTTTATCTTCAGTATCTCACTGCAGTTTGGGGGGGTTTATCTTCCGTATCTCACTTCAGTTTGGGGGGTGTTTAACTTCAGTATCTCACTGCAGTTTGGGGGGGTTTATCTTTAGTATCTCACTGCAGTTTGGGTGGTGTTTATCTTCAGTATCTCACTGCAGTTTGGGGGGTGTTTATCTTCAGTATCTCACTGCAGTTTTGGGGTGTTTATCTTCAGTCTCTCACTGCAGTTTGGGGGGGTTTATCTTCAGTATCTCACTGCAGTTTGGGGGGGTTTATCTTCAGTATCTCACTGCAGTTTGGGGGGGTTTATCTTCAGTATCTCACTGCAGTTTGGGGGTGTTTATCTTCAGTATCTCACTGCAGTTTGGGGGGGTTTATCTTCAGTATCTCACTGCAGTTTGGGGGGTGTTTATCTTCAATATCTCACTGCTGTTTACTGGGCGGTTTATCTTCAGTATCTCACTGCAGTTTGGGGGTGTTTATCTTCAGTATCTCACAGCAGTTTGGGGGGGGTTTATCTTTAGTATCTCACTGCAGTTTGGGGGTTGTTCATCTTCAATATCTCACTGCTGTTTACTGGGCGGTTTATCTTCAGTATCTCACTGCAGTTGGGGGGGTTTATCTTCAGTATCTCACTGCAGTTTGGGGGGGTTTATCTTCAATATCTCACTTCAGTTTGGGGGGTGTTTATCTTCAGTATCTCACTGCAGTTTGGGGGGGTTTATCTTTAGTATCTCACTGCAGTTTGGGGGGTGTTTATCTTCAGTATCTCACTGCAGTTTATTGGGCGGTTTATCTTCAGTATCTCACTGCAGTTTGGGGGTGGTTTATCTTCAGTATCTCACTGCAGTTTTGGGGTGGTTTATCTTCAGTATCTCACTGCAGTTTGGGGGGGTTTATCTTCAGTATCTCACTGCAGTTTGGGGGGTTTATCTTCAGTATCTCACTGCAGTTTGGGGGTGTTTATCATCAGTATCTCACTGCAGTTTGGGGGGGGTGGTTTATCTTCAGTATCTCACTGCAGTTTGGGGGAGGGTTTATCTTCAGTATCTCACCGCAGTTTGGGCGGGGGTTTATCTTCAGTATCTCACCGCAGTTTGGGGGGGCTGTTTATCTTCAGTATCTCACTGCAGTTTGGGGGGTGTTTATCTTCAGTATCTCACTGCAGTTTGGGGGGTGTTTATCTTCAGTATCTCACTGCAGTTTGGGGGGGTTTATCTTCAATATCTCACTTCAGTTTGGGGGGTGTTTATCTTCAGTATCTCACTGCAGTTTGGGGGGGTTTATCTTTAGTATCTCACTGCAGTTTGGGTGGTGTTTATCTTCAGTATCTCACTGCAGTTTGGGGGGGTGTTTATCTTCAGTATCTCACTGCAGTTTTGGGGTGTTTATCTTCAGTCTCTCACTGCAGTTTGGGGCGGTTTATCTTCAGTATCTCACTGCAGTTTGGGGGGGTTTATCTTCAATATCTCACTTCAGTTTGGGGGGTGTTTATCTTCAGTATCTCACTGCAGTTTGGGGGTGTTTATCTTCAGTATCTCAATACAGTTTGGGGGGGTTTATCTTTAGTATCTCACTGCAGTTTGGGGGGTGTTTATCTTCAATATCTCACTGCTGTTTACTGGGCGGTTTATCTTCAGTATCTCACTGCAGTTTGGGGGTGTTTATCTTCAGTATCTCACTGCAGTTTGGGTGGGGGTTTATCTTTAGTATCTCACTGTAGTTTGGGGGTTGTTTATCTTCAATATCTCACTGGTGTTTACTGGGCGGTTTATCTTCAGTATCTCACTGCAGTTTGGGGGGGTTTATCTTCAGTATCTCACTGCAGTTGGGGGGGGTTTATCTTGAGTATCTCACTGCAGTTTGGGGGGTTTATCTTCAGTATCTCACTTCAGTTTGGGGGGTGTTTATCTTCAGTATCTCACTGCAGTTTGGGGGGGTTTATCTTTAGTATCTCACTGCAGTTTGGGGGGTGTTTATCTTCAATATCTCACTGCAGTTTATTGGGCGGTTTATCTTCAGTATCTCACTGCAGTTTGGGGGTGGTTTATCTTCAGTATCTCACTGCAGTTTGGGGGTGGTTTATCTTCATTATCTCACTGCAGTTTGGGGGGGTTTATCTTCAGTATCTCACTGCAGTTTGGGGGGTTTATCTTCAGTATCTCACTGCAGTTTGGGGGTGTTTATCATCAGTATCTCACTGCAGTTTGGGGGGGTGGTTTATCTTCAGTATCTCACTGCAGTTTGGGGGAGGGTTTATCTTCAGTATCTCACTGCAGTTTGGGCGGGGGTTTATCTTCAGTATCTCACTGCAGTTTGGGGGGCTGTTTATCTTCAGTATCTCACTGCAGTTTGGGGGGTGTTTATCTTCAGTATCTCACTGCAGTTTGGGGGGGGTGTTTATCTTCAGTATCTCACTGCAGTTTGGGGGGGTTTATCTTCAGTATCTCACTGCAGTTTGGGGGGGTTTATCTTCAGTATCTCACTGCAGTTTGGGGGGGTTTATCTTCAGTATCTCACTGCAGTTTGGGTGGTGTTTATCTTCAGTATCTCACTGCAGTTTGGGGGGTTTATCTTCAATATCTCACTTCAGTTTGGGGGGTGTTTATCTTCAGTATCTCACTGCAGTTTGGGGGGGTTTATCTTCAGTATCTCACTGCAGTTTGGGGGGGGTTTATCTTCAGTATCTCACTGCAGTTTGGGGGGGTTTATCTTCAGTATCTCACTGCAGTTTGGGGGGGTTTATCTTCAGTATCTCACTGCAGTTTGGGGGGGGTTTATCTTCAGTATCTCACTGCAGTTTGGGGGGGTTTATCTTCAGTATCTCACTTCAGTTTGGGGGGTGTTTATCTTCAGTATCTCACTGCAGTTTGGGGGGGTTTATCTTTAGTATCTCACTGCAGTTTGGGGGGTGTTTATCTTCAATATCTCACTGCAGTTTATTGGGCTGTTTATCTTCAGTATCTCACTGCAGTTTGGGGGTGGTTTATCTTCAGTATCTCACTGCAGTTTGGGGGTGGTTTATCTTCAGTATCTCACTGCAGTTTGGGGGGGTTTATCTTCAGTATCTCACTGCAGTTTGGGGGGGTTTATCTTCAGTATCTCACTGCAGTTTGGGGGGGTTTATCTTCAGTATCTCACTGCAGTTTGGGGGGGGTTTATCTTCAGTATCTCACTGCAGTTTGGGGGGGGTTTATCTTCAGTATCTCACTGCAGTTTGGGGAGGGTTTATCTTCAGTATCTCACTGCAGTTTGGGGGGGTTTATCTTCAGTATCTCACTGCAGTTTGGGGTGTTTATCTTCAGTATCTCACTTCAGTTTGGGGGGAGGTTTATCTTCAGTATCTCACTGCAGTTTGGGGGGGTTTATCTTCAGTATCTCACTGCAGTTTGCGGGGGGTTTATCTTCAGTGTCTCACTGCAGTTTGCGAGGGGGTGTTTATCTAAAGTATCTCACTGCAGTTTGGGGGGGGTTTATCTTCAGTATCTCACTGCAGTTTGGGGGTGGTTTATCTTCAGTATCTCACTGCAGTTTGGGGGGGTTTATCTTCAGTATCTCACTGCAGTTTGGGGGGTGGTTTATCTTCAGTATCTCACTGCAGTTTGGGGGGGTTTATCTTCAGTATCTCACTGCAGTTTGGGGGGGGGGTTTTCTTCAGTATCTCACCGCAGTTTGGGGGGGCGGTTTATCTTCAGTATCTCACTGCAGTTTGGGGGGGGTGTTTATCTTCAGTATCTCACTGCAGTTTGGGGGGGTTTATCTTCAATATCTCACTTCAGTTTGGGGGGTGTTTAACTTCAGTATCTCACTGCAGTTTGGGGGGGTTTATCTTTAGTATCTCACTGCAGTTTGGGTGGTGTTTATCTTCAGTATCTCACTGCAGTTTGGGGGGTGTTTATCTTCAGTATCTCACTGCAGTTTTGGGGTGTTTATCTTCAGTCTCTCACTGCAGTTTGGGGGGGTTTATCTTCAGTATCTCACTGCAGTTTGGGGGGGTTTATCTTCAGTATCTCACTGCAGTTTGGGGGGGTTTATCCTCAGTATCTCACTGCAGTTTGGGGGTGTTTATCTTCAGTATCTCAATGCAGTTTGGGGGGGTTTATCTTCAGTATCTCACTGCAGTTTGGGGGGTGTTTATCTTCAATATCTCACTGCTGTTTACTGGGCGGTTTATCTTCAGTATCTCACTGCAGTTTGGGGGTGGTTTATCTTCAGTATCTCACTGCAGTTTGGGGGGGGTTTATCTTCAGTATCTCACTGCAGTTTGGGGGTTGTTTATCTTCAATATCTCACTGCTGTTTACTGGGCGGTTTATCTTCAGTATCTCACTGCAGTTTGGGGGGGTTTATCTTCAGTATCTCACTGCAGTTTGGGGGGGGTTTATCTTCAGTATCTCACTGCAGTTTGGGGGGTGTTTATCTTCAATATCTCACTGCAGTTTGGGGGGGTTTATCTTCAGTATCTCACTGCAGTTTGGGGGGTGTTTATCTTCAATATCTCACTGCAGTTTATTGGGCGGTTTATCTTCAGTATCTCACTGCAGTTTGGGGGTGGTTTTCTTCAGTATCTCACTGCAGTTTGGGGGTGGTTTATCTTCAGTATCTCACTGCAGTTTGGGGGGGTTTATCTTCAGTATCTCACTGCAGTTTGGGGGGTTTATCTTCAGTATCTCACTGCAGTTTGGGGGTGTTTATCTTCAGTATCTCACTGCAGTTTGGGGGGGTGGTTTATCTTTAGCATCTCACTGCAGTTTGGGGGAGGGTTTATCTTCAGTATCTCACTGCAGTTTGGGCGGTGGTTTATCTTCAGTATCTCACCGCAGTTTGGGGGGGCTGTTTATCTTCAGTATCTCACTGCAGTTTGGGGGGTGTTTATCTTCAGTATCTCACTGCAGTTTGGGGGGGGTGTTTATCTTCAGTATCTCACTGCAGTTTGGGGGGGTTTATCTTCAATATCTCACTTCAGTTTGGGGGGTGTTTATCTTCAGTATCTCACTGCAGTTTGGGGGGGTTTATCTTTAGTATCTCACTGCAGTTTGGGTGGTGTTTATCTTCAGTATCTCACTGCAGTTTGGGGGGGTGTTTATCTTCAGTATCTCACTGCAGTTTTGGGGTGTTTATCTTCAGTCTCTCACTGCAGTTTGGGGGGGTTTATCTTCAGTATCTCACTGCAGTTTGGGGGGGTTTATCTTCAGTATCTCACTGCAGTTTGGGGGGTGTTTATCTTCAGTATCTCACTGCAGTTTGGGGGTGTTTATCTTCAGTATCTCATCAGTTTGGGGGGGTTTATCTTCAGTATCTCACTGCAGTTTGGGGGGTGTTTATCTTCAGTATCTCACTGCAGTTTGGGGGGGTTTATCTTCAGTATCTCACTGCAGTTTGGGGGTGTTTATCTTCAGTATCTCACTGCAGTTTGGGGGGGGTTTATCTTTCAGTATCTCACTGCAGTTTGGGGGTTGTTTATCTTCAATATCTCACTGGTGTTTACTGGGCGGTTTATCTTCAGTATCTCACTGCAGTTTGGGGGGGTTTATCTTCAGTATCTCACTGCAGTATGGGGGGTGTTATCTTCAGTATCTCACTGCAGTTTGGGGGGTTTATCTTCAGTATCTCACTGCAGTTTGGGGGGTGTTTATCTTCAGTATCTCACTGCAGTTTGGGGGGGTTTATCTTCAGTATCTCACTGCAGTTTGGGGGGTGTTTATCTTCAATATCTCACTGCAGTTTTTGGGCGGTTTATCTTCAGTATCTCACTGCAGTTTGGGGGTGGTTTATCTTCAGTATCTCACTGCAGTTTGGGGGTGGTTTATCTTCAGTATCTCACTGCAGTTTGGGGGGGTTTATCTTCAGTATCTCACTGCAGTTTGGGGGGTTTATCTTCAGTATCTCACTGCAGTTTGGGGGTGTTTATCTTCAGTATCTCACTGCAGTTTGGGGGGGTGGTTTATCTTCAGTATCTCACTGCAGTTTGGGGGAGGGTTTATCTTCAGTATCTCACCGCAGTTTGGGCGGGGGTTTATCTTCAGTATCTCACTGCAGTTTGGGGGGGGTTTATCTTCAGTATCTCACTGCAGTTTGGGGGGTGTTTATCTTCAGTATCTCACTGCAGTTTGGGGGGGGGTTTATCTTCAGTATCTCACTGCAGTTTGGGGGGGTTTATCTTCAGTATCTCACTGCAGTTTGGGGGGTGTTTATCTTCAGTATCTCACTGCAGTTTGGGGGGGTTTATCTTTAGTATCTCACTGCAGTTTGGGTGGTGTTTATCTTCAGTATCTCACTGCAGTTTGGGGGGGTTTATCTTCAATATTTCACTTCAGTTTGGGGGGTGTTTATCTTCAGTATCTCACTGCAGTTTGGGGGAGGTTATCTTCAGTATCTCACTGCAGTTTGGGAGGGTTCTATTTTCAGTATCTCACTGCAGTTTTGGGGGGGTTTATCTTCAGTATCTCACTGCAGTTTGGGGGGGGTTTATCTTCAGTATCTCACTGCAGTTTGGGGGGGTTTATCTTCAGTATCTCACTGCAGTTTGGGGGGGGTTTATCTTCAGTATCTCACTGCAGTTTGGGGGGGGTTTATCTTTCAGTATCTCACTGCAGTTTGGGGGGGGTGTTTATCTTCAGTATCTCACTGCAGTTTGGGGGGGTTTATCTTCAGTATCTCACTTCAGTTTGGGGGGTGTTTATCTTCAGTATCTCACTGCAGTTTGGGGGGGTTTATCTTTAGTATCTCACTGCAGTTTGGGTGGTGTTTATCTTCAGTATCTCACTGCAGTTTGGGGGGTGTTTATCTTCAGTATCTCACTGCAGTTTTGGGGGGTTTATCTTCAGTATCTCACTGCAGTTTGGGGGGGTTTATCTTCAGTATCTCACTGCAGTTTGGGGGGGTTTATCTTCAGTATCTCACTGCAGTTTGGGGGGGTTTATCTTCAGTATCTCACTGCAGTTTGGGGGTGTTTATCTTCAGTATCTCAATACAGTTTGGGGGGGTTTATCTTTAGTATCTCACTGCAGTTTGGGGGGTGTTTATCTTCAATATCTCACTGCTGTTTACTGGGCGGTTTATCTTCAGTATCTCACTGCAGTTTGGGGGTGTTTATCTTCAGTATCTCACTGCAGTTTGGGGGGGGTTTATCTTCAGTATCTCACTGCAGTTTGGGGGGGTTTATCTTCAGTATCTCACTGCAGTTTGGGGGGGTTTATCTTCAGTATCTCACTGCAGTTGGGGGGGTTTATCTTGAGTATCTCACTGCAGTTTGGGGGGGTTTATCTTCAATATCTCACTTCAGTTTGGGGGGTGTTTATCTTCAGTATCTCACTGCAGTTTGGGGGGGTTTATCTTTAGTATCTCACTGCAGTTTGGGGGGTGTTTATCTTCAATATCTCACTGCAGTTTATTGGGCGGTTTATCTTCAGTATCTCACTGCAGTTTGGGGGTGGTTTATCTTCAGTATCTCACTGCAGTTTGGGGGTGGTTTATCTTCAGTATCTCACTGCAGTTTGGGGGGGTTTATCTTCAGTATCTCACTGCAGTTTGGGGGGTTTATCTTCAGTATCTCACTGCAGTTTGGGGGTGTTTATCATCAGTATCTCACTGCAGTTTGGGGGGGGTGGTTTATCTTCAGCATCTCACTGTAGTTTGGGGGAGGGTTTATCTTCAGTATCTCACCGCAGTTTGGGCGGTGGTTTATCTTCAGTATCTCACGGCAGTTTGGGGGGGCTGTTTATCTTCAGTATCTCACTGCAGTTTGGGGGGTGTTTATCTTCAGTATCTCACTGCAGTTTGGGGGGGGTGTTTATCTTCAGTATCTCACTGCAGTTTGGGGGGGTTTATCTTCAATATCTCACTTCAGTTTGGGGGGTGTTTAACTTCAGTATCTCACTGCAGTTTGGGGGGGTTTATCTTTAGTATCTCACTGCAGTTTGGGTGGTGTTTATCTTCAGTATCTCACTGCAGTTTGGGGGGGTGTTTATCTTCAGTATCTCACTGCAGTTTTGGGGTGTTTATCTTCAGTCTCTCACTGCAGTTTGGGGCGGTTTATCTTCAGTATCTCACTGCAGTTTGGGGGGGTTTATCTTCAATATCTCACTTCAGTTTGGGGGGTGTTTATCTTCAGTATCTCACTGCAGTTTGGGGGTGTTTATCTTCAGTATCTCACTACAGTTTGGGGGGGGGTTTATCTTTAGTATCTCACTGCAGTTTGGGGGGTGTTTATCTTCAATATCTCACTGCTGTTTACTGGGCGGTTTATCTTCAGTATCTCACTGCAGTTTGGGGGTGTTTATCTTCAGTATCTCACTGCAGTTTGGGGGGGGGTTTATCTTTAGTATCTCACTGCAGTTTGGGGGTTGTTTATCTTCAATATCTCACTGGTGTTTACTGGGCGGTTTATCTTCAGTATCTCACTGCAGTTTGGGGGGGTTTATCTTCAGTATCTCACTGCAGTTGGGGGGGGTTTATCTTCAGTATCTCACTGCAGTTTGGGGGGGTTTATCTTCAATATCTCACTTCAGTTTGGGGGGTGTTTATCTTCAGTATCTCACTGCAGTTCGGGGGGGTTTATCTTTAGTATCTCACTGCAGTTTGGGGGGTGTTTATCTTCAATATCTCACTGCAGTTTATTGGGCGGTTTATCTTCAGTATCTCACTGCAGTTTGGGGGTGGTTTATCTTCAGTATCTCACTGCAGTTTGGGGGTGGTTTATCTTCAGTATCTCACTGCAGTTTGGGGGGGTTTATCTTCAGTATCTCACTGCAGTTTGGGGGGTTTATCTTCAGTATCTCACTGCAGTTTGGGGGTGTTTATCTTCAGTATCTCACTGCAGTTTGGGGGGTGGTTTATCTTTAGCATCTCACTGTAGTTTGGGGGAGGGTTTATCTTCAGTATCTCACCGCAGTTTGGGCGGGGGTTTATCTTCAGTATCTCACCGCAGTTTGGGGGGGCTGTTTATCTTCTGTATCTCACTGCAGTTTGGGGGGTGTTTATCTTCAGTATCTCACTGCAGTTTGGGGGGGGTGTTTATCTTCAGTATCTCACTGCAGTTTGGGGGGGTTTATCTTCAATATCTCACTTCAGTTTGGGGGGTGTTTAACTTCAGTATCTCACTGCAGTTTTGGGGTGTTTATCTTTAGTATCTCACTGCAGTTTGGGTGGTGTTTATATTCAGTATCTCACTGCAGTTTGGGGGGTTTATCTTCAATATCTCACTTCTGTTTGGGGGGTGTTTATCTTCAGTATCTCACTGCAGTTTGGTGGGGTTTATCTTTAGTATCTCACTGCAGTTTGGGGGGTGTTTATCTTCAATATCTCACTGCAGTTTATTGGGCGGTTTATCTTCAGTATCTCACTGCAGTTTGGGTGTGGTTTATCTTCAGTATCTCACTGCAGTTTGGGGGTGGTTTATCTTCAGTATCTCACTGCAGTTTGTGGGGGTTTATCATCAGTATCTCACTGCAGTTTGGGGGGGGTGGTTTATCTTCAGTATCTCACTGCAGTTTGGGGCTGTTTATCTTCAGTATCTCACTGCAGTTTGGGGCGAGGGTTTATCTTCAGTATCTCACCACAGTTTGGGGGGGCGGTTTATCTTCAGTATCTCACTGCAGTTTGGTGGGGGTTTATCTTCAGTATTTCACTGCAGTTTGGGGTGGGTTTATCTTCAGTATATGACTGCAGTTTGGGGGTGTTTAACTTCAGTATCTCACTGCAGTTTGGGGGGGTTTATCTTTAGTATCTCACTGCAGTTTGGGTGGTGTTTATCTTCAGTATCTCACTGCAGTTTGGGGGGTGTTTATCTTCAGTATCTCACTGCAGTTTTGGGATGTTTATCTTCAATCTCTCACTGCAGTTTGGGGGGGTTTATCTTCAGTATCTCACTGCAGTTTGGGGGGGTTTATCTTCAGTATCTCACTGCAGTTTTGGGGGGGTTTATCTTCAGTATCTCACTGCAGTTTGGGGGTGTTTATCTTCAGTATCTCACTGCAGTTTGAGGGGGGTTTATCTTCAGTATCTCACTGCAGTTTGGGGGGTGTTTATCTTCAATATCTCACTGCTGTTTACTGGGCGGTTTATCTTCAGTATCTCACTGCATTTTGGGGGTGTTTATCTTCAGTATCTCACTGCAGTTTGGGGGGGGTTTATCTTCAGTATCTCACTGCAGTTTGGGGGGGTTTATTTCATCTTCAGTATCTCACTGCAGTTTGGGGGGGTTTATCTTCAGTATCTCACTGCAGTTTGGGGGGGTTTATCTTCAGTATCTCACTGCAGTTTGGGGGGTGTTTATCTTCAGTATCTCACTGCAGTTTGGGGGTGGTTTATCTTCAGTATCTCACTGCAGTTTGGGGGTGGTTTATCTTCAGTATCTCACTGCAGTTTGGGGGGGGTTTATCTTCAGTATCTCACTGCAGTTTGGGGGGGTTTATCTTCAGTATCTCACTGCAGTTTGGGGGGGTTTATCATCAGTATCTCACTGCAGTTTGGGGGGGGGTGGTTTATCTTCAGTATCTCACTGCAGTTTGGGGGAGGGTTTATCTTCAGTATCTCACCGCAGTTTGGGGGGGGGTTTATCTTCAGTATCTCACTGCAGTTTGGGGGGGTTTATCTTCAGTATCTCACTGCAGTTTGGGGGTGTTTATCTTCAGTATCTCACTGCAGTTTGGGGGGGGTTTATCTTCAGTATCTCACTGCAGTTTGGGGGGTGTTTATCTTCAGTATCTCACTGCAGTTTGGGGGGTGTTTATCTTCAGTATCTCACTGCAGTTTTGGGGTGTTTATCTTCAGTCTCTCACTGCAGTTTGGGGGGGTTTATCTTCAGTATCTCACTGCAGTTTGGGGGGGTTTATCTTCAATATCTCACTTCAGTTTGGGGGGTGTTTATCTTCAGTATCTCACTGCAGTTTGGGGGGGGTGGTTTATCTTCAGTATCTCACTGCAGTTTGCGGGGGAGGGTTTATCTTCAGTATCTCACTGCAGTTTGGGGGTGTTTATCTTCAGTATCTCACTGCAGTTTGGGGGGGTTTATCTTCAGTATCTCACTGCAGTTTGGGGGGTGTTTATCTTCAGTATCTCACTGCAGTTTGGGGGGGTTTATCTTCAGTATCTCACTGCAGTTTGGGGGGTGTTTATCTTCAATATCTCACTGCTGTTTACTGGGCGGTTTATCTTCAGTATCTCACTGCAGTTTGGGGGTGATTTATCTTCAGTATCTCACTGCAGTTTGGGGGGGTTTATCTTCAGTATCTCACTGCAGTTTGGGGGGGTTTATCTTCAGTATCTCACTGCATTTGGGGGGGTTTATCTTCAGTATCTCACTGCAGTTTGGGGGGGTTTATCTTCAGTATCTCACTGCAGTTTGGTGGGTGTTTATCTTCAGTATCTCACTGCAGTTTGGGGGGGTTTATCTTTAGTATCTCACTGCAGTTTGGGGGGGTTTATCTTCAATATCTCACTGCAGTTTTGGGCGGTTTATCTTCAGTATCTCACTGCAGTTTGGGGGGTTTATCTTCAGTATCTCACTGCAGTTTGGCGGTGGTTTATCTTCAGTATCTCACTGCAGTTTGGGGGGGTTTATCTTCAGTATCTCACAGCAGTTGGGGGGGTTTATCTTAGTATCTCACTGCAGTTTGGGGGGGTTTATCTTCAGTATCTCACTGCAGTTTGGGGGGTGTTTATCTTCAGTATCTCACTGCAGTTTGGGGGAGGGTGTTTATCTTCAGTATCTCACTGCAGTTTGTTTGGGTTTATCTTCAATATCTCACTTCAGTTTGGGGGGTGTTTAACTTCAGTATCTCACTGCAGTTTGGGGGGGTTTATCTTTAGTATCTCACTGCAGTTTGGGTGGTGTTTATCTTCAGTATCTCACTGCAGTTTGGGGGGTGTTTATCTTCAGTATCTCACTGCAGTTTTGGGGTGTTTATCTTCAGTCTCTCACTGCAGTTTGGGGGGGTTTATCTTCAGTATCTCACTGCAGTTTGGGGGGGTTTATCTTCAGTATCTCACTGCAGTTTGGGGGGGGTTTATCTTCAGTATCTCACTGCAGTTTGGGGGGGTTTATCTTCAGTATCTCACTGCAGTTTGGGGGTGTTTATCTTCAGTATCTCACTGCAGTTTGGGGGGGTTTATCTTTAGTATCTCACTGCAGTTTGGGGGGTGTTTATCTTCAATATCTCACTGCTGTTTACTGGGCGGTTTATCTTCAGTATCTCACTGCAGTTTGGGGGTGTTTATCTTCAGTATCTCACTGCAGTTTGGGGGGGGTTTATCTTCAGTATCTCACTGCAGTTTGGGGGGGTTTATCTTCAGTATCTCACTGCAGTTTGGGGGGGGGTTTATCTTCAGTATCTCACTGCAGTTTGGGGGGGTTTATCTTCAGTATCTCACTGCAGTTTGGGGGGGGTTTATCTTCAGTATCTCACTGCAGTTTGGGGGTGTTTATCTTCAATATCTCACTGCAGTTTATTGGGCGGTTTATCTTCAGTATCTCACTGCAGTTTGGGGGGGTTTATCTTCAGTATCTCACTGCAGTTTGGGGTGTTAATCTTCAGTATCTCACTGCAGTTTGGGGGTGTTTATCATCAGTATCTCACTGCAGTTTGGGGGGGTGGTTTATCTTCAGTATCTCACTGCAGTTTGGGGGGGTTTATCTTCAGTATCTCACTGCAGTTTGGGCGGGGGTTTATCTTCAGTATCTCACTGCAGTTTGGGGGGGGGTTTATCTTCAGTATCTCACTGCAGTTTGGGGGGGGTGTTTATCTTCAGTATCTCACTGCAGTTTGGGGGGGTTTATCTTCAATATCTCACTTCAGTTTGGGGGGTGTTTAACTTCAGTATCTCACTGCAGTTTGGGGGGGTTTATCTTTAGTATCTCACTGCAGTTTGGGTGGTGTTTATCTTCAGTATCTCACTGCAGTTTGGGGGGTTTATCTTCAGTATCTCACTGCAGTTTGGGGGTGTTTATCTTCAGTATCTCACTGCAGTTTGGGGGGGGTTTATCTTCAGTATCTCACTGCAGTTTGGGGGGGTTTATCTTCAGTATCTCACTGCAGTTTGGGGGGGGTTTATCTTCAGTATCTCACTGCAGTTTGGGGGTGGTTTATCTTCAGTATCTCACTGCAGTTTGGGGGAGGGTTTATCTTCAGTATCTCACTGCAGTTTGGGGGGGTGTTTATCTTCAGTATCTCACTGCAGTTTGGGGGTGGTTTATCTTCAGTATCTCACTGCAGTTTGGGGGGTGGTTTATCTTCAGTATCTCACTGCAGTTTGGGGGAGGGTTTATCTTCAGTATCTCACCGCAGTTTGGGCGGGGGTTTATCTTCAGTATCTCACTGCAGTTTGGGGGGGTTTATCTTCAGTATCTCACTGCAGTTTGGGGGTGTTTATCTTCAGTATCTCACTGCAGTTTGGGGGGGTTTATCTTCAGTATCTCACTGCAGTTTGGGGGTGTTTATCTTCAGTATCTCACTGCAGTTTGGGGGGTGTTTATCTTCAGTATCTCACTGCAATTTTGGGGGGTGTTTATCTTCAGTATCTGACTGCAGTTTGGGGTCGGTTTATCTTCAGTATCTCACTGCCGTTTGCGGGGGTTTATCTTCAATATCTCACTTCAGTTTGGGGGGTGTTTATCTTCAGTATCTCACTGCAGTTTGGGGGGGGGGTGGTTTATCTTCAGTATCTCACTGCAGTTTGGGGGAGGGTTTATCTTCAGTATCTCACTGCAGTTTGGGGGGTGTTTATCTTCAGTATCTCACTGCAGTTTGGGGGGGTTTATCTTCAGTATCTCACTGCAGTTTGGGGGGGTTTATCTTCAGTATCTCACTGCAGTTTGGGGGGGTTTATCTTCAGTATCTCACTGCAGTTTGGGGGGGTTTATCTTCAGTATCTCACTGCAGTTTGGGGGGGTTTATCTTCAGTATCTCACTGCAGTTTGGGGGTGGTTTATCTTCAGTATCTCACTGCAGTTTGGGGGGGTTTATCTTCAGTATCTCACTGCAGTTTGGCGGGATTTATCTTCAGTATCTCACTGCAGTTTGGGGGGGTTTATCTTCAGTATCTCACTGCAGTTTGGGGGGGTTTATCTTCAGTATCTCACTGCAGTTTGGGGGTGTTTATCTTCAGTATCTCACTGCAGTTTGGGGGGGTTTATCTTCAGTATCTCACTGCAGTTTGGGGGGGTTTATCTTCAGTATCTCACTGCAGTTTGGGGGGTTTATCTTCAGTATCTCACTGCAGTTTGGGGGGGTTTATCTTCAGTATCTCACTGCAGTTTGGGGGGGTTTATCTTCAGTATCTCACTGCAGTTTGGGGGGGTTTATCTTCAGTATCTCACTGCAGTTTGGGGGGGTTTATCTTCAGTATCTCACTGCAGTTTGGGGGGGTTTATCTTCAGTATCTCACTGCAGTTTGGGGGGGTTTATCTTCAGTATCTCACTGCAGTTTGGGGGAGGGTGTTTATCTTCAGTATCTCACTGCAGTTTGGGGGGGTTTATCTTCAGTATCTCACTGCAGTTTGGGGGGTGTTTATCTTCAGTATCTCACTGCAGTTTGGGGGGGTTTATCTTCAGTATCTCACTGCAGTTTGGGTGGTGTTTATCTTCAGTATCTCACTGCAGTTTGGGGGGTGTTTATCTTCAGTATCTCACTGCAGTTTGGGGGGTTTATCTTCAGTTCTCACTGCAGTTTGGGGGGTTTATCTTCAGTATCTCACTGCAGTTTGGGGGGGTTTATCTTCAGTATCTCACTGCAGTTTGGGGGGGTTTATCTTCAGTATCTCACTGCAGTTTGGGGGGGTTTATCTTCAGTATCTCACTGCAGTTTGGGGGGGTTTATCTTCAGTATCTCACTGCAGTTTGGGGGGGTTTATCTTCAGTATCTCACTGCAGTTTGGGGGGTGTTTATCTTCAGTATCTCACTGCAGTTTACTGGGGGGTTTATCTTCAGTATCTCACTGCAGTTTGGGGGTGTTTATCTTCAGTATCTCACTGCAGTTTGGGGGGGGTTTATCTTCAGTATCTCACTGCAGTTTGGGGGGGTTTATCTTCAGTATCTCACTGCAGTTTGGGGGGGTTTATCTTCAGTATCTCACTGCAGTTTGGGGGGGTTTATCTTCAGTATCTCACTGCAGTTTGGGGGGGGGTTTATCTTCAGTATCTCACTGCAGTTTGGGGGGGTTTATCTTCAGTATCTCACTGCAGTTTTGGGGGGTTTATCTTCAGTATCTCACTGCAGTTGGGGGGGTTTATCTTCAGTATCTCACTGCAGTTTGGGGTGTTTATCTTCAGTATCTCACTGCAGTTTGGGGGTGTTTATCTTCAGTATCTCACTGCAGTTTGGGGGGGGGTTTGGTTTATCTTCAGTATCTCACTGCAGTTTGGGGGGGTTTATCTTCAGTATCTCACTGCAGTTTGGGGGGGGGTTTATCTTCAGTATCTCACTGCAGTTTGGGGGGGTTTATCTTCAGTATCTCACTGCAGTTTGGGGGGGGGTTTATCTTCAGTATCTCACTGCAGTTTGGGGGGGTTTATCTTCAGTATCTCACTGCAGTTTGGGGGGGTTTATCTTCAGTATCTCACTGCAGTTTGGGGGGGTTTATCTTCAGTATCTCACTGCAGTTTGGGTGGTGTTTATCTTCAGTATCTCACTGCAGTTTGGGGGTTGTTTATCTTCAGCATCTCACTGTAGTTTGGGGGTGTTTATCTTCAGTATCTCACTGCAGTTTGGGGGGGTTTATCTTCAGTATCTCACTGCAGTTTGGGGGGGTTTATCTTCAGCATCTCACTGCAGTTTGGGGGGGTTTATCTTCAGTATCTCACTGCAGTTTGGGGGTGGTTTATCTTCAGTATCTCACTGCAGTTTGGGGGAGGGTTTATCTTCAGTATCTCACTGCAGTTTGGGGGGGTTTATCTTCAGTATCTCACTGCAGTTTGGGGGGGTTTATCTTCAGTATCTCACTGCAGTTTGGGGGGTGTTTATCTTCAGTATCTCACTGCAGTTTGGGGGGTTTATCTTCAGTATCTCACTGCAGTTTGGGGGGGTTTATCTTCAGTATCTCACTGCAGTTTGGGGGTTGTTTATCTTCAGTATCTCACTGCAGTTTGGGGGGGTTTATCTTCAGTATCTCACTGCAGTTTGGGGGGGTTTATCTTCAGTATCTCACTGCAGTTTGGGGGGGTTTATCTTCAGTATCTCACTGCAGTTTGGGGGGTGTTTATCTTCAGTATCTCACTGCAGTTTGGGGGGGTGTTTATCTTCAGTATCTCACTGCAGTTTGGGGGGGTTTATCTTCAGTATCTCACTGCAGTTTGGGGGGGTTTATCTTCAGTATCTCACTGCAGTTTGGGGGGGTTTATCTTCAGTATCTCACTGCAGTTTGGGGGGTGTTTATCTTCAGTATCTCACTGCAGTTTGGGGGTTTATCTTCAGTATCTCACTGCAGTTTGGGGGGGTTTATCTTCAGTATCTCACTGCAGTTTGGGGGGGGGTTTATCTTCAGTATCTCACTGCAGTTTGGGGGGGTTTATCTTCAGTATCTCACTGCAGTTTGGGGTTTATCTCACTGCAGTTTGGGGGGGTTTATCTTCAGTATCTCACTGCAGTTTGGGGGGTTATCTTCAGTATCTCACTGCAGTTGGGGGGGGTTTATCTTCAGTATCTCACTGCAGTTTGGGGGGGTTTATCTTCAGTATCTCACTGCAGTTTGGGGGGTTTATCTTCAGTATCTCACTGCAGTTTGGGGGGGTTTATCTTCAGTATCTCACTGCAGTTTGGGGGGGGGGTTTATCTTCAGTATCTCACTGCAGTTTGGGGGTTTATCTTCAGTATCTCACTGCAGTTTGGGGGGGTTTATCTTCAGTATCTCACTGCAGTTTGGGGGGGTTTATCTTCAGTATCTCACTGCAGTTTGGGGGTGTTTATCTTCAGTATCTCACTGCAGTTTGGGGGGGTGGTTTATCTTCAGTATCTCACTGCAGTTTGGGGGGGGTTTATCTTCAGTATCTCACCGCAGTTTGGGCGGGGGTTTATCTTCAGTATCTCACTGCAGTTTGGGGGGGTTTATCTTCAGTATCTCACTGCAGTTTGGGGGGGGTTTATCTTCAGTATCTCACTGCAGTTTGGGGGGTGTTTATCTTCAGTATCTCACTGCAGTTTGGGGGTGTTTATCTTCAGTATCTCACTGCAGTTTGGGGGGGTTTATCTTCAGTATCTCACTGCAGTTTGGGGGGTTTATCTTCAGTATCTCACTGCAGTTTGGGGGGGTTTATCTTCAGTATCTCACTGCAGTTTGGGGGGGGTGGTTTATCTTCAGTATCTCACTGCAGTTTGGGGGAGGGTTTATCTTCAGTATCTCACTGCAGTTTGGGGGGGTGTTTATCTTCAGTATCTCACTGCAGTTTGGGGGGGTTTATCTTCAATATCTCACTTCAGTTTGGGGGGTGTTTATCTTCAGTATCTCACTGCAGTTTGGGGGGGTTTATCTTTAGTATCTCACTGCAGTTTGGGGGGTGTTTATCTTCAATATCTCACTGCAGTTTATTGGGCGGTTTATCTTCAGTATCTCACTGCAGTTTGGGGTGGTTTATCTTCAGTATCTCACTGCAGTTTGGGGGGGTTTATCTTCAGTATCTCACTGCAGTTTGGGGGGGTTTATCTTCAGTATCTCACTGCAGTTTGGGGGGGTTTATCTTCAGTATCTCACTGCAGTTTGGGGGGGTTTATCTTCAGTATCTCACTGCAGTTTGGGGGGTGTTTATCTTCAGTATCTCACTGCAGTTTGGGGGGGTTTATCTTCAGTATCTCACTGCAGTTTGGGGGGGTTTATCTTCAATATCTCACTGCAGTTCATTGGGCGGTTTATCTTCAGTATCTCACTGCAGTTTGGGGGTGGTTTATCTTCAGTATCTCACTGCAGTTTGGGGGGGTTTATCTTCAGTATCTCACTGCAGTTTGGGGGGTTTATCTTCAGTATCTCACTGCAGTTTGGGGGGGTTTATCTTCAGTATCTCACTGCAGTTTGGGGGGGTTTATCTTCAGTATCTCACTGCAGTTTGGGGGGTGTTTATCTTCAGTATCTCACTGCAGTTTGGGGGGGGTTTATCTTCAGTATCTCACTGCAGTTTGGGGGGGTTTATCTTCAGTATCTCACTGCAGTTTGGGGGGGTTTATCTTCAGTATCTCACTGCAGTTTGGGGGGGTTTATCTTCAGTATCTCACTGCAGTTTGGGGGGGTTTATCTTCAGTATCTCACTGCAGTTTGGGGGGGTTTATCTTCAGTATCTCACTGCAGTTTGGGGGGGTTTATCTTCAGTATCTCACTGCAGTTTGGGGGGGTTTATCTTCAGTATCTCACTGCAGTTTGGGGGGGTTTATCTTCAGTATCTCACTGCAGTTTGGGGGGGTTTATCTTCAGTATCTCACTGCAGTTTGGGGGGTGTTTATCTTCAGTATCTCACTGCAGTTTGGGGGGGTTTATCTTCAGTATCTCACTGCAGTTTGGGGGGGTTTATCTTCAGTATCTCACTGCAGTTTGGGGGGGTTTATCTTCAGTATCTCACTGCAGTTTGGGGGGGTTTATCTTCAGTATCTCACTGCAGTTTGGGGGGGTTTATCTTCAGTATCTCACTGCAGTTTGGGGGGGTTTATCTTCAGTATCTCACTGCAGTTTGGGGGGGGTTTATCTTCAGTACCTCACTGCAGTTTGGGGGGGGTGTTTATCTTCAGTATCTCACTGCAGTTTGGGGGGGTTTATCTTCAGTATCTCACTGTAGTTTGGGGGGTGTTTATCTTCAGTATCTCACTGCAGTTTGGGGGGGGTTTATCTTCAGTATCTCACTGCAGTTTGGGGGGGTTTATCTTCAGTATCTCACTGCAGTTTGGGGGGGTTTATCTTCAGTATCTCACTGCAGTTTGGGGGTGTTTATCTTCAGTATCTCACTGCAGTTTGGGGGGGTTTATCTTCAGTATCTCACTGCAGTTTGGGGGGGTTTATCTTCAGTATCTCACTGCAGTTTGGGGGGGTTTATCTTCAGTATCTCACTGCAGTTTGGGGGTGGTTTATCTTCAGTATCTCACTGCAGTTTGGGGGGGTTTATCTTCAGTATCTCACTGCAGTTTGGGGGGTTTATCTTCAGTATCTCACTGCAGTTTGGGGGGGTTTATCTTCAGTATCTCACTGCAGTTTGGGGGGGTTTATCTTCAGTATCTCACTGCAGTTTGGGGGGTGTTTATCTTCAGTATCTCACTGCAGTTTGGGGGGGGTGTTTATCTTCAGTATCTCACTGCAGTTTGGGGGGTTTATCTTCAGTATCTCACTGCAGTTTGGGGGGTGTTTATCTTCAGTATCTCACTGCAGTTTGGGGGGGTTTATCTTCAGTATCTCACTGCAGTTTGGGGGGGTTTATCTTCAGTATCTCACTGCAGTTTGGGGGGTGTTTATCTTCAGTATCTCACTGCAGTTTTGGGGTGTTTATCTTCAGTCTCTCACTGCAGTTTGGGGGGGTTTATCTTCAGTATCTCACTGCAGTTTGGGGGGGGTTTATCTTCAGTATCTCACTGCAGTTTGGGGGGGGTGGTTTATCTTCAGTATCTCACTGCAGTTTGGGGGGCTTTATCTTCAGTATCTCACTGCAGTTTGGGGGGGTTTATCTTCAGTATCTCACTGCAGTTTGGGGGGGTTTATCTTCAGTATCTCACTGCAGTTTGGGGGGGTTTATCTTCAGTATCTCACTGCAGTTTGGGGGTGGTTTATCTTCAGTATCTCACTGCAGTTTGGGGGGGGTTTATCTTCAGTATCTCACTGCAGTTTGGGGGGTGTTTATCTTCAGTATCTCACTGCAGTTTGGGGGGGTTTATCTTAGTATCTCACTGCAGTTTGGGGGGGTTTATCTTCAGTATCTCACTGCAGTTTGGGGGGTGTTTATCTTCAGTATCTCACTGCAGTTTGGGGGGGTTTATCTTCAGTATCTCACTGCAGTTTGGGGGGGTTTATCTTCAGTATCTCACTGCAGTTTGGGGGGGTTTATCTTCAGTATCTCACTGCAGTTTGGGGGGGTTTATCTTCAGTATCTCACTGCAGTTTGGGGGGGTTTATCTTCAGTATCTCACTGCAGTTTGGTGGGTGTTTATCTTCAGTATCTCACTGCAGTTTGGGGGGGTTTATCTTCAGTATCTCACTGCAGTTTGGGGGGGTTTATCTTCAGTATCTCACTGCAGTTTGGGGGGGTTTATCTTCAGTATCTCACTGCAGTTTGGGGGTGGTTTATCTTCAGTATCTCACTGCAGTTTGGGGGGGTTTATCTTCAGTATCTCACTGCAGTTTGGGGGGTTTATCTTCAGTATCTCACTGCAGTTTGGGGGGGTTTATCTTCAGTATCTCACTGCAGTTTGGGGGGGTTTATCTTCAGTATCTCACTGCAGTTTGGGGGGTTTATCTTCAGTATCTCACTGCAGTTTGGGGGGTGTTTATCTTCAGTATCTCACTGCAGTTTGGGGGTGTTTATCTTCAGTATCTCACTGCAGTTTGGGGGGTGTTTATCTTCAGTATCTCACTGCAGTTTGGGGGTTTATCTTCAGTATCTCACTGCAGTTTGGGGAGGTTTATCTTCAGTATCTCACTGCAGTTTGGGGGGGTTTATCTTCAGTATCTCACTGCAGTTTGGTGGGTGTTTATCTTCAGCATCTCACTGCAGTTTGGGGGGGTTTATCTTTAGTATCTCACTGCAGTTTGGGTGGTGTTTATCTTCAGTATCTCACTGCAGTTTGGGGGGTGTTTATCTTCAGTATCTCACTGCAGTTTGGGGGTGTTTATCTTCAGTATCTCACTGCAGTTTGGGGGGGTTTATCTTCAGTATCTCACTGCAGTTTGGGGGGTTTATCTTCAGTATCTCACTGCAGTTTGGGGGTGTTTATCTTCAGTATCTCACTGCAGTTTGGGGGGGTGGTTTATCTTCAGTATCTCACTGCAGTTTGGGGAAGGGTTTATCTTCAGTATCTCACCGCACTTTGGGCGGGGGTTTATCTTCAGTATCTCACCGCAGTTTGGGGGGTCTGTTTATCTTCAGTATCTCACTGCAGTTTGGGGGGGGGTGTTTATCTTCAGTATCTCACTGCAGTTTGGGGGGTGTTTATCTTCAGTATCTCACTGCAGTTTTGGGGTGTTTATCTTCAGTCTCTCACTGCAGTTTGGGGGGGTTTATCTTCAGTATCTCACTGCAGTTTGGGGGGGTTTATCTTCAGTATCTCACTGCAGTTTGGGGGGGGTTTATCTTCAGTATCTCACTGCAGTTTGGGGGGGTGGTTTATCTTCAGTATCTCACTGCAGTTTGGGGGAGGGTTTATCTTCAGTATCTCACTGCAGTTTGGGGGGTGTTTATCTTCAGTATCTCACTGCAGTTTGGGGGGGTTTATCTTCAGTATCTCACTGCAGTTTGGGGGGTGTTTATCTTCAGTATCTCACTGCAGTTTGGGGGGGTTTATCTTCAGTATCTCACTGCAGTTTGGGGGGTGTTTATCTTCAGTATCTCACTGCAGTTTACTGGGCGGTTTATCTTCAGTATCTCACTGCAGTTTGGGGGTGGTTTATCTTCAGTATCTCACTGCAGTTTGGGGGGGTTTATCTTCAGTATCTCACTGCAGTTTGGGGGGGTTTATCTTCAGTATCTCACTGCATTTGGGGGTTATCTTCAGTATCTCACTGCAGTTTGGGGGGGTTTATCTTCAGTATCTCACTGCAGTTTGGGGGGTGTTTATCTTCAGTATCTCACTGCAGTTTGGGGGGGTTTATCTTCAGTATCTCACTGCAGTTTGGGGGGGTTTATCTTCAGTATCTCACTGCAGTTTTGGGGGGTTTATCTTCAGTATCTCACTGCAGTTTGGGGGGGTTTATCTTCAGTATCTCACTGCAGTTTGGGGGGGTTTATCTTCAGTATCTCACTGCAGTTTGGGGGGTCGTTTATCTTCAGTATCTCACTGCAGTTTGGGGGGGTTTATCTTCAGTATCTCACTGCAGTTTGGGGGGGTTTATCTTCAGTATCTCACTGCAGTTTGGGGGGTGTTTATCTTCAGTATCTCACTGCAGTTTGGGGGGGGGTTTATCTTCAGTATCTCACTGCAGTTTGGGGGGGTTTATCTTCAGTATTCACTGCAGTTTGGGGGGGTTTATCTTCAGTATCTCACTGCAGTTTGGGGGGGTTTATCTTCAGTATCTCACTGCAGTTTGGGGGGGTTTATCTTCAGTATCTCACTGCAGTTTGGGGGGGTTTATCTTCAGTATCTCACTGCAGTTTGGGGGGGTTTATCTTCATATCTCACTGCAGTTTGGGGGGGTTTATCTTCAGTATCTCACTGCAGTTTGGGGGGGTTTATCTTCAGTATCTCACTGCAGTTTGGGGGGTGTTTATCTTCAGTATCTCACTGCAGTTTGGGGGGTTTATCTTCAGTATCTCACTGCAGTTTGGGGGGGGTTTATCTTCAGTATCTCACTGCAGTTTGGGGGGGTTTATCTTCAGTATCTCACTGCAGTTTGGGGGGTTTATCTTCAGTATCTCACTGCAGTTTGGGGGGGTTTATCTTCAGTATCTCACTGCAGTTTGGGGGGGTTTATCTTCAGTATCTCACTGCAGTTTGGGGGGGGTTTATCTTCAGTATCTCACTGCAGTTTGGGGGGGGTTTATCTTCAGTATCTCACTGCAGTTTGGGGGGGTTTATCTTCAGTATCTCACTGCAGTTTGGGGGGGTTTATCTTCAGTATCTCACTGCAGTTTGGGGGGGTTTATCTTCAGTATCTCACTGCAGTTTGGGGGGGTTTATCTTCAGTATCTCACTGCAGTTTGGGGGGGTTTATCTTCAGTATCTCACTGCAGTTTGGGGGGGTGTTTATCTTCAGTATCTCACTGCAGTTTGGGGGGGTTTATCTTCAATATCTCACTGCAGTTTGGGGGGTGTTTATCTTCAATATCTCACTGCAGTTCATTGGGCGGTTTATCTTCAGTATCTCACTGCAGTTTGGGGGTGGTTTATCTTCAGTATCTCACTGCAGTTTGGAGGGGTTTATCATCAGTATCTCACTGCAGTTTGGGGTGTTTATCTTCAGTATCTCACAGCAGTTGGGGGGGTTTATCTTGAGTATCTCACTGCAGTTTGGGGGGGTTTATCTTCAATATCTCACTTCAGTTTGGGGGGTGTTTATCTTCAGTATCTCACTGCAGTTTGGGGGGGTGTTTATCTTCAGTATCTCACTGCAGTTTGGGGGTGTTTATCTTCAATATATCACTTCAGTTTGGGGGGTGTTTAACTTCAGTATCTCACTGCAGTTTGGGGGGGTTTATCTTTAGTATCTCACTGCAGTTTGGGTGGTGTTTATCTTCAGTATCTCACTGCAGTTTGGGGGGTGTTTATCTTCAGTATCTCACTGCAGTTTTGGGGTGTTTATCTTCAGTCTCTCACTGCAGTTTGGGGGGGTTTATCTTCAGTATCTCACTGCAGTTTGGGGGGGTTTATCTTCAGTATCTCACTGCAGTTTGGGGGGGTGGTTTATCTTCAGTATCTCACTGCAGTTTGGGGGAGGGTTTATCTTCAGTATCTCACTGCAGTTTGGGGGTGTGTTTATCTTCACTATCTCACTGCAGTTTGGGGGGGTTTATCTTCAGTATCTCACTGCAGTTCATGGGGCGGTTTATCTTCAGTATCTCACTGCAGTTTGGGGGTGGTTTATCTTCAGTATCTCACTGCAGTTTGGAGGGGTTTATCATCAGTATCTCACTGCAGTTTGGGGTGTTTATCTTCAGTATCTCACAGCAGTTGGGGGGGTTTATCTTCAGTATCTCACTGCAGTTTGGGGGGGTTTATCTTCAATATCTCACTGCAGTTTGGGGGGTGTTTATCTTCAGTATCTCACTGCAGTTTGGGGGGGGGTTTATCTTCAGTATCTCACTGCAGTTTGGGGGGGTTTATCTTCAGTATCTCACTGCAGTTTGGGGGGGTTTATCTTCAGTATCTCACTGCAGTTTGGGGGGGTTTATCTTCAGTATCTCACTGCAGTTTGGGGGGGTTTATCTTCAGTATCTCACTGCAGTTTGGGGGGGTTTATCTTCAGTATCTCACTGCAGTTTGGGGGGGTTTATCTTCAGTATCTCACTGCAGTTTGGGGGGGTTTATCTTCAATATCTCACTTCAGTTTGGTGGGTGTTTATCTTCAGTATCTCACTGCAGTTTGGGGGGGTTTATCTTTAGTATCTCACTGCAGTTTGGGGGGTGTTTATCTTCAATATCTCACTGCAGTTCATTGGGCGGTTTATCTTCAGTATCTCACTGCAGTTTGGGGGGGTTTATCTTCAGTATCTCACTGCAGTTTGGGGGGGTTTATCTTCAGTATCTCACTGCAGTTTGGGGGGTTTATCTTCAGTATCTCACTGCAGTTTGGGGGGGTTTATCTTCAGTATCTCACTGCAGTTTGGGGGGGTTTATCTTCAATATCTCACTTCAGTTTGGGGGGTGTTTATCTTCAGTATCTCACTGCAGTTTGGGGGGGTGTTTAACTTCAGTATCTCACTGCAGTTTGGGGGTGTTTATCTTCAGTATCTCACTGCAGTTTGGGGGGTGTTTAACTTCAGTATCTCACTGCAGTTTGGGGGGTTTATCTTCAGTATCTCACTGCAGTTTGGGGGGGTTTATCTTCAGTATCTCACTGCAGTTTGGGGGGGTTTATCTTCAGTATCTCACTGCAGTTTGGGGGGGTTTATCTTCAGTATCTCACTGCAGTTTGGGGGGGTTTATCTTCAGTATCTCACTGCAGTTTGGGGGGGTTTATCTTCAGTATCTCACTGCAGTTTGGGGGGGTTTATCTTCAGTATCTCACTGCAGTTTGGGGGGGGTTTATCTTCAGTATCTCACTGCAGATTGGGGGGGTTTATCTTCAGTATCTCACTGCAGTTTGGGGGGGGTTTATCTTCAGTATCTCACTGCAGTTTGGGGGGGGTTTATCTTCAGTATCTCACTGCAGTTTGGGGGGGTTTATCTTCAGTATCTCACTGCAGTTTGGGGGGTGTTTATCTTCAGTATCTCACTGCAGTTTGGGGGGGGTTTATCTTCAGTATCTCACTGCAGTTTGGGGGGGTTTATCTTCAGTATCTCACTGCAGTTTGGGGGGTGTTTATCTTCAGTATCTCACTGCAGTTTGGGGGGGTTTATCTTCAGTATCTCACTGCAGTTTGGGGGGGTTTATCTTCAGTATCTCACTGCAGTTTGGGGGGGGTTTATCTTCAGTATCTCACTGCAGTTTGGGGGGGTTTATCTTCAGTATCTCACTGCAGTTTGGGGGGGTTTATCTTCAGTATCTCACTGCAGTTTGGGGGGGGTTTATCTTCAGTATCTCACTGCAGTTTGGGGGGGGTGGTTTATCTTCAGTATCTCACTGCAGTTTGGGGGAGGGTTTATCTTCAGTATCTCACTGCAGTTTGGGGGGGTGTTTATCTTCAGTATCTCACTGCAGTTTGGGGGGGTTTATCTTCAATATCTCACTTCAGTTTGGGGGGTGTTTATCTTCAGTATCTCACTGCAGTTTGGGGGGGTTTATCTTCAGTATCTCACAGCAGTTTGGGGGTGTTTATCTTCAATATCTCACTGCTG
The DNA here is from genome assembly GCF_963921235.1 of Mobula hypostoma. Lineage (NCBI taxonomy): Eukaryota > Metazoa > Chordata > Chondrichthyes > Myliobatiformes > Myliobatidae > Mobula > Mobula hypostoma. The sequence continues at coordinate 118,113,547 of NC_086099.1, read as the reverse complement.
TTTACTGGGCGGTTTATCTTCAGTATCTCACTGCAGTTTGGGGGTGGTTTATCTTCAGTATCTCACTGCAGTTTGGGGGGGTTTATCTTCAGTATCTCACTGCAGTTTGGGGGGGTTTATCTTCAGTATCTCACTGCAGTTTGGGGGGGTTTATCTTCAGTATCTCACTGCAGTTTGGGGGGGTTTATCTTCAGTATCTCACTGCAGTTTGGTGGGTGTTTATCTTCAGTATCTCACTGCAGTTTGGGGGGGTTTATCTTCAGTATCTCACTGCAGTTTGGGGGGTGTTTATCTTCAGTATCTCACTGCAGTTTGGGGGGGTTTATCTTCAGTATCTCACTGCAGTTTGGGGGTGGTTTATCTTCAGTATCTCACTGCAGTTTGGGGTTGTTTATCTTCAGTATCTCACTGCAGTTTGGGGGGGTTTATCTTCAGTATCTCACTGCAGTTTGGGGGGGTTTATCTTCAGTATCTCACTGCAGTTTGGGGGGGTTTATCTTCAGTATCTCACTGCAGTTTGGGGGGGTTTATCTTCAGTATCTCACTGCAGTTTGGGGGGTTTATCTTCAGTATCTCACTGCAGTTTGGGGGGGTTTATCTTTAGGATCTCACTGCAGTTTGGGGGGTGTTTATCTTCAATATCTCACTGCAGTTTATTGGGAGATTTATCTTCAGTATCTCACTGCAGTTTGGGGGTGGTTTATCTTCAGTATCTCACTGCAGTTTGGGGGGGTTTATCTTCAGTATCTCACTGCAGTTTGGGGGTGTTTATCTTCAGTATCTCACTGCAGTTTGGGGGTGTTTATCTTCAGTATCTCACTGCAGTTTGGGGGTGTGGTTTATCTTTAGCATCTCACTGCAGTTTGTGGGAGGCTTTATCTTCAGTATCTCACCGCAGTTTGGGCGGGGGTTTATCTTCAGTATCTCACCGCAGTTTGGGGGGGCTGTTTATCTTCAGTATCTCACTGCAGTTTGGGGGTGGTGTTTATCTTCAGTATCTCACTGCAGTTTGGGGGGGTTTATCTTCAATATCTCACTTCAGTTTGGGGGGTGTTTAACCTCAGTATCTCACTGCAATTTGGGGGGGGGTTTATCTTTAGTATCTCACTGCAGTTTGGGTGGTGTTTATCTTCAGTATCTCACTGCAGTTTGGGGGTGTTTATCTTCAGTATCTCACTGCAGTTTGGGGAGGTTTATCTTCAGTATCTCACTGCAGTTTGGGGGGGTTTATCTTCAGTATCTCACTGCAGTTTGGGGGGGTTTATCTTCAGTATCTCACTTCAGTTTGGGGGGTGTTTATCTTCAGTATCTCACGGCAGTTTGGGGGGGTTTATCTTCAGTATCTCACTGCAGTTTGGGGGGGTTATCTTCAGTATCTCACTGCAGTTTGGGGGTGTTTATCATCAGTATCTCACTGCAGTTTGGGGGGGGTGGTTTATCTTTAGCATCTCACTGCAGTTTGGGGGATGGTTATCTTCAGTATCTCACCGCAGTTTGGGCGGGGGTTTATCTTTAGTATCTCACTGCAGTTTGGGTGGTGTTTATCTTCAGTATCTCACTGCAGTTTGGGGAGTGTTTATCTTCAGTATCTCACTGCAGTTTTGGGGTGTTTATCTTCAGTCTCTCACTGCAGTTTGGGGGGGTTTATCTTCAGTATCTCACTGCAGTTTGGGGGGGTTTATCTTCAGTATCTCACTGCAGTTTGGGGGGGTTTATCTTCAGTATCTCACTGCAGTTTGGGGGGTGTTTATCTTCAGTATCTCACTGCAGTTTGGGGGGGTTTATCTTTAGTATCTCACTGCAGTTTGGGGGGGTTTATCTTCAGGATCTCACTGCATTTGGGGTGGTTTATCTTCAGTATCTCACTGCAGTTTGGGGGTGGTTTATCTTCAGTATCTCACTGCAGTTTGGGGGAGTTTATCTTCAGTATCTCACTGCAGTTTGGGGGGGTTTATCTTCAGTATCTCACTGCATTTGGGGTGGTTTATCTTCAGTATCTCACTGCAGTTTGGGGGGTGTTTATCTTCAGTATCTCACTGCAGTTTGGGGGTGTTTATCTTCAGTATCTCACTGCAGTTTGGGGGGGTTTATCTTTAGTATCTCACTGCAGTTTGGGGGGAGTTTATCTTCAATATCTCACTGCAGTTTATTGGGCTGTTTATCTTCAGTATCTCACTGCAGTTTGGGGGTGGTTTATCTTCAGTATCTCACTGCAGTTTGGGGGTGGTTTATCTTCAGTATCTCACTGCAGTTTGGGGGGGTTTATCATCAGTATCTCACTGCAGTTTGGGGGGGGGTGGTTTATCTTCAGTATCTCACTGCAGTTTGGGGGAGGGTTTATCTTCAGTATCTCACCGCAGTTTGGGGGGGGGTTTATCTTCAGTATCTCACTGCAGTTTGGGGGGGTTTATCTTCAGTATCTCACTTCAGTTTGGGGGGTGTTTAACTTCAGTATCTCACTGCAGTTTGGGGGGGTTTATCTTTAGTATCTCACTGCAGTTTGGGTGGTGTTTATCTTCAGTATCTCACTGCAGTTTGGGGGGGTGTTTATCTTCAGTATCTCACTGCAGTTTGGGGGGAGGTGTTTATCTTCAGTATCTCACTGCAGTTTTGGGGTGTTTATCTTCAGTATCTCACTGCAGTTTGGGGGTGGTTTATCTTCAGTATCTCACTGCAGTTTGGGGGTGGTTTATCTTCAGTATCTCACTGCAGTTTGGGGGGGTTTATCATCAGTATCTCACTGCAGTTTGGGGGGGTGGTTTATCTTCAGTATCTCACTGCAGTTTGGGGGAGGGTTTATCTTCAGTATCTCACCGCAGTTTGGGGGGGGTTTATCTTCAGTATCTCACCGCAGTTTGGGGGGGCGGTTTATCTTCAGTATCTCACTGCAGTTTGGGGGGGGTGTTTATCTTCAGTATCTCACTGCAGTTTGGGGGGGTTTATCTTCAGTATCTCACTGCAGTTTGGGGGGTGTTTATCTTCAGTATCTCACTGCAGTTTGGGGGGGTTTATCTTTAGTATCTCACTGCAGTTTGGGTGGGGTTTATCTTCAGTATCTCACTGCAGTTTGGGGGGGTGTTTATCTTCAGTATCTCACTGCAGTTTTGGGGTGTTTATCTTCAGTCTCTCACTGCAGTTTGGGGCGGTTTATCTTCAGTATCTCACTGCCGTTTGGAGGGGTTTATCTTCAATATCTCACTGCAGTTTGGGGGTGGTTTATCTTCAGTATCTCACTGCAGTTTGGGAGAGGGTTTATCTTCAGTATCTCACCGCAGTTTGGGGGGGGGGTTTATCTTCAGTATCTCACCGCAGTTTGGGGGGGGCGGTTAATCTTCAGTATCTCACTGCAGTTTGGGGGGGGGTGTTTATCTTCAGTATCTCACTGCAGTTTGGGGGGGTTTATCTTCAGTATCTCACTGCAGTTTGGGGGGTGTTTAACTTCAGTATCTCACTGCAGTTTGGGTGGTGTTTATCTTCAGTATCTCACTGCAGTTTGGGGGGTGTTTATCTTCAGTATCTCACTGCAGTTTTGGGATGTTTATCTTCAATCTCTCACTGCAGTTTGGGGGGGTTTATCTTCAGTATCTCACTGCAGTTTGGGGGGGTTTATCTTCAGTATCTCACTGCAGTTTGTGGGGGTTTATCTTCAGTATCTCACTGCAGTTTGGGGGTGTTTATCTTCAGCATCTCACTGCAGTTTGGGGGGGTTTATCTTCAGTATCTCACTGCAGTTTGGGGGGGGTTTATCTTCAGTATCTCACTGCAGTTTGGGGGGGTTTATCTTCAGTATCTCACTGCAGTTTGGGGGTGTTTATCTTCAGTATCTCACTGCAGTTTGGGGGGTGTTTATCTTCAGTATCTCACTGCAGTTTGGGGGGGTTTATCTTCAGTATCTCACTGCAGTTTGGGGGGGTTTATCTTCAGTATCTCACTGCAGTTTGGGGGGGTTTATCTTCAGTATCTCACTGCAGTTTGGGGGGGTTTATCTTCAGTATCTCACTGCAGTTTGGGGGGGTTTATCTTCAGTATCTCACTGCAGTTTGGGGGGGGTGGTTTATCTTCAGTATCTCACTGCAGTTTGGGGGGGTTTATCTTCAGTATCTCACTGCAGTTTGGGGGGTTTATCTTCAGTATCTCACTGCAGTTTGGGGGGTGTTTATCTTCAGTATCTCACTGCAGTTTAGGGGGAGTGTTTATCTTCAGTATTTCACTGCATTTTGGGGGGGTTTATCTTCAGTATCTCACTGCAGTTTGGGGGGGTTTATCTTCAGTATCTCACTGCAGTTTGGGGGGGTTTATCTTCAGTATCTCACTGCAGTTTGGGGGGGTTTATCTTCAGTATCTCACTGCAGTTTGGGGGGGGTTTATCTTCAGTATCTCACTGCAGTTTGGGGGGGGTTTATCTTCAGTATCTCACTGCAGTTTGGGGGGGTTTATCTTCAGTATCTCACTGCAGTTTGGGGGGGGGTTTATCTTCAGTATCTCACTGCATTTGCAGGGGGGGTTTATCTTCAGTATCTCACTGCAGTTTGGGGGGGGTTTATCTTCAGTATCTCACTGCAGTTTGGGGGGGGGTTTATCTTCAGTATCTCACTGCAGTTTGGGGGGGTTTATCTTCAGTATCTCACTGCAGTTTGGGGGGGTTTATCTTCAGTATCTCACTGCAGTTTGGGGGGGTTTATA